>NC_083098.1:49982876-50304115 GCF_949774975.1 Lagenorhynchus albirostris | reverse complement strand
TCAGATTTCTAGCCTCTAGCTTAAGGTACACTGCAAGGGTGGTGAATTTAAATTGAATGAGCCAATATTGATCATCTGCTACAATTTCCAGGTCCTCTTATTTGCTGATACAGAATTTTTATTTTTGGCCCTTTTCTCTCTTATGGACAATAGACACATGTATTTAACTGCCACCCTTATGTCTTCCCCCGGAGATACTACAGGCACCTCATACTCACATGACTCCTTTCTGTCATATGCTATATCTCAGTGAATGATCAAGTATTCAAGCCTGATCCTGGGTTTCAACTTTGCTTTTGCCCTGTCCCTTTCCTTCATACTCCTCGTCTAGTCAGTCAACAGGTCCTGTTGATTCTTGACTCTATCTCCCAAGTTCCTATAGATCCTTCCACATATATTCATCATCATTGCCCCTGCTCCTGCTGATTCATCATCTCCAGTCTCCTCTATTGATTACCTATAATGCACTTGGAATAATTTTAGGTTCTCATAATATACTTCACCATTTATTCTTCATTGACAGATCAGTGTTCTTACTCCCCTTTTCAAATGGGGAGTCTGACACTTAAAGAGAATAATAAATTGTTGAAGGTCACACTACTCAATTGTAAAACAGAATTTAAGCCTTAATCTCATTGGTTTCTAGTCCTATGCTTTTAGGTGATGGTTCACAGGTGAGAGAAGTGGGTCAATCCCTGCTGATATGCTCCCTGAATCATCTGGAGCATTTAAAAATACAGATTCATAGGTTCCACCACAGACACTCTGAATCAGAATGTCTGGTGTTCCTTTCCCAGGGATTAATCTCAACAGGAGATCCATTGTGTAGAGTCCATACTCAGCCTAGTGGTATAGAGTAGGTGAAGAAGAGCTGGAGAATCAAAGAATGTTTAGAACAGTGAACAACCAAAGGCTATTGAAAAGGGTAACAATATGTTCTCATCTATAATACAAGAAGGTGAATGGCAGGGAACTAAAACCAGAAAACTATAAGGAAGCTCTGGCCAAAGGCAGGGTAGAAAAGATATTTTGAAGTGATATCTTAATAGAACTTGGAAACCTATTTTATTTTATTTATTATTATTATTTTTTGTGGTACGCGGGCCTCTCACTATTGTGGCCTCTCCCATAGCGCAGTACAGGCTCCGGATGCGCAGGCCCAGCGGCCATGGCTCACGGGCCCAGCTGCTCCGCAGCATGTGGGATCTTCCCGGACCGGGGCACGAACCCGTGTCCCCTGCATCGGTAGGCGGACTCTCAACCACTGCGCCACCAGGGAAGCCTGGAAACCTATTTTATTAACAAAATAATTGGGCCAGAATTAAAATCCTGCAAATCTATATATCTGCAATTCTGTTACCCAATTTTCTGTGTTCTGTGATTCAGATTTCACAATCAGAAGATTGTACTCTCTCATAAACTTATTCCTTCTGTAGCTTCAGTAAATTCTTGATGAAATTTGAATACTAAGTTAATGAAAACCTTACAAAATACATACAACTAAAAATCATCTAGGTCTCTAGCAATGGATATAAAAATTTCTGATTAGGTTTTGTATATGAAGTAGAAAGTTTGTAGAGTTATGTCAAAACCTCCCAGGCATAACTTTGGAAACTGAAACTGACTTATGTAAGCAGATCATATTAACTGATGATTCAAACCAGACAATTCCCTTGGAATATAAAAATTCACATAATGAAGAGAAGTGGTCTGGCCATACTTGGCAATAAGTTTCTCATTTTCAGTATTTTGTTGTTAGTTGACTTAAAGAAGCAAAGTGAATTCCTCTGGGAATTGCAGTTAAGATTTCATGATTAAGGACTCTTGTTGGTCTTCTCAACATTTCCAGATTGAGAATCTTTCAAGATTCACTTCCCATACTATTCTATAACTGAAGAAGTTGCTGAAGGTGTGATCAGTTCAGAGCTCCCATTTACTTACAGGCACCCTGAATAAATGGGATTGGAAAGAGAGCAACAGTTATTTGTGGGGAAAAGAAGGGTGGCTCTCAGTAGTTTCTTGTTAATGTTGTGTTCAAAAATGGTTTTTGGTCTTTAAAAAAAAATCTAGTCTACGGCAATCCATTTCTTCTAGTATTTCAGGCCAATTAGGCCCTACGCTTTTCCTCTTAAGTCGAATTCCTCAGCAAATCATATAGACTCAACTTCCAAAACGTCCAGAATCTGACCATTTCTCACCACTTCCACTGCTACCACCTTGATCAACATCATATCTCGTATGTATCATTGCAATAGCCTCTTCTGTGGAAGGCTGCCCCTTCTGCCTATTCCTAGCTCAGCAGGCAGTGTAAAATACGAGTCAAACCATGTCCTAGTCCAGTCTTTTAACGGCTTATAAGGTTTACAGGTGCTGGCCTATGCTCTGAGTTTATCTTCTATCATTCTCCCCTTGCTCATTCCATTCAAGCCTCATTGGCCTAGCTGTTCCCTCTTTGAGATACTTACACGGACCCAGAGCACTTTTCCCACACCTCTGCACTTGGCTGGCTCCCTCATCTCCTGCAGTTCTCATAGGTAGCCATCTCAGCAAGGCTTTCCTTGACCATTCAATTCAGAATTGCAATCCCTTTCCCAGCACTCTCTTTGATTTTACTTTCTCCATAGTACTTATTAGCATCTAACATAATGCAGACTTTCTGTGGATTTTATTTATTGGTTTACTGTCTGTTTTCACAACTAGAATGTAAGCTGTGAGACTAAGAATTTTTTCACTTTCATGGTTTTGTTTACTCTTATGCCCCAGAACTTAAACCAGTTCCTGTAGAATAGTGAGCACCCAAAAAAACCTGAAGACAAAAGCTTTGTTGAATACATTCAAGAAATATAAAAATATAATAAAGATATACTTATTTAGTGGCATTATGGAATATTTTAAGTGAATGAAAAAATATTAAAAGCAAACACACATATAGGAATGATATATCTTCTATTATCTATCTTCCTTCCTCCCTTCCTTCCTTCCATTCATCTACCACTTACCTACCTGAGGCCCATGGTATAACTGGAAGTAGAGAGTACTGAAGATACAAACCAGACCCTGTACTCCTTTGACACTCTGAATCACCAGGCCATGAACAGTGATGATAATTCAGCTTGGCAGAGTAATGATTTTTTAAAAAATGTGCTCTGCCCTTAACTGTGACTGTAAAGAGGTGGTTGACTGTCTCTCTTTGGGCTGTGACTTACTACACATTTTATGAATGTTAGTGCATCTGGTAGATTAATCAAGTTCTTAGCCTATGATCTGATTAATCTATTGATACTATGACCCTTATACGTATTTTATACTTTATTAAACTTTGGATATATAATCTTTGCTACCATTTTCATTGAATATTAAAACATACATACTAATGATATGATTTCCCATAGCTTTACCATTTCCCATAGCTTTACCATTTCCCATAGCTTTCCCATACTAATGATATGATTTCCCATAGCTTTACCATGCACCTTGAAACATACATACTAATGATATGATTTCCCATAGCTTTCCCATAGCTTGTTTGTATAGAGTTTGTTTCCATTAAAATCTGTGTTCTAAGTAGTTAGTAGTAAATACTGTAACTGTAAATATAGTTTGGGGTTATTTTTGTCTTCTCTACAAAATATAGTTGGAGAAAAGTAAATCTCCATTTCTAAGGGGTATCTGACTACTGTCTGTTCTTATTCATGTTACTTGTATCTTTGAAGTCACCAGAAGTTTATGCATTTGTAACTTTGTTCCTTTGACCTTATAGTACTCATAATTCGCTTGTAAACTTATTGGTAAGTTTTCAACACCATATAATTTTTATCCTAAACTTCTCTGGAACTCAATCTGATAGGAAATACGTTCTAAATTTTCCTATATTTTTTTATTGTTATTGATTTATCTCTTAGGTCTATGAATGTACTCTCTATATCTATCTAAACTTATTTTAGAACAGTTTTTGATTTACAAAAAATTGTGAAGCCAGTACAGAATTCCCATATACCCCACACCCATTTTCTTCTATTATTAACATCTTACATTAATTTCACCATTTTAAATTTGTTACTTTGTCTTATGTCCTGTTTATAGTCAATTTTTAGAAAAGTTCCTTTTATAGTTGAAAAGAATGTGTATTCTTCAGCTCTTGATGAAATTATATGTATACATATAATGTTAATAAATCATATTTCAAAAATCTTGTTATTAAAACCTATTCTAACAACTATCAATAACTGAAAAGGGTTTGTTAAAATCTCCCCAGTTTAATTATAGATTTATTTATTTCTCCTTGCATTCTGTGATTCTGATTTTTTGTCCGTTTTTATAAAATTTTCCATGACTTATTTAGAATAAATTTGATTAGATGCATACAAATTTAAAATAGTTAAATATTCCTGGTCCATAAAATGGAACATCTTTAATTAACCACCTTTATCTCTAGTAATACCTTTTGCCTTCAAGATTATTTTGTTTGATATTAATAGAAAATACTAGCATTCTCTCAGACAATATTTGCTTGATTAATCATTTTACTTTTTTCAAATTTTCTGTTCTATTTTAGATATTTCTTATTAATAGCATACAGTTTTAACAAATCCAATTTAACAATTTTAACTTGTAATTTGAGTATATATAATTTACATTTATTGTAATTATTGATACATTGGGATTTCAATATACTTTCAAATTTTGTTTTTTCTTATCCTAACTTTTCTATTTCTTCTTCATCTCCTTTATACATTTACTGTTTATCAATTTTTTTTCTCTGCTATTTTGGGCATTATGCACTCTTTCTATTCATTACAGGCTAACCTAGAAATTCTAAAGCAAATCATTTACTTGTCAATAATCTAATATTAATACTTTTACTCTATTAAAGAATGAAGGAATCATAGCATACTTAATTCCATTTATTCCTCTACTGACTTACATAATTATTTTTGACTTGTATTTTATTTCAATGTATTTTATAAACCTCCAAATATGTCATCAGTATTATTGTTTACAGTCGGTGTCCTTTGAAATTAGCCACATATACCACCATGTTGGAGGCTTTTTATTACCTCCTGCATCTCAGAATTTCCAGTTGGCATTTTTTTCTCTTGCTTGTAGAATCCTCTAGAAGTTACTCTAGACTGTGTTTGCTGGTGGCAAATCCAAATTTTGTTAGAAAATGTCTTTTACTTAACTATTGAAGGGTTTTTTTTTTGCTATGCATATAATTCTAGGTTGGCAGTTACTTTGTTGCAGCAAATATGGTGATATAATTTCACTATTTTCTGGTTTGTTTTGTTACTGTTGAGAAGTGAATTGCAATCTGTCACATTTTTAAAATTAACTTTTCCTTTATTTTTGCAGCTTTTTGTCATCTTTTGTTTTCTGTAGTTTCACTGTGATGTTTCTATGTTTAAATTTCTTGTTATTTATGTTGTGAGTTCTAGAATCCTGTATTGATATCTTTCATCATTCTAAAAAATTCTCAAAATTGCTATCTCCAAATATGTTCTATTTTTTTTCTTTTTTTTCCTAGCATTCAAACTAAAGCATTATAGACCTTCAATTTAATTTTATGTCTCTTACACAGTTTTCTGCATTTTATTTTCCATTGCTCTAGTTCTTAATTTCAAGTTCACTAACCCTCTTCAGGTGTCAAGCCTTGCATTGAGTAATTAATTTCAATCATATTTCTCAGTGCTACAATTTATATTATTTTTCTTAATATTTGTCACTTCAAAAAAAATTGAAGTGTAGTTGATTTACAATATTGTGTTAGTTTCAGCTGTAAAGTGAAGTGATGCAGTTATACATATTTTTTCAGATTATTTTCCATTATAGGTAATTAGAAGATATTGAATACAGTTCCCTGTGCTGCTTATCTATTTTATGTACAGTAGCTTTTATCTGTTGATACCATATTCCTAATTTATCCCTCCTCACCTCCCTTTTCCCTTTCGTAACCATAAATTAGTTTTCTATGTCTGTGTGTCTGTTTCTGTTTTGTAAATAAGTTCATTTGTATCATTTTTTAGATTCTACATGTATCAAATATCATATATTTGTCTTTCTCTGACTTCACTTAGTATGATATTCTCTAGGTCCATCCATGTTGCTGCAAAAGGCAATATTTCACTCTTTTTATTGGCTGATAATATTCCATTTTGTGTGTATATGTGTGTGTGTATATACATTTTCTTTATCCATTCATCTGCTGATGGACACTTAGGTTGCTTCTGTGTCTTGGCTATTATAAAATAATGCTGCTATAAACACTGGGGTGCATGTATCTTTTTGAATTATTGTTTTCACTTTTTCTAGACATATACCCAGGAGTGGAATTGCTGGATCATATGGTAGTTCTATTTTTAGGTTCTTAAGGAACCTCCATACTGTTTTCCATAATGGCTGTACCAATTTACATTCCCACCAACAGTGTATGAGAGTTCCCTTTTCTCCACATCCTTTCCAGCATTTACTATTCTGACAGGTGTGAGGTGGTATCTCATTGTAATTTTGATTTTCATTTCTCTAATAATTATTGATATTGAGCATCTTTTCTTGTGCCTATTGGGCATCTGTATGTCTTCTTTGGAGAAATGTCAATTTAGGTCTTCTGCCCATTTTTTGATTGGGTTGTTTGTTTTTGAGATTGAGTTGTATGAGCTGTTTGTACATTAACTGCTTGTCAGTTGCATAATTTGCAAATATTTTCTCCCATTCCATACATTCTTTTTTCATTTTGTTGATGGTTTCATTTGCTGTGCAAAAGCTTTTAAGTTTGATTAGGTCCCATTTGCTTATTTTTACTATTCTTTTGCCTTGGAAGACTGAATAAGAATATATTGCTATGATTTATGTCCAAGAATGTTTTGCCTTTGTTCTCTTGTAGGAGTTTTATGGTGTCATGTGTTATATTTAGGCCTTTAAACTATCTTGAGTTTATTTTTGTATATGGTGTGAGGGAGTACTCTAATTTCATTGCTTTACATGTTGCTGTCCAGCTTTTCCAACACCACTTGCTGAAGAGACTGTCTTTCCTCCATTGCATATTCTTGCTTCCTTTGTTGAAGATTAAGTGACCATAGGTGTTTGGGTTTATTTCTGGGCTCTCTATTCTGTTCCATTGATCAATATGTCTGTTTCTGTACTTGTACGACTAATTCTCTTCAGTTGTTAAAATTTGCATTAATTTAATCACTGTAGTCCTCAGTCCTATAATTTGTATTATTTTTTTAATATTTGTCATTTTTTATATTTTCTAATTTCCTGCCAAACTTTTATATCTCTGGTTTCTTTTCTGATGTCTATGCTTTTATTTTCTTATCATGTCGTGGTTCCTTGCATTCCAATACGTCTCTGTGTGTTAAACCTTATATTTTTTGAAAAAATGTAAAAATAATTTAAAGCCTAAGATTTTTATTGGCTATTGCCAGGTACTGGAGATGCTATATATCCATATCCACCATATCTACTTTAAATAACATTGTAGTCTTGAGGTTCCTTGGACCACTTAATGATTACAAGTGGGCTGAAAGTCCTTTAGAGGCTGTTTTACTTTCAGTTCATCATCACCCTCTAGGGTTCAGAGTCCTGGCTAAAATGGCTGGTGGTTTATCAAAATTTCCTCTTTAAGTTGACACTGGACTTTGATGGATTCCCTGATCCTTCACAAAAATGTAGCTCAGTTTCTGTATATGCAAATGAAGCTTGGAGCCATGTTTACCTCTCTGAATATATTTTCTCCTAGATTTTAGCCTGTTAATTGTTTACAATCTTCTTAACAATTGGAAAGGAAGCATTTCGTATACCATTCAGCAGAAAAGGAGTCTAAATTATCTGGTCTTTAATTCATACAGGCAGAAACTCCTATTATTTTCTCTTTATCTCTGTTCTAACAGCTCTAGTTATGTGTCCTATCTCAATTGAAATATTTTTTCTTGATCAATTTTTCTAAATGTTTGCCAATTTTATTAATGATTTAATTTTTTTGTGTGTTTATTGAATATCTTCACTGCATCTTTGTTTTCTGTTGCAACAATTTCTGCTCGTACCCATAGTTTCTTTTTTTGTGTTTTAGTGTTTTTGGTGGTACGTGAGCCTCTCACTGTTGTGGCCTCTCCTGTTGCGGAGCACAGGCTCCGGACGCGCAGGATCAGCGGCCATGGCTCATGGGCCCAGCCGCTCTGCGGCATGTGGGATCTTCCCGGACCGGGACATGAACCCGTGTCCCCTGCATCGGCAGGCGGACTCTCAACCACTGCGCCACCAGGGAAACCCCCCATAGTTTCTTTATTCATGTATTTTAGAGATTTATTTTCAAATTATTTTGCTTTCCTTTTCTAATTTATGAATAAAAAGTAATAATTTGTTCCTTAGGTGCTTTCAGCCATCCTATTAATTTATAAATGATGTATTTTTATCATTCAGTTCTAAAAATTTGTAGTTCTCTTAAGATTTATTTAGTGGTATTATCTTTTCAACATGCATGAAATAGAAGAATAGTATAATGAATCTCCATGGACCATCAATCAGATTCAATAATTATCAACTTTGTCAATGACATTTCAAATACCCCTACTCATTATTTCCCTTCTACTTAATTATTCTGAAGCAAATCTAAGATTTCAAATTATTTCATTCTTAAATACTTAAGTATGAAGTTCAAAAGATACTTTTTTATAATGTAATCACAATATCATTATCATAGCTAAAAGTTTAACCAAAGTACCTTAATATTATCAAATAGTCAGTGCTCAAATCTTTCCTATTGTCTCACATTTTTCCTTATCAAGTGCGTTGCTTGACTCAATATTCAAACATAGTTCACATGTTGCATTTTGTTGATGTGACGCATATCTCTTAACCTATATGCTCCCTCCCCTTTTTCTTCCTTTCAACTTATTTGTAATGAAGAAACTAGTCATTTGTCCAGTGTAATCTCCCATGTTATGGATTTTGCTGATTGCATGTTGCTCTGTGTCTGGTATTTCCTGTAAACTGATAATTAGATCTTGAGGCTTTATAAGGTTTGATTTTCTTCAGAGTATATCAACTATGGTGGTGTATATTTCATATTTCATCATATCAGGAGGTGTATAATGTATGATTATCTCTTTTTAAAATGTTAAAATTGATCAGAGAATTCAGGTATTTTCAGTGTGATCTGTTATTATAAAGTCTGCTCTTCTGTGTTTTTAGCACCCACTAACCATCATTACGTAGGTCCTCTATTTCGTTAGATCTTACAAAGTGATAATATTCTAATTCTAGCAATTCTTTCAGCACTTTCTAGCACTTCTTTTTCTAGCCTTCTAGTACTTTTAATATTCTAATTCTATAGCTTCTTATTAGCTGCGATATTTCTATGGAGATGAACTTTCTGTCATTAACTATTTGGTTATGGTATACTTTGTGTAGGAAAGGCAGCATAAATGCTTAATATTTTCCTTTTATATATCAGTTTCAGAATAATAATTTGATTCTTTGGCATCCCTAAATATGAACAATAAACTTAAAAATAAGTTTCATTATGAATTTTTGAATTTTAGCATATCTGATATGCTACAATTCACTGCAGTTATTCTGTTTTTTCCTAGTTGATTTTGGTGAAAGTGCTGCTCTGTTGCTAGCTATTTCATTTCACCTAGTAGTGAAAGTTATGATTCTTTTTTTGGTGGTATGTGGGCCTCTCACTGCTGTGGCCTCTCCCGTTGCGGAGCATAGGCTCTGGCCACGCAGGCCCAGCGGCCATGGCTCACGGGCCCAGCCGCTCTGCGGCATGCGGGATCCTCCCGGACCGGGGCATGAACCCGTGTCCCCCGCATCGGCAGGCGGACTCTCAACCACTGCGCCACCAGGGAAGCCCTATGATTCTTTTCTAATGTCAATTTTACATTGAAAAATAACATAGGTATATAAGTCTACAAGTTATCAGTACACAATTCAGTAACTTCAAGCAGTACCTCTTACATTCAGTAGTGTTCCAAGAGCAACCTGTACTTATTTCTCCATAGCTTACTGTTGACCATTTTTATATTAATAGAGTGGCTTCATGTTGTATGTACCCTTTTGTACTTGTTTTCCTTCATTACACATTAATTTTGTGTTGTTCATCTCTGTTGCTCCATGTGGCCAAAAATCATTTTTGTATAATATTCCATGTATGGATATGCCACTCTTTATCCATTCTATGTTGATGAGTATTGGGTCATCCTCAGGTTTAGGCTGTAAGAATAGTGCTGCTATGGACACTTTTGTACATGTCTTTTGATGAACATATGTACTCATTGGAGACATACCTAGGAGTGGAATTTATGAGTTATAAGGTATATATAGTGTAGTATAGTGGATATATATGTGTGTATATACATATATGTGTGTGTATATTTATATTTCAGTCATACTACATATTGCTAAAGTTTTCCAAAGTATTCATACCAGTATTATTCTTTTTGATATTTAAATTGCCTCATCTTTGGCCAAGAGAGTCTCCTCTCTTGGAACACATAACACAGACACACACACACAAAATATTTTCAGATTAACAGTACAAGTATTGTTTTTAACAATATGATTATCGAACACAACTTAAGATTTTCTTGCAGATCTCCTTGTCCTCAAGGTATGTCACACTGGAGATATACAGTTTTAAACTAACTTGAGATATTTTTCTCTGTGATTATGCTACCAACTAGATACACAGGGCCATGTGTTTCATTTTTCTTCCAAATTCACTTTTTAAATTTTGACTTAAATTTATTTTATATTTTATAAGAATATTTTCAAAATTTCTGCATCTATGGCTTTTAAAGTCATTGTTTTGTTCGTGATCTTTAAAATAAGTTGCAGTTGAGCAGAAAATGAATTGTATGTAACATTTAAAAACTTGGCCATTTAGAAAACATTTCCTGTGTTTTTAAAAATACTGCATATATTCTGATTCTTTGGAGTAGTGTTTTACAGATGTTCATTAGATCAAACTTATAAATGGTATTGTTCAAATTTTCTCTGTCCTTTCCGAGAAGTGAGAGTCAAATTTTCCAAGACTGATTTCGTTCAGCTAGCCTACTGGAGGAGGATTATACCTCCTGCAAGGCTCCTCATAAACCAAGTAAAGCCAGCTGCTTAAGGCAACAGATCCTAGCTAACCACAAAACACGGGCCCCAGCTCCCTGATAGTGCCAAGAGGAAGGAGGCTCGTGCATGCCTGGCCGTGAACACCAGTGTGGTGAATCCTGCAACTTGTTTCCATCATGTGTGGCAGTATCGCTAGTCTTAGATGCTAGCCTCTGATCATGCCAGAGGTGGGTTGATTATCCTTCCAACCTCTTATGTGGGGATGTCAGGAGGAAGAGCTGGATCCACATTCTCTCACACTGTATTGCTGTTATATCATAACCCATGATAATACCAGAGGAATAATTAGAACTTTTTTAATGAGCCAGCTTGAAGCCCCATGGCCCAATCAGCAGGTTCCCTCTGATGTCTGGCCCTGCCAGATTGCTCTGGGCTGCCATCTTGTGACAGGCAATGGGGGCCATGCAAGCCTGCTACTGATCCTGTCTTCTTGAGTTTCCCCCAATGAATGCCAGTCTAGCAAGCCTTATGTACCTGCCATGTAGTCTTTTGCCCTTGTTTGTGTGACACTACTAATTTATTGCTGCTTGATCAACCAATCAACTAAAAATATTAAATAAAATATCCTACTAGGGCTTCCCTGGTGGCGCAGTGGTTGAGAGTCCGCCTGCCCATGCAGGGGACACTGGTTCGTGCCCTGGTCCTGGAAGATCCCACATGTAGCAGAGCAGCTGGGCCCGTGAGCCATGGCCGCTGATCCTGCGCGTCCGGAGCCTGTGCTCCGCAACAGGAGAGGCCACAACAGTGAGAGGCCCGCGTACCGCAAAAAAAAAAAAAAAAAAAAATCCTACTAGGATATTGATTAGTAAACTCCCCTTTATAAGATACAACCAGGCCAAATAATCATGGCTTAGAGTTCTGGCTCTGTGGGAATTTGGGGCTCTGACAGATGCAGTCATGAGACAGCAGGTGGTTTGGCTTAATTCCTAGAAGGGAGACTGTTGTCTGCCTATCTAGCCCCAGCTAGTAGGCACAGAGATTTGCAGAGATTTTTCAGTCGTCTTTGACATGTCGTGGGGCTTGCTAGCTCTAGCTTCAAGCAGTGATCTTGCTTTGGGCCCACCATTTCCTACTGTAAAATTTTGGTCCCCTTTACCCTCTAGGAGCCAAATTCCTACTGCCTGCTTCTGTACTAACACTCTAGTAAACCCACAGATGAGCTCCTCCCAAGCTGTGTTGCTATGGTTTTCTTTTTTATCTCATTTAGCCAACACTGTTTTCTGTTTGGAACAGGTCTTTGAAGCAAAACCACAATATTCCACATTGATCTCTGCAAATTTTAGGCATACGTATTTTAAAGTCCTTCTTGTTATCTATTACTTTAAATTTGTTAGCGCCAATTGTTTTTTGCCTAGACATCGGATTTCTTTACATGATTTAGAATTGCAGTTTGGTCTTGAGTGGGAGGTTGTCTGCTTGTCTATTTGACTTTATGTTCACCCTTCCTTGTCTGGCAGTTCTGTGGCTGTTTTCACAAGGCCTCTGAGGCTCCAGTCTAGAAGCAGGTCTTACATAAGTGGCTCAGCACTTCCATTCCACAGTTATTTTCTAGATCCAGCAAGTGAGTCAGCTGGCATTTATGCCCAGTCCTGATTGAAGTTATCTTTGTTTCCTCCTGGCAGATGATATACAATTCAGCCCTGAGTAGGTATCAAACATTTTTCACTTATTATATGAGTCAGGAAATTCTGCCACAATCCTTACATTCATGGAGTGACACTTAATTTGACCTCCGTGATAGTCTCTATTAATTATATTATACAAACTCACACCTGCCTCTACTGGTTTTATGGCCTAGGTCTATCAAGGCTTTGACATCAGTCTCAATTTATTGGTCTGTATTTCTAGTCCAAAGAGGTGTTTAGCTTGATTTGAACGTAGTGATTTTTCAAAAAAATTACACATATCTGTCATTGTTATGTATTTGGAATATTTTGTGCCACAAAATAAACAAGTGCTCAAAAACCAGGGACTTTTAAATAGGACAGAGGAGGCAGCTTGAAGAGGCTCACACTGGCCAAAGCTAGGACAATTTAAGCTTTGAAATAAAGAACTGCTAGTAATGGATTAAAATCCATTGAATAAATAAAAAGTCATGAGTTTATATACTTATATCAATCAATAAATGAACAAATAAAGCAATGATGGAATGTGAAAATTACCATAATGGAAAGACAGAAAGTAAATACAGTAAACAACTGTGGAATTTCGGTGATGTTCTTTGTATTATCCTTGAACATTGTGTTTATTTCAAAATGAGAGTATAAAAACAGCAACATATTGAAATTCAAAATGTTGATTCAAGGAATGAAAAAAGTTCAAAATTAGGAAATATAAGAAAATACATATAAATCAAAGAAATATATTTAAAGGAGAAAAAAATATAAACATCTCACTAGATCCTTTTAAGAATGTTAGGCAACATTCAACATCCATTTGTTTAAAAAAACCTCAGTTATGTGGAATAGAAGTGACATACTTTATACGATAAAAATACCATCTCAAAGCAAAAGTTAGCCTTATGAATATATTAAAATAAAAAAAGATCTTCCCATTAAAGTTAATAAAAAGACTTGGATATCTGCTTTCATCAAAAGTTTTTATACTTTGGAAGTACTGTTTCTTCAATATTACAAGAAAAATAATGAATAGATTTTGAAAAATATTTTCACAGCATATGTTTATCTAGAGAAGCAAATATAGGCAATAGGGAAACTATTCAAGCTTTTAAGGTAGTCATTTGTTAAATACCTATATAAAAATCAGTGCTATTCTATATATCCATATAATCATTTTGAAAACACATTGAAAAATAACCCACGGTAAAAATGGGATTAAAGCCTTTGAGTTATGGAAGGATTTTAACCAGTTTATGAAAGGTGGAAAATACGAAAATTTATTCCAAAAATTAGATACACTGAGTTGAGGAAGCCACAGATATGAATACATATAGAAGTACAATGGAATTTGTCTTCAGTCTGCCTGAAAGAAACTTTGAGACCGACAGCTCAGAGTGGGTAGAAAGGAAGTGAGAAAGAGTGCTAAAATTGCAGGGATTAGGGGAAGATGTTACAGTGAGCTCTCCTCCTGGAGAAGGAGGTCTTTATCATGGAGAAGGCTCAGGGTGTATTTGAAAATGATTACCTTCTCCCCTTGCCAAACACATAAGATTATCTTGTCTATTCACTGTGAGAACCTGGTGGGATTTCTGAAGGTAAAAACCATCAAAATATGTCCCTCTCCCAAGATTGTGGAACCCAGAGTTTTTCATTTGCATGCTAATCCACACTCTGCATCTAACTATTAATTAACATTACCACTTAAGTGTTCCTATATTATGGCTCCAGTGGCTTCTGTTCTAGATAAGCTGATCTCACCTGTGAGCTTCTGACTTCCCCTTTCTATATTCTAGGGTGGCAGTTGCTAGGCACCTTCAACTTTGTGACAGGTCCAAGAAAAGTTGTTGTTCAGTATTTTCTTGTTGTAAAGACAAGAATGACAACTTTTAACTCTTTACCTGTCAAAGCTGAAAACTGAAGTCCAATGAATTGATTTAAAAAATTATTAAAGATAATTTTTTAGAGCAGTTTTAGGCTTAGAATGTAATGGACAGGAAGGGACAGAGATTTCCCATGTACCCCCAACTGCCTCATATGCTTAGCCTCTCCCATAATCAACATCACTTACCAGAATGGTACACTCGTTACTAAGGATAAATCTACACTGACATATCATAATGACCCAAAGTTCATAGTATGTCTTAGGGTTCACTCTTGGTGTTGTACATTCTATGGGTTTGGGCAAATGTATAATGACCTATTATGATAATATAAAGCAGAGTATTCTCACAGCCTTAAAATTCCTCTGTGTTCTTCCTATTCGTGCTTCCCACCCACTCCCACACCTGGCAAACACTGATCTTTTTATTGTCTCCATGGTTTTACCATTTTCAGAATTTCATAGAGTTGGAACCATTCAGTGTATGGCCTTTCCAGACTGGGTTCTTTCACTCAGTAATATGCATTTAAGGTACCTCCATGTCTTTTCGTAACTGGATAGCTCCTTTCTTCAGCACCGAATAATATTCTGTTGTCTGAATATATCACAGCTTATTTATCCATTCACTTACTGACGGACATTCTTGTTGCCTGCAAGTTTTGGCAATTATGAATAAATCTGCTATAAATATTTATGTTCAGGGTTTTGAGTGTATATAAGTTTTCACCTCCTTGACTAATACCTAGGAGTGTGATTGTTGGATTATGTGGTGAGAATGTTTAGTTTTGTAAGAAACCACCAAACTGTCAGAGAGGCTGTGCCATTGTTGCATTTTCCCCAGCAATGAATGAGAGTTCCTGTTGCTCCACATCCTTGTTAGCATTTGGTGTTGTCAGTATTCTGAATTTCAGCCATTCTAGTAAGTGTATAGTGGTATCTCATTGGTGTATTAATTTACATTTTGCTGATAACATGTTTATGGACCATCTTTCCATAACATGTTGATTTGCCATCTGTATATCTTCTTTGGAGAGTTGTCCTTAAGGTTTTTGACCCTTTTAAAAAAACTGGATTCTTTTTTCTTCTTATTGTTGAGTTTTAAGAGTTCTTTGTGTATTTTGGGTAACAGTTCTTTATTAGATATGACTTTTGCAAAAATTGTCTCCCAGTCTGTGGCTTGTCTTCTCATTGTCTTGACATTGTCTTTCACAGTGTAGAAATTTTAGATTTTAATGAAGTCTAGCTTACCAATTATTTCTTTCACGGATTGTGTCTTTGGTATTGTATCTAAAAAGCATCACCATACCGACATTTTACCCTCATAAGCGGATCACTTAAAGTAGGCAACACTCAGTCAAATAAAACATGTTGTAAAATTTTTTTCTGGTTAAATTAAAGCATAGATGGTCACTTTACCCTACTCCCCAACAATCCACTCTAAACTACCAAAATTTATGCCTTGAAAATCTCACAAATCAAAGTCAGTGCAAAATGAGCAAGCAAGAAAAAATATCTCCAGTATTTTATGTTCACCATTTTTCATATTGCCAAATGATAAGTTGAAAATGCAGAATTTAGGTCAGGTCTTTCAAATACCTGATATTTGGCATCATGAGTTTAGAATATCAAACTGTTAACTAAAATTTTCAGTTTGACTCTCTCATTTAACATTCTCTTATAGTTTCACAAAAATAAAATTTATTTGAAATATGTGGTTGCCTACATTATGTTACGTATTATACTTTTTTTTTTTCCGGTACGCGGACCTCTCACTGTTGTGGCCTCTCCCATTGCGGAGCACAGGCTCCGGACATGCAGGCTCAGCGGCCATGGCTTACGGGTCTAGCCACTCCGCGGCATGTGGGATCTTCCCGGACCGGGGCATGAACCTGTGTCCCCTGCATTGGCAGGCGGACTCTCAACCACTGCACCACCAGGGAAGCCCTATACTTTTTTAAAGTTTTTTTTTGATGTGGACCATTTTTAAAGTCTTTATTTAATTTGTTACAATATTGCTTCTGTTTTATGTTTTGGTTTTTTGGCTGCAAGGCATGTGGGATCTTAGCTCCCCAACCAGGGATTGAACCCACACCCCCTGGATTGGAAGGTGAAGTCTTAACTACTGGACCACCAGGGAAGTCCCTTACATATTGTATTAATCATTGTTCTTTATCCAACAGAATTAAATAAATTTAAAAGTTAACACCCACACCCCCCCCACACACTGTAAGGAATTGGCTCATGCAATTACGGAGGCTGAGAAGGTCCAAGATCTGCAGTTGGCCAAGTGGAGACCCAGGAGATTCAATATGTAGTTCCAGTCTGAATCCTAAGGCCTGAGAATCAAGAGAACCAATGGTTTAAGTTCCAATAAAAAGCCTGCAGACTCAAATACCAAGAAAAGCCAATGTCTCACTCTGGGACTAATAGCTGGAAAAGAGCAATGTCCCAGCTAAACCAATCAGAGACGAGTTCCCTCTTATTCAACCTTTTTGTTCTATTTAAGTCTTGAATGATTGGATAAGGCCCATTCACATGATAAAAAGTACAAGCTGTTTTACTGAGTCTACTGATTCAAATGTTAATCTCAACCTGAATCACCCTTACAGATATACTGAGAATAATGTTTGGCCAAATATCTGGGCACCTTGTGGTCCAATCAAATTGACACATAAAATTAACCATCGTATATATGAAGGAAAATCTATTTCAAATGATCATTTTTTTTTTTTAGGGAAAATTTTATATTGAATTAATGTACAAAGGATTGGTTTTATTTGTGACTTCAAAGCTTACCATCTAGGAGCATTTTATATCTATTCATATACAAATGATCATATTCTAAAGCAATGAGATTTTTCATTGTTTATAACTGAATCACATTTTGGCCTTAACTAAATTGCCTATATTTATTGAAAATATTCCCTCTATTTTAAAATAAGAAAAATATTAAATGCAATCACAACAAGTAGTTCACCAAACCAAAAGGTTTTGAGAAAACCCCACTCCTGAATTTATCTTTATATTAAATATTATTTTCATGTTTCATATATGAAAATTTATGTTTGTAAAGAAATGTACTTCTAAAATAACATAGAAAAGTATAGACAAGTTATAATAAAAGATATATGCTAAATTATTTGGGAATATTAACTAAAGCATATTTTAAGTCCATTGACAGAACTGTTTTTTCTTTTTAACATGTGTTTGATACTTGTTTTTCCAAAGAAACCATGATTTAAAAATTATAATAAGATCACATTGTTACCTATTTGTTCTGGTAAGGTAAAGAAAAATGGAATAATAGGTGTTGATAAAATACAGGAAAAATTAATATTAAACCCAAGAAACTAATATATTGACTTTATAAACTTTGTTGTACAAACATATCACATCACTAGATTTGGTGATCTTAGCTAATTTTTAATCTGGAATGGCTCAAGAGCAGTTTCAACAGCACTGTAAGGAAATATGCTGAATAAATGAGCCACTGTGAACTGAGCTTTCTGTTTTCATCTATATTGACAGATCTGATCATGGTCAAATATAAGAATGTTTAAATATTAAGTTAAATTCAAAATGAAATTTAGTGTAATGTCAGAAGTTTCTAATGCCAATTTAAAAATAACAATGCAATTATCATTATTGTTTGTGTAAATATGCCCTTTGGTTGCATGCTTTTTATTTGAATTCCTTTTATCCATATTTTGTAACAGTAAGATTATCCCTTAATAACACTATAATACAGGTTTATCTTTAACCTCAGTTTAACCCCTTCCCCCAGATTTCAAGTACATTCTCCTTTCTTATTACAATCCTGTCATTTAGCAAAATCTCATTCTTTGGAAATAACACTTAAGGAAAAAGGGGAAATTTAATGTTTTACCACTCTGCTAAGACAGTATTTGCTTTGAGACAAGGCATGAGAAACAGATGCTTTAAGTTCCAATACTGGTCCTAAGAATCTACTGAGGAATGAAGGGAACATTTGTTATATGTGATATTGGCTGTTTCTGGTTTTGGCAGTATAATAATTGTGGAAAGGGCACTAGACAAGGGGTCAAAGCTTTTAGTTGGGTTACTAAATTAGAAAATTTTAGATTTGCCAAATTAGAAAAATCACTGGAACTACTTTGGGATTTTGTTCATTCATTTATACTTTATATTAGTAGAGTTATTGCATAAAATTTTTTCTAATTATTAGCCCCTGATGGAATGTTTCACATCTTCCCAGTTAAGTACTTACTTACCAAGTCAAAACCAGAAAACCTCATAACATTGAAAAGTAAAGCATGATTAGGTTGTTGATATTTAGATGGCCTTTCAAAGAAATTTTTCTTTCATATAAATATTTAATGATCTAATGACATTGCAGTTTCTTACGGCTGCATTTAACCTTCACTCCATTGTGATCCATTTTGATCCATTTAAATTCCAGGAGCTGATATTTTGTTGACTTACACATCCATTTGAATTAGGTTGCTTTTTTAAAAAGTCTAGTGAATATATATATATATATATATCTTTAAAAGGTGTATATGTATGATTTTAGGCATTTACATGTCTTTTAAGCCTGTGGATATTATCAGGTACGTTATCTAAATATAGGATATACTCAACTTTCAATAACAAAATGATATGTGTGTCCCAATTTATCCTAATGTTTATCTAATTCTAGGCTTATGGATAAGAAATGTTTTAGAGTTTCTTTGCATTATCCTCTGAAGCAAAGCAACTAAAGTTAGACTTAATAAATGGGAATTTTACTCTGTACTCTAATTTGAGTGCATTTAGACATAAGTGATTCTGAGGAAACATTAAATATTAATACATTATTAAAAGTTCACTGGATTTCTGTTTCCAACCAAGTAGAATAACTGGAATAGAAATTATTCTCCCATGTAAAACAACTAAAAACCTGGACAAAATACATGAAACAATTATTTCCAGACATTGGCCATCAAGTAATGCAAGACTATAATCACTGAAAGAAGGGGAATGAATGAGATGAGTTTTATACTTACTGGGTAAAGGCAATTTCTGGTCTGTAGCAGAGGGAATAAGGAAGGTGCTTCAGCTAAAGAATAACTGTACTCTTCACAGAAAGTGCTATCTTGAAAAGAGATGTGAGTGGCACACCTCCATGACTACCACAGTCCCTATCTTGCACAGCATAATTCCACTTTTCCACATGCAGCTCTTCATGGGCCTTTCTTCTTGAGGGAAAACTTTTAGAAGAGAGGGCTTAGTGATCTAACTGTGGATACTGTCATTGATGTTATATTGGGGCCTGATACCAGTACTTCTTCCACTAGCATCTGATTCGAAATCTTCTTCATCCTTAGCTTTTATCTCTGCAGGTCTTTTCAGATTATCTAGTGGTGTAACCTAAACTGTCATTCCTGAAGTCTGAGCCCTTGGAAACCATACACTTTTTAGGCATGTGTTTATTCAGTTATAATTGGGACAGGGAATCCTAAGAGAACCCTAACTGGATCACCTGATTTTTACATATTCTCCCACTTTGATAAAAGCAGTCCTATGTCCTTTAAATGATCTGGGTAAATTATCCCTGCCTAGATATTGACTCCTCACTTGCTGGTTTCCAGACAGCCATACCTTATATAGTTCCAAAAGACCCTCACTATGTCTCGTGGCAAGGGTGCACCCCATGTTGGGGATTAGAACCTCTTCTCCTATAGAACCTAGAGTTTCAGCAATGAGAAGCACAAATTTCCCTAGTGGGTCATTGGGAATGATGGGCATTGGGACTACTTACCTATGGAAAATTCCCAACCATGTGACTATAGATAGGAGCAAAGTGCAGGGCCCTGGTGAAACTCTAGGGGGCAAAATAGAGTCTGTGCTGTCTGCTCCTGCAGTTCGCTCCTCTACTTCTGCTTAAAGTCAATCTCAGATGTACACTTGACCTTTAAACAACACGGTTTGAACTGCACAGGTCCACTTACGTACAGATTTTCAATAAATATACTATCTGTCCTCCTTATTCATGGGTTTTGCATTAAGTGACCCTGAATTTTGGTAAACATGGGAGCTCTTGGAACCAACTCCCCATGGTTGGCATTGTAGGAGTCCCCAAAATAGAAAATTAACCTGAGAAAAGAAACAGATGTCCAAGTCCAGGAAGCATAGAGAGTCCCAAACAGGATTAACTCAAAGAGGACCACACCAAGATACACCATAATTAAAATGGCAAAAAGTAAAGAGAAAGAATATTGAAAACACCAAGGGAAAAGCAACAAGTTACATACAAGGGAATTTCCACAAGGCAGTCAGCTGACTTTGCAGCAGAAACTCTGCAAGCCAGAAGGGAGAGGCATTTTATAGTGATGTCAGGGAAAAACCTACAGCCAAGAATACTCTACCTGGCAAGTCTTTCATTCACATTTGATGGAGACATCAAAAGGATTACAGACAAGCAAAAGCTAAAAGAGTTAAGCACCACAATATCAGCTTTACAAGAAATGTTAAAGGGACTTCTCCAAGTGGAAAAGCAAAGGCCACAACTAGAAACATGAAAATTACAAAAGGAAAAATCTCATTGGTAAAGGCAAATATACAATAAATATAGTAAACCATGTACAAAGGTTAAAAGAAAAAAGTAGTAAAATCATCTATATGTGCAATAAGCAGTTAAGGGATACACAAAGTGATGTAAGGTATGTCAAAAATGGTAGAAAACAATAGAAAAGATCAATGTAACTAAGAACAGGTTCTTTGCAAAGATAAACAAAAGTGAAAAGGAGGGCCCAAATCAATAAATCAGAGATGAAAAAGGAGAAATTACAACTGACACCACAGAAATACAAAGGATCATAAGAGATTACTATGAAAAACTATATGCCAACAAAATGGACAACCTAGAAGAAATGGACACATTCCTAGAAATGGACAATCTCTCAAGACTAGGAAGAAAATATGAAGAGACCAATTACCAATAATGAAATTGAATCAGTAAACAAACAAAAACTCCCAACAAAGTGCAGAACCAGGTGGCTTCACAGGTGAATTCTACCAAACATCTAGAGAAGAGTTAACACCTATCCTTCTCAAACTATTGCAAAATATTTCAGAGGTAGGAGCAGTTCCAAAAATTACAGGACAATGTCACAGATGAACATAGATGCGAAAATCCTCAATAAACATTAGCAAACCAAATCCAATAATACATTGAAAGGATCATACTCAATGGTCAAGTGGGATTTGTCCCAGGGATACAAGGATAGTTCAATATATGCAAATCAATTAATGTGATACACTACATTAACAAATTGAAGAATAAAAATTACATGATCATCTCAGTAGATGGAGAAAAAGCTTCTTACAAATTCAACATTCATTTCTGATAACCATTATCCACAAAGTGAGCACAGAGGGAACATACCTTAACATAATAAAGGCTATATATGATAAGCCCGCAGATAACATCATACTCAATGGTGAAAAGCTGAAAGCATTTCCTCTAAGATCAGGAACAAGACAAGGATGCCCACTCTTGCCACTTCTATTTAATATAGTATTGGAAGTCCTAGCCACAGTAAAGACAAGAAAAAGAAATAAAAGGAATCCAAATTGGAAAGGAAAAAGTAAAGTTGTCATTGTTTACAAATAGCATGATACTATACATAGAAAATCCTAAAGATACCACCAAAAAACTACTAGAGCTCATCAGTGAATTTGGTGAAGCTGCAGGATACAAAATTAACATACAGAAATCTGCTGTGTATCTATATACTAAAAACAAACTATCAGAAAGAAATTAAGGAAATGATCCCATTTACAATTGCATAAAAAAATACCTAGGAATAAATTTAGCTAATCGGGTAAAAGACCTGTACTTGGAAAGCTATAAGACACTGATGAAATAAATTGAAGAAGACATAAACAGTTGGAAAGGTATACTGTGTTCATGACTGGAAGAACTGATATTGTTAAAATGACCTTACTACCCAAGGCAATCTACAGATTCAATGCAATCCTTTAAAAAAGACCAAGTGCACTTTTCACAGAACTAGAACAAATTTAAAATTTGTATGGAAACACAAACGACCCAGAATAGGTAAAACAATCTTGAGAAAGGAGAACAGAGCAGAAGGAATCATGCTCCCTGACTTCAGACTGTACTACAAAGCTACAGTAATCAAAACTGTATGGTATTGGCACAAAAACAGACACATAGATCAGTGATATAGAATAGAGAACCCAGAAATAAACCCACACATTTATGTTCAATTAATCTATGACAAAGGCAAGAATATACAACAGAGAAAAGACAGTTTCTTCAATAAGTAGTGCTGGGAAAACTGGACAGCTACATGTAAAAAATGAGATTAGAAAATTTCCTCACACCATAAACAAAAATGAACTCGAACTGGATTAAAGACCTAAATGTAAGACCAGAAACTATAAAACTTGTGGAAGAAAACATAGGTAGAACACTTTTTGACATAAATCGTAGCCACATTTTTTTGGATCTGATTCCTAAGGCAAAGGAAACAAAAGCAAAAATAAACAAATGAGATCTAATTAAACTTAAAAGCTTTTGCACAGTAAAGGAGTCCATCAAAAAAACAAAGAGACAACCTACTAAATGGGAGAAAATGTTTGCAAATTATGTGACTGATAAGGGGTTAATATCCAGAATATACAAGCAGCTTATACAACTCATTATAAAAACAAAACAATTGGGAGATTGGGATTGACATATAAACACTAATATGTATAAAATGGATAACTAATGAGAACCTGCTGTATAAAAAAAAATAAAATTCAAAAATTAAAAAAATTACCCAAACCAAACCAAAACAAAAAACGATTAAAGAATGGGCAGAAGATCTAAATAGGCATTTTTCCAAAGAAGACATACAGATGGCCAAGAGACACATGAAAAGATGCTCAACATTGCTAACCATTAGAGAAATGCAAATAAAAACCACAATGAGCTATCACCTCACACCTGTCAGAATAGCTATTGTCAAAAAGACCATAAATAACAAATGTTGGCAAGGATGTGGAGAAAAGGGAACACTTATATAATGTTTGTGGGAATGTAAATTGGTGCAGTCACTGTGGAAAACACTATGAAGTTTCCTCAAAAAATAAACATAGAACTACCACATGACCCAGCCATACCAAAATTCCTGGGTATATATTCAAAGAAAACAAAAACACTAAACATGTGTTGAAAAGATATTTGCACCCCAATGTTCATAGCAGTGTTATTTACAATAGCCAAGATGGAAGCAACCTAAGTGACCATCAACAGATGAACGAATAAAGAAGTAGTGGTATATATACACAACAGAATACTACTTGGCCATTAAAAAAGAATAAAATTTTGCTATTTGCAAGATCATGGACCATGATGGACCATGGAGGGTATTATACTTAGTGAAATCAGCCAGACAGAGAAAGACAAATACTGTATGGTATCACTTATATGTGGAATCTAAAAAGTAAAATGAATGAATATAACAAAACAGAAATAGACTCACAGAGAACAAACTAGTGGTAACCAGTGGAGAGTGTGAAGGGGGAGGGGTAATATAATGATACGGGATTAAACTTAGATGTTTACATAGAGGTACAAACTACTATGTATAAAATAAATAGGCTATAAGGATGTATTGTACAGCACAGGGAATATAGCCAATATTTCATAATAACTTTAAATAAAAAATTTTGCATCACTATGTTGTACACCTGAAACTAATTTAATATCGTAAGCTATACCTCAATTAAAAAAAACCCCAATTGACCATAAATATGTATGCCTATTTCTGGACTCTATTCTGTCCCATTGTCACCTTGACTATCTTTCTGCCAGTATCACACTATCTTAAAATTTAAAGGTTTATAATTTTTCACGAAGAAAACTTCAGGCCCATATTCTACCAAACTACTAAGAAAGAGAGAATACCAGTCTTACACAAATACTTAAAAAATAAAAAAGAAAGAGTATGTTCTAACTCATTTCATAAAATGGCATAATTCTATTATTAAAACCTTACAGAGGCATTACAAAAAATTAAAGACAATATCCCACATGAACAAACATGTAAAACAAATAAAATTTAAATTAAATTAAAACAAATTAAATTAAATTCACCAATTTAATCTAGGTTAACTATTTTGGTTTTTGCTTTTGTTTTTAGCACTTAAAAATTCCATTTTATGGTCTTCAAGCTCAGCAGTCCCCAACATTTTTGGCACCAGGGGCTAGTTTCGTGGAAGACAGTTTTTCCGTGTTGGGGTTGTGGTTCAGGCGGCAATGCGAGCTATGGGGAGTGGCAGATGAAGCTTCGCTCACTCGCCCACTGCTCACCTCCTGCTATGCGGTCAGTTCCTAACAGGCCGTGGACCAGTACCTGTCCATGGCCCAGGGGTTGGGGACCCCTGGTCTAGCTTACATTGTTTCTGATGAGAAGTCTGCAAGCATTCTTTTGTTTTTTTCTGTAAGTAATGATTATTTTACTAAGATTTTTATCCTGGTTGTTGCCTAATCATGGTTTTAATCAGTTTGATTTTGATGTGATTTGGTCGTGTCTTCTCTGTGTGTTTATGTAGCTTAGGGTTCATTAAAGTTTTTAAATCTGTGAGTTTATAGTTTTCATCAAATTTAGAAAGTTTTGGCCACAATTTCTTCAAATATTTTCATGCCCCTTTGTCACTTTTTAATCTAGAATGCTTATTAAAGGTATATTAGACTACTTGATTTTACCTGCCATGTCAATGAGGTTTCATTCTTTTTCTTCTTCTTCTTTTTTTGGTCTTCTCTATGCTTTAGTTAGGACAGATTTTATTATCAGGTGCTCAAGTTCACTGGTAATTTTTTTCTATATTTTCTCATTCATTGTTATTTCCATCTGAGTGTTTCTCATTTCCAATACTGTCAATATTGTATTTTTCACCTCTAGAATTTCCATTTCTATTTGGGTATCTTTTTTATATCTTCCATTTCTTACCTCATTATGTTCATATTTTCTTTTAAATTCTTGAGCATATGCATGATACTAGTTTTAAAGTCCTTGTCCATTCATTCTATTATGCCTCTTGTTTCTTTCTACTGAATAATGTTGCTTATATATCACATTTTGTTATATATCACATTTTGCTGTCACTCTTATGTCTTATAACTTTTGATTAGATATCAGACATTATAAATGTGACCTTTGCAAATGTTGGATTTTTTTCTGTCTTTTTAAGAGTCTTAAAGTTTGAAAAGTTTATTTTTTGGTCTTTTTGAGGCTTTTTTAAGGGCTTGTTATGATAATTCTAACATAGCCTTTATTTTAGGACTAGTTTAACCTTATTACAGAGGCATTTTAGGTTTCAGTATTGAATTCCTGTGTGTTCAATGAGGTCCCTCTGATGTAGAATTTTAATGGCTCCCAGAAATGTGTGAGGTCAGAATTTTTCAGCTTATAGTTATCTTGAAAATTTTCTCTGCTTGGTATAGAGTTTACCCCAATCTGATTTGTGTCAAGTCAAAGACTTATTGGGGGGCTTCCCTGGTGGCGCAGTGGTTGAGAGTCCGCCTGCTGATGCAGGGGACATGGCTTCGTGCCCCAGTCCAGGAAGATCCCACATACCGCAGAGCGGCTGGGCCCGTGAGCCATGGCCACTGAGCCTGCGTGTCCGGAGCCTGTGCTCTGCAATGGGAGAGGCCACAGCAGTGAGAGGCCCACGTAGTGCAAAACAAACAAACAATACAAAACAAAAAAACAAAACGACTTATTGGGACCCCTATTCAGATTTTTGGCGAACTTTCTTTAATGTTTCCTCCTTTCTGGTACTTTGTCCACAAATTTCATACGTCTTGCCCTCCACAGCTCTAATCTCTGTCTCTTAAGTCAGATGTCCACACTGTTCATGGCATTCCCCTCTCTGAATTCCCAGGATTCAGAAAGTACTTTCAGGCAGAAAGCCAGGGTAAATGAAGGACTCACCTCTTCTGTTTGCTTTCTCAAAGTATGTCTTACAACCCCTGTCCAGTGTTAAAAAACAGTTGTTATAGTTATTTTTCTGTTTTCTAATTGTAAGTAGTTAGAGAGTAAGTGAGGTCTCAGATATTCCATTTTGGCCTGAAGTGGAATGGCTTTTGCACTCAGTTCTGAAGTGTTCTCTGTGGGATTTGGTTCAGCCACCAAAATCAGAAGGGCTGGAGTTGCTTGATAAGATTATAAATTACCAGGATTTATCCAACACCTGAATAAACCACAATGTTGCAATTTTAATAAGTTTATCCGCTGATTCTTGCACACTAAAAGTGGAAAACCTACATATCCCTGAAACAGTCTATCTGAATCATTACTATAGTTCAAAATGTCTCAGGGAGCATTTAAATTCATTCATACCTGGACCCCTCTTTGGAATACAGTAAGCATTTAAAAATATTTCATGAATAAAATAATGTATGAATGATTGTACCCATAAGAGTAAGGAATTTCAATTATTTTTTAATTAACTCTCAACAAATATAGTCAGATTTCATGAGTCAAATTTTTAGAGAATATAGATTAAATATTTGCTGGATATTATTATTATATTTTTCTATAATACTTTTAAGAAAAAAAATATATAATTTGAAAATTTTAAATTCTCTCAGCTCACTTCTATTGTTGTAGCCTAGTACATGAGTTGACCTGTTGTACTTGAATTCCTAAATTCACTTGTTTTCCATTATAGTGATGCTCTGCTCAAGAGTACGTTTATGCTTTGGTTTACTCTATATTTTCTCCTAGAATTCTCTCTTCTTTAGTTTTGTCCAAATAACGATTAATGATGCTCTTTAATACTCTTTGTTAATACTTCCCAAGTGCTCAGCAGAGTAGGTACTCAATAAACACTTGCCAAATAACTGTTTCTTAAAACTGCATCCTGAAGTCTGTTAACCATTTTCTGGATGTCTCTTTTTTTAGGAGTAATTTTTTCCCCCTGGAATATCTGGAAAATTAGAAAAGCTACTTCTCCAGCTGTAATATAAGCCCACTTATTACTGTGGAAAGTAAAAATGTTTCCATTTTGTATAGATATAATGGTGGGTATCATGTCATACCATTCTTTCAAAATAACAATTTCAGTAGAGTATTATTGAGTTTAATTAATGTATAAATTATCTGGTCTTCTCAGAAGCACATTTGAGATAATCGTTATCCTAAGCTTGAAAAATACCTACTCTATTTCATGATGACAGTGTTACTATATTTGGTTGCACTCTAGTGGTTCCCTAGGGCTGAGAACATATTGAACATTTAAAAACATTTTACCTTTCTAACCTGTAAACAAAAAACGTTCAGTTCCCAGGGAGACATTTTGTTTGTGATGTTTCATGAACCTCTGTTTTCTCCTCAGTGCCAACAGCATTTAAGTGGCTAGTGTTCTGTAATGTATAATGTGGGGAAATTACTAGATAAGGAGATTCAAAGTAATTATTCGCCCAGTCATTACACACACACACACACACACACACACACACACACACAGAAAATTTCAACACTCTGCCTGGTGTTGAAAGTACATACATCGACCTTGCTTTCTGGGAGCTTACAATTTGTAACAGATGAGAGACATTTCATTAAGAAGATCAAAACCAGGGATTTAAATCACATATGACTGTTACAAAAATTCCATAGTCATACAGAGCTGTGATTGTTTCTAGCTTTATTTATCACTGAAGGTTTAATGAAAGAGGTGGCTGGCTCTTGGGAACTGGATAAAATGTCCATAAGTGTAGAGAAAAAGAAAACTCCCAGAGCTTGAACTGCAGCAAAAAAGGCATGGCATGGTAAAGAGGCACTTTAATGATATGTAACTAGTAACAGATTGTAGTAGCAAACACAACTGTTGTGACAAATAAAGAGAGAGAGCAGCAGCAGCAATATAAATAGAAATGAGGGACTGAGTTAGAATCTACAATTAGAATTTACAATTTAACAGATATGACTGTTGACAGGCAGGTAGAGTTACAGCAACAGATGGAATCTTGAGTACCTGGGAGTGTGGTTATACCAGCAGCAGAAAACATAATCAGGGAACATAAACTGGGAAATAAGATGAATCCAAATATACCAAATTCCTGCATGGAGAACATCTCAGAGACAGGAGTAAAGGAAAAGTGAAGATTCTGACAGTTCTGAGGTAAAGAGGAGGGAATGGGATGGAGTTTAGATGAGATGAATTCGGTCTTGTTGGTAAGATTATAGTAAGATCACCTGAGAGTGCGTGGAGACGCAAAGGTTAAACCCGGGATCAGTATTACTGATTTTTCCATTTGCCCCAGGTTCCAACATAGCTTGACATGGCACTTATACTGATCCTGTCTGTATTTAAATTTTGATATTTTGTTCCTCATGGATTTTTATTTTTAAAAAGATAATGCATTAAAATATTATTTATCTTGACTATTGAGTTTTTTGGTACCTCCTTAAAATTGCATCTGAAGTGCTCCCCTTACCATAGTCCCAGGCTGGATAAAAAGCATAATTTCACTGTTGGAAAACTACATAGAAACTCATGCATAACAGACCAGTATTTTATAATGAACACAAGTTCCAAATGAACTAAAAGTATAACGGTGAGTAAAATTTACTAACCATTTATAAGTGTCCAGTTCAGAAGTGTTGAGTGTATTCACATTGTTGTACAACAGATCTCCAGAGCTTTTCTGTCTCATTTTGCACAACTGCAACTCTATACCCATTAAACAACGATTCCCCATTTCCCTCCTCTTAGTCCCTGGTGACTACCATTCTACTTTTTGTTTCTATGAATTTGACTACTTTAGATACCTCATATAAGCGGAATCATACAGTATTTCTTTTTGTCACTGACTTATTTCACTTAGCATAATGCCCTCAAGTTCATTTATGTTGTAGCATATGGAAGGATTTTAATTTTTTTAAGACTAAACAATATTCCACAGTAGGTATATACTAAATTTTTTTATCCATTCATTTTGCAGTGAACATTTGGGTTGCTTGTACTTCTTGGCTATTGTGAATAATGCTGCTGTGAACATGGTCTGCAAATATCTGAGACTCTGCTTTCAATTCTTTTAGATATATGTGTAGAAGTGGGACTGCTGGATCATATGGCAGTTCGACTTTTAATTTTTTTGAGGAACTTCTATACTGTTTTCCATAAAACTTTCACCATTTTACAATCCCACTAAAACTTCACAAAGGTTCCAATTTCTCCACATCCTCACCAGCATTTCTAATTTTCTGTTTTATTGATAGTACTCATCCTAATGGGTATAGGTGACATTTCATTGTTGTTTTTATTGGAGTATAGTTGCTTTACAACGTTGTGTTAGTTTCTGCTGTACAACAAAGTGAATCACCTATATGTATACATCTATCCCTTTTAGGATTTCTTTCCCATTTAGGTCACCACAGAGCATTGAGTAGAGCTCCCTGTGCTATACAGTACATTCTCATTAGTTATCTGTTTTATACATAGTAGTGTATATAGGTCAATCCCAATCTCCCAATTCAACTCCCCGCCACACCTGGTATCCATACATCTGTTCTCTATGTCTGTGTCTCTATTTCTGCCTTGCAAATAAGTTCATCTGTATCATTTTTCTAGATTCCATATATAAGTGATAGTATATGATATTTGTTTTTCTCTTTCTGACTTGCTTCAATCTGTATGACAGTCTCTAGGTCCATCTGCATCTCTGCAAATTGCATAGTTTCATTCCTTTTTATGGCTGAGTAATATTTCATTGTATATATGTACCACATTTTCTTTATCCATTCTTCTGTTGATGGACATTTAGGTTGCTTCCTGTGTAATACTGACATTTTAACAATACTAAGTCTTCCAATCCATGATCACGGGATGACTTTCCATTTATTTGTGTCTTAAGTTTTGTCAGTGAGTGTACAAATCTTTCACCTTCTTGGTTAGGTTCATTCCTAAGTATTTCATTCTTTTTAATGATACTGTAAATGGCATTGTTTCTTAATTTCCTTTTTGCTTTATTATTAGAGTATAGAAACTCAACTAATCTTTATGTTGATTTTTTTTAAACTTTAACATTGCTAAATTCATTTATTAGTGTAACAGGGTTTTTAAAAGTTAATATTTTGGCTCAGAGAATGATGAGAATAGTCCTATTGAACTCTGCGCTGGTCAGAATACATATGAAGAATTACATACAGTAATGTTTGCAATTTAAGAGGGACTCTGGGAAACTAAATCGTGTCCTGGAATGCTAGTATTAGATTATTTGCTTTTATAAAAAGGCAGACTGTTTTGTGATAATCAAAGCAGATTTAACATCTGTTACTATAGATGACGGGGACAAGCCACTAAGTGGATATTTACCAGAAGCAGTTTCTACTTAAGGAATTTTTTCATTATAAGAATTGTCAGAGAATGCAATGACCTGAGTGGAAAAATTAGCAAGCATTTCATTCCTATAAGCTTTCAAACAGAGATCATAAAACCATATAATATTAGAATGTCACCGAGCCACTGAAATATTTTTTATTAATAATAATGGATATAAGCATACCAGTAAAACTTAGATATCTGTTTAGCATATATTAGATAAATTCATGTTTATTTTGTATCCCAAAGTAATTCTCTAAGAGGTTCATTCCTAAAATGAATACAAATTTATATGTGCATATGAAATACAATATTAAAAAACAGCTATCTGCGAAGTAGTGCTTAAATAAGAAAATGAAGGTTCCTAATCTCTTAATAACCAAAACCTATAATAAGTTTTATTTATTTTCAGACTGGTTAGAAAATAATCAGATTTTATTTGTTTTTGGCATTACATAAATCTTCAAGACTTTCAAATTCTCTACTAAAAGTTATCTATTCATTTGGGTAGTAATCTGTTCTGAAAGTGGCAAAGCCACACATTTAAAAGTAAAAGATAAAGGGAAACAGCTCAGGTGGCAATTGCTGTGTGATATCACTATGACAACAGTCTATGGATTTATCATAATCACAGTTTGGAGGTATTTAGCTTGCAAAACCTTGTCAGATATCTAGGCTCTGTGCCTAGTGAATTTATACTCAATGTAGGGACATAGCTCATCAAGAAGCTAAGTTTGTATTACAAATTTAACAGTTCCAGAGGAAAAAAACATCTGCATACTCCTTTCTTTCAAAGAATAGCATCTGCTTTATTGACGTTTAGACATTCAATGGTGGCTGCCCCAGTCACCAGATCTTACTTAAAATGCCTTTTTTCCTGTTTCTTTTCCACTTCCCCATTGAGTTCTAAGCTTCTGGCAGCCTGCTGTGATGCTGACAGTGGGCTCCACTGGTCACAGAGTCTGCATTATTTCCTGTGAGCATTTTGTGTCCCCTGACACAGTGGCACAATGGGGTCCTCTTGCTGCATAATAGATTACCTGTGAAAACCGCTCCCTTGAGAAGACATCCTCTCCAATCCCATATTTCTCCAAACCGGAGACCTTCACAAACCTCACCTGAATCCTGAACTACAGCTACATTGAGGAGTCTGAGGACCAATAACTCTGCCATGTTGTTCTCACAACACTGTTTCTGGATGTTTTTATACTCCAGGTCTTAAGCTGCATTTCTTTGTGATACACATTTTCTGCACTGGTTTACTCAAGTTTTTTTATTTGTTTCCTTCTGCTGTTTCCCCATTACTTGTGAGAAGGCCCAGTTGAGCTCTTAATACTTTGACATGCTTCTTAATTTGGTTTCTTTCTTTTTCTAATACTACTATAGATGGATATTTGTGTCTTTTTCAAGTTGAGGGCTATTAGCGATGCTATGGATATTCTTACACATTTTTTTGTACACATTTTTTGTTGGTTACACACCTAGGAGTGGAACTGCTAGGTCGAAGATATTTTATCTTTTGTAGATACTGGTAAAACATTTAATGAATTTTTTCACAAACTTACACTTCCTCCCACATATGTATGAGAGTTATAGTAGTAGTTGGAGGGTTTTGAGCAAATGATGTTCTGCTTTGAAAGTTACACTCTGGCTAATCTACTGAGGATGAATAATGTGGATGTAAAGGTGGAAGCAGGGAGAGGAGTGAGGGAACAACAACTGTAGTCATCTAAGCTATAACCAGAATGGCCACAGTGGAGGTGGGAGCAGTTAGATTCTAGACACATTTCTAAAGGCATAGTCAATAGGTCCTGCTGACAGAATGGACATGGGGTGTAAAAGAAAGAGCTAAGTCTGAATCTCATGAGTTTGCCTCATCAACTAACAGCAATGAAGACTGAGGATGAGATCATAGGTGTGGGTATGATCAGATGTTCTGTTTAGGACATGTTAAATTTGGGGGTGCCTATTTGACATCAAGGGGAAATGTAAGCAGTTCATTTAATATGAATCCAGATTTCAAGGAAGAGATCCAGAGTAAACATATAAATTCTACTTACAATGACTGAATTACCTTGAAAACTTATCTAATAATACTTTGAGAATGTTATGCTGGTATTCTTTGTCTTCCCCTAACAAATTTGCCTGATGTTTTGTAACCACTTGTTGTAACTGCCTCAGTTCTTGAAGGGTGGTTTCCCCAAGAAAAATTTGCTATGAGCTCTACTTGTTACTTCAAGAGGGCACTTTCCATTCCAGTTCTTGATTTTAACGGTAGCTGGGAGAGATGTTCCAGGCTGCTGCTCTTAGAGATTTTGTTTCTTTTCTTCTGTTAGATTTATTTAGTCCTCAAATTCACTACTGATCAAGAACTAGGAAGAAATATCCTCCTTTTCTAAAAGTTGCTTCTTTTTTTTTTTATACAGCAGGTTCTTACTGGTTATCCATTTTATACACATCAGTGTATACATGTCAATCCCAATCTCCCAATTTATCACACCACCACCCCCTCGCCACTTTCCCCCCCCCGGTGTCCATACATTTGTTCTCTACATCTGTGTCTCTATTTCTGCCCTGCAAACTGGTTCATTTGTACCATTTTTCTAGGTTCCACATATATGCGTTAATATACGATATTTGTTTTTCTCTTCCTGACTTAATTCACTCTGTAAAAAAGCTTCTTTAACACCAGTTTTTTCTAGTGCATTTCCTCTTCCCTGTTACATTTGCCTGTCAGGTCTCTCCTGGCATTCCACAATCTCATTGCCATTGGTCTTACTTGTTGCCTAAGATTTCTACCTTTCTCCTAAAGATTTTCTTCCTCCTTTATTTATTTTCAATTTTCTTATTCTATTGCTCTGATAGTAAAACAAAAGCATGTTTTAAAAAAACATCAAAGAGAAGGCATTTTAAGCAAAAGTTTTATAAACTGCCCTCTTATCCTCTGTATTTACAACAAGGAAATGACATTTTCAAAACAAGTGGCTTCATTCTCAGAATCCTAGAGTCATGTTCAGAGATTTTATAATTAATAAATCGAGAGCCAATCTGAAGTCATATAGATTCCAGTGATTTAATACACCTTAAATGCCCACTGGAATCTATATGGTTAGACATTCTACTCTCTCCTCCTTCAGACCAGAATATAATTTCAAAATATTTACAAAGAGATAGAATTTGAGCAGGCTGTCTGCACCTCCTGCCAAGCTATGGCCATAATAGTCCGCATACTAAGGCTCATATTTACTGAAGTGTCAGCAGACCTGCTGTTTTTCAAAGACTAGCATGTTCAGTTATGACTCTAGGAAAACAGTTGTTGGTGGGCTATTTAAAGCTTCCTGATCAGGAGACAACAGATAAAAGCCAGGGCCACACCTGTGAAAAACAGGCACCAGAAACAATACAAGCCTCTGCAAACAGCTGAAGTGAAAATGTCCCTCTTGTTAAACCACTACAAAAATATCAGGGCCCTTCCAGGAATCCCAATCTGTTATTTTTCTCCAATGCCATTCCTTGCTTATCTCTTAATTTTACTGATCAAGACAGCAGATGTTGGGGCTTGAAGGGGCCCAATAAATAGCCAAACTTATCCCACAGGAACTCTGAACTAATTGAGATATAGGACATGGAATAAGATAGATCAAAAGTGAAATATCCCCTTTATTACTGAATGGCTAGATTGGCATATGGTGCTTAGGTATGCAGACAGACATGCTTCCCTGTTCAGAATCTCAAAATTGGATGTACAGACCTAAGGCAGTGCTAGAAAATCAGTCTTCCTAGAGGGCAGGGGTGGAGGAGCAGATCATCAGGGATGTATTTGATAGGAACCTGACCCTCAAGAGGACTAGAAGGGAAACCTCTGAGCCACAATGAGCAGTTATTCTTCCAAAGTCACCAATGAAATGAACTCTATCCATTTTGGGGTAAGTGAGTACCACAGTATAGCCCATGAGCTCAAGGATGACTTGGAATAATTCTTCTATTGATACATGGCAACCAGAGGAGTAATAAATAAATCTTTCTTCCACTGAAGTGCCCCAGTGAAATGGCATGGCCTGCACAGGATTCAATTTTTAGAGTGACCACTCTGAGTATAGCATGAAGAATCTGCTAGAGGCAGAGAAACCATTTAACAGGCTATTGCCATGATCCCGATAAAAGGTGATGGTGGTTTCCCCACATCTTGGGTATGTAGAGAAGAGGAACTAGCAACAAGTATGTCATATCTAGGAGAAAGAATCCACAGGGTCAGATTGGATGTTGGTGGTAAGAGAATGAATTAGAGGGCTCCCGCAGGTTGCTGGCTTATACAACAGGAAATAGTAAAGTCCTTCATTCAGGAAGTAAAGGAGGAATTGCTGTTCCTGGATGAGACTAATAAGCTCAAATTTGTACATACCAAGCTTGAGATTCTATGGGACACCCAAAGAATCATGAGGCTGCTGGAAATAACAATAATATGATACATTAGAAGAAAAGGTGATATACCCTGAAAATACATCCTTGAGATTCATTATAATTAAGATGGAAATTGAAGCTTTGGAGGTTATGAAATCATTCAGGAGGCTGTGCACATTGACCAGAGGGCAGAAAAGAGATCACTGAGGAACAAGTACATGAAAGTGGCCAGCAGGGGAAAAGAAGTCCAGGAAGTAGCCCGAGAGGTGGAGTGAAAGTCAAGGGTATTGAGGGTGCCAAGGAAGAAAGGTCTTTCAAGAAGAGGAATGCTTTTGATATATCAAATGAAATAAAGCTGGTAATATAAACTGGCTGTAGTGACAGGACACGAGAGTCCTCGTGACCTTCTCAGGAAGCACATCCATGTTACACAGAAGAGATGGTGAAACAGAGATGGACAAGGTTGAGAGTGATTAGTGAGAAAAAAAGACTTCTCTTTAAAAAATGATGACATAAAAGAGAAATATTGTGGCTAGAATTTTTTATATCCACAAATTTTTTATTGATGAATTCAAATAATAATAATTGAATACATTTAAAAAAATACAGGTCTACTAATGAGAACAGTTAAATTCTTTTTTTGGTGGGGGTGGGGGGATAAGATTTTGCTCAGTTGGGATTCAAAGTTAGTACTCCCCTTCATCAAAATCAGTTGGAAATATTTACCTGTTAGTGCTGATCTATAATGAGATTTTACATGTTTCATCTTTGAAAACGCCTTTTCACACAGATAGATATTACCAAATAATGATCTTAGTCTGTGAGCACATAATTTTAATCGAAAATATGCATTGTTCGGAAGGGAGCATTTAAGAATTCTATTGCTTCTTCTCTGTACGTTTGCCTTTTAATATATTATTACAAAGCAGAGCAATCACTGCCAATTAAGTTTAGGTGAAAGCTCTTTGATTGTACAGTTAAATGGATTTTTAAAAACATTTAAGCTTAATTTTATAGTAGTTTTAGTTTTACAGCAAAACTGAGTGGGAAGAACAGAGTTCCTATAAACTTCCTGTCCCCCCAGCGTGTACTACCCTGCCCACCCGCCACTATCAGCATCCTACACCAGAGCACTACATTTGTTATAATCTGTAAACCTACAATGACACATTGTTATTACACAAAGTCCATAGTTCACATTAGGGCTCTAAGTATTGTATAGTCTATGGGTTTGGACAAACATATGACATGTATCCATCATTATAATTACATATGGAATAATTTCACTGCCCTAAAAATCCTCTATGTCGGGCCAGTTCTTCCTCCCTCCCCACTAATGCCTGGAAACCACTGATCTTTTTACTGCCTCCATGGTTTTGCCTTTTCCAGAATGTTATGTAGTTAGAATCATGTAGTATCTCGCCTTTTCATATTGGCTTCTTTCACTTAATAATATGCATGTAATGTTCCTCCATGACCGTTTCTTTTTAGTGCTTAATAACATCCCATTGTCTGGATATACTACGGTTTATTTATCCACTCATCCACTGAAGGACATCTTGATTGCTTCCAAGTTTTGGCAATTATGAATAAAGCTGCTATAAACATCCCTGTGCAGGTTTTTGTGTAAACATAAGTTTTTTAACTCCTTTGGGTAAAAACCGAGGAGCATGATTGCTGGTTCATATGCTAAGAATATGTTTAGTTTTGTAAGAAAGTACCAAGCTATCTTCCAAAGTGGCTGTATCATTTTGCCATTACCACTAGCAATGAATAGAGTTCCTATTGCTCTACATCCTCACCAGTATTTGGTGTCAGCGTTTTGGATTTTGGCCATTCTAATAGGTGTGCAATGGTATCTAATTATTTTAATTTGCAATTCCCTAATGATATATGACATGGAGCGTCTTTTTATATGCTGATTTGCCATCTGTATATCTTCTTTGGTGGGTTATCCTTAAGGTTTTTGACCCTTTTTTAAAATATTGGGTTGTTTGTTTTCTTGCTAAGTTTTAAGCATTCTTCATATAGTTTGGATAAGTCTTTTATCAAATAGGTCTTTTGCAAATATTTTCCCCCAGTATGTGTGTTATCTTATTATTCTCTTGACATTGTCTTTTGCAGAGCAACATGTTTTTAATTTTAATACAGTACAGCTTATCAATTATTTCTTTCACAATTGTGCCTTTGATATTGTGTCTATAAAGTCATCACCATACCTAAGCACTTCTAGATTTTTTCTTATGTTACTTTCTAGAAGATTTATAGTTTTGCATTTTACATTTAGGTCTGTGATCTATTTTGAGTTAATTTTTGTGAAGGCTTTAACATCTGTGTCTAGATTCGTTTTTTCTTTTTTGCATGCAGATGTCCAGTTGTTCCAATACCACTTGTTGAATAGACTCTATTTTCCTCATTGTCTTGCTTTTCCTCCTTTGTCAAAGATGAGTGGACTGTATTTATGTGGGTCTATTTCTGGGTTCTCTACTCTGTCCCACTGATGTATTTGTCTATTATTTCACCAACACTCTGTTTTGATTACTGTAGCTTTGGAGTAAATCTTGAAGTAGGGTAGTGTCAGTCTTCCAACTTTGTTCTTCTTCAATATTGTGTTGGGAAAGAGTTTTTAGACATGGGAAAAGACTAGAGCATTCCTATATGATGAGGAGAACTTATCAATATGCAGGTTAAGTTGAGCAGAGAAGGAAAACCTTTAAATCCAACATCTTTTTGTCAAAAGAAAATAGGCTCCAGTACACATTTCCAGATAATATCCCTCTCACCATTAATATTAGATCTAATTATTTGAGTTTTGTATTAGAAATTTAATAATTTAATGTTGATTTTAAGAAATTTTTAATAATGGAGATACTTAATATATGTTAAAATATATGTTTAAAGTATGAACTCTCTAATTGCTTTACCCAAATTTAATGGGAAATAAAACTAAAAATTGTTATCAAAAATAAATTCCATTCTTGGTCATATTCTCATTATAATTCATAGCCTTGCTGCTCCCTTCCTGTTATTATAAAAACCAACTCAATGGTTAAATTTTTCGTGACTTGATTTATTATATATGGGGAGAAGTGAAAAAGAGATGACCTGGCAATACTTTCTGCCTCCATTTCCAGGAGGAGTTGGAGAGAATGCAAGAGACAACAGTTAGCTTATAGTCTCACAAATAAAGAATACAAAATCTAAAGCTTTTTCCTTTCCTTCCTGCAGAAGGGGTAAGAATCATTTGCAGTGTTTTAAAAAATATGATAAAAGGAAACTCCACTTATGTAGGCTATATAAAACAAGTATAAATTTTTTATTTGGATATTAAATTTCTCTGGTATATAGAGTGAGATTTATTATAGTAGCAATGTATACCTATTTAAAAATGAGGTTCCAGGAAATCCAAATTGTTTAATTCTGATTATGAAGCATTTTGGTGCATTCTACCATGAACCTGAGCACACAGACACACACACACGCACATGAGGTATATGATGATCACTATATTCTGTGAGGTTGACTAAATTGAAATTTTTATAAGTACTATCGTAAGCATAAGAGCCAGGAATAGAAAAATACAATTAATATCATAACAAAATTATAAATGGATTCAGTGACATAGCACAATTTGAGGCAAAAAGAATCATTAATAATAATCTCCTTCTACCTCTTCTCCCCAAAGATAATATATTTCTTAAAATGTAAGTAATATTAAGCAATAATTAGCAATCGTTTGCTAAGGGAATTTTTTCTTTTATTAAAAAAGTAAAAGGAAAAATTCAATTATTATGCTTTTGGCTATTCTCATTAGTAATATTAGTTTAAGATGCTCTGCATTGCTAATCAGAAAATTTGCTAAATTCTACTGCTATTACTATGTCCTGCTACAGTCATCAAAACCACTGTTGCTATGAAGTTATTACTAAGTTCCAAATCCAGGCAAGTTGCTAATATCACATCATGAAAGTAGAAAAAAATTAATATTTGTGAAGAAATATGAATGAGTACATGAACTTTTAGTGGGTGTTTACTATGAAGCAAGCACCATGCTGAATATTCTTACGTGCCACCAAGCTACCTCATTTAATTCTTATACATTGTCTTTAACCTTATCACGATTTACCCCCCTACTTTATAGATGAGTAAACTGAGATACAGATAATTTAACTATCAATGCCATTCACCAGACATTTGAACCCAACTCTTCTGATTTAAAAACATAATCAACATAATCTTCATTCCACTGTGGCTAATTTAAGCATGTTAATTATTCTGTCACAAATAACCCGTTTACCTTTACACAGTAAAGGCAATGGAAAAATTAATAGCGAGTTGATAATTTTCTTCTTGAAGTCATTGCATTGACAGTAATTCAATCTCTATAAACAGTTTAGAATTTTTTTGGAAGCAGAAAATTTTACATCATTTTTTACCCAAGTAAAGATGTTGGCTTTATGCAGCTTTTAGAAAAGGATTGATTGTGCTTAGGTCTGAAATACGCTTAGGTTTTCCACGGTGCTGAATCTCCCCTGAAGTAGTATCAGATTATGTTGCTGCTAAAGTAAACAAATGTCCTGCTGCGAGCAGAATTTTTTTTTAAGATTTCCATAGCTGACACTTTTCTCCTGAACCAGCAACAGGAAAAGAATAAATAGAAGATATTCACTGTGATAAGAACTCAAAGGCAACTTCCAGACACAAAATATCTTTAAAGTTGTTACTCTTCTTTTTTATACAGTTAGAGATTTAGAGAGTTAAGAGGAAAAATAGGCATGGCATTTATTGTATTCATTAAATTAATTAATCAGAGCCTTTTAAGGCCAATTTAAATCAATCTTAATTCAAGTGGATGCTCATGATATATATTTCTCCTTCTTTTCCCCTAAATGTCTCTAAAATACTGATTATTGGGATACTCTTGATAGATAATAAGCTGAGAAGAAAGTCTTAGGAACAAAAGGAATTAGACAGTTCTCAGAGTTAGAGAAATACACAGTATCATCTCAGATATTTCCTGGCAAGTTAGGACTGGGGTGTAACCTCATTGACGGTATCATCATATCTGGATAAAAGACAAAGTAAGAAGAAAGTTTGGGTCAGTGATGAAAGCGTTAGAAAATGGAGGAACAAGAACTATATTTGTGTTGATGCAGAAGAAGGGTGTGTCTGCTGCTTATCAACTCACCATGTCATTATAAGGCTTCCCACGTAGTATGTGTCAGCTGTGAAACAGCTCCATCTGCCTGAAAAATTCAGCTTCTCCCTGCAATGGGATAAGTTTATATTTCAGTTCATGTACCTGCTTTTTTTTTTTTTTTTTTTTTTTTTTTTTTGCGGTACGCGGGCCTCTCACCGTTGCGGCCTCTCCTGTTGCAGAGCACAGGCTCCGGACACGCAGGCTCAGCGGCCATGGCTCATGAGCCTAGCCGCTCTGCAGCATGTGGGATCTTTTCGGACCGGGGCACGAACCCATGTTCCCTGCATTGGCAGGCGGACTCCCAACCACTGCGCCACCAGGGAAGCCCAATGTACCTGCTTTCTTGAGCACTGTCAACATGAGTCAGGATCCTTGAGATAGGTTAAGTTTAGGGCACTGACGATATTGTCTTTGTCAGCCTGTGAAAGTCGAGAGCTGTAACCTGCACCTTGGTAAATTCACCAACGTAATTCACTTGGCTAGACAGTCCTCCCTGATAATCCTTCAGCATCAGTAGATGAGCATTTCATCATTCAGTAGATGAACACATTTTTCAATGGGAAGATTTATATTCTGTGGGTTTTTAAAAACAGTAATTGTTGGTTTCCAAAATATTCTCTAAAAAGCCAACATTGTGAGTCCTTTGGGAATTTTCTGTGTTCAGGGTTAATTGCTGTGTTAGACAAATATTTCTTGAATTAGTAAGTGAATGAATGACTAAGAGATAATTAAACAACAATAGAAAATAACTAGATGGGAAATGGAGAAAAATTGCTAACTCCAAAACCAATGATGCATTAGCACAAAATCACCTACTTGTTAGCTTTCAGCCACCATGATACTATAATCTTAAATACACCTGGATAATGATTGCATTTGTAAGTCTGGTTTTATTACCATCTCCCATTTAGGTTGTGAAAGTTGTGCTACGGGCTTGAAAGTGAAGAGTGAGAGAAAGAAATTTGGAATACTTTGGGATCCCGCTCATCACACGTAAGAATTTTAAATGATCCATAAGTTAAAAAAGAGTGGGAGTGTTAAAAGAGATTTAGGTTCCTGCTTCCTTGAAACATTTTACATTTTGTTTCTCTTTCTCATTATTTTTTTTCAGTTTGAATATTTTTTAATTGAAGTATAATTGATTTACAGTGTTGTGTTTATTTCTGCTGTACAGCAAAGTGATTCAGTTATATATACATTTTTTATATTCTTTTCTATTATGATTTATCATAGGATGTTGAATATAGTTCTCTGTGCTATACAGTAGGACCTTGTTGTTTATCCATCCTATATATAAAAGCCTACGTCTGCTAATCCCAACCTCCCATTCCATCCATCCCCCACCCTCCTATTCCATCCATCCCCCACCCTCCTATTCCATCCATCCCCCACCCTCCTCCCCCTTGGCAACCACCAGTCTGTTCTCTATGTCCCTGATTCTGTTTCTGTTTCATAGAAAGGTTCATATGTGTCATGTTTTAGATTCCACATATAAGTGATATCATATGATATTTATCTTTTTCTGTCTGACTTACTTCACTTAGTATGACAATCTCTAGGTCCATCCATGTTGCAGCAAAAGGCATAATTTCATTCTTTTTTATGGCTGAGTAGTATTCCATTGTATATATGTACCACATCTTCTTTATCCATTCATCTGTTGATAGACATTTAAGTTGTTTCCATGTCTTATGAATATTGCTATTGTGAATATTGCTATGAACATAGGGGTGCATGTATCTTTTTGAATTATAGTTTTGTCTGGATATATGCCCAGGAGCAGGATTGATGGATCACATGGTCATTCTATTTTTAGTTTTCTGATAAAGCTCCATACTGTTTTCCACAGTGGCTGCACAAACTTACATTTCCACCAACAGTGTTGGAAGGTTCCCTTTTCTCCACACCCTCTCCAGCATTTGTTATTTGTAGACTTTTTAATGATGGCCATTCTGACTGGTATGAGGTGATACCTCATTGTAGTTTTGATTTGCATTTCTCTAATAATTGGTAATGTTGAGCATTTTTTCTTGTGTCTATTAGCCATCTGTATTTCTTCTTGTGAGAAATGTCTATTTAGGTATTCTGCCCATTTTTCAATTGGGTTGTTTTTGTTGTTGAGTTGTATGAGCTGTTTGTATATTTTGGAAATTAAGCCCTTGTCGATAACATTGTTTGCAAATATTTTCTTTCATTCTGTAGGTTGTCTTTTCACTTTTTGCTTTGTTGATGGTTTCCTTTGCTATATAAAAGCTTGTAAGTTTGATTAGGTCCCATTTGTTTATTTTTGTTCTTATTTCTATTGCCTTAGGTGACTGACGTAAGAAAACATTGGTACAATTTATGTCAGAGAATCTTATGTTGGAGAAATTTCTGCCTGTGTTGGCGAAATTTTTGCCTGTGTTCTCTTCTAGGAATTTTATCTTGTCATGTGTTATGTTTAAGCCTTTAAGCCATTTCGAGTTTATTTTTGTGTATGGTGAGGGGGTGTGTTCTAACTTCACTGATTTACATGTGGCTGTCCAATTTTCCCAACACCACTTGCTGCAGAAACTCTTTCCCATTGTATATTCTTGCCTCCTTTGTCAAAGATTAATTAACCATAGGTGTGTGGGTTTATTTCTGGGCTCTCTATTCTGTTCCATTGATCCATATGTCTGTTTTTGTGCCAATACCACACTGTTTTGATTACTGTGGCCTTGTAGTATTGTCTGAAGTCTGGGAGGGTTATGCCTCCTGCTTTGTTTTTATTCCTCAGGCTTGCTCTAGTGATTCTGGGTCTCGTATGGTTCCATATGAATTTTAGAATTATTCTAATTCTGTGAAAAATGTCACGAGTAATTTGATAAGGATTGCATTAAATCCTTAGGTTGCTTTGGGTAGTATGGTCATTTTGACAATATTAATTCTTCAAATCCTAGAGCCTGGGATATCTTTCCATTTCTTTGAATCATCTTCCATTTCCTTTATTCATGTTTTATAGTTCTCAGTGCATAAGTCTTTCACCACCTTGGTCAGGTTTATTCCTAAGTATTTTTGGGGGTGTGATTTTAAAAGGTATTGTTTTTTACATTCCCTTTCTGATATTTCATTGTTATTGTAAAGAAATGGAACCGATTTCTGTATGTTAATCTTGTATCCTGCTATCTCGCTGAATTCGTTTTATCAGTTCTAGTAGTTTTTGTGTGGAGTCTTTAGGATTTTCTATATATAGTATCATATCCTCTGCATATAATGACAATTTTACCTCTTTCCTTCCAATTTGAATATCCTTTTTTTTTCTTTTTCTTGTCTGATTGATTGCTGTGGCTAGGACTTCCAATACTGTGTTGAACACAGAAGAAGTGAGAATGGGCATCCTTGTCTTGTTCCAGATTTTAGGGGAAGGCTCCATTATTTCTTTTTTTGGGAAAGAAAAGGAAAAAAAATACAATTGTCTATTCAAGGACAAGTACAGGAGTTTCTCGAAATTGGGATGCTCCAGTTAAACATCATTGACAGTGATTTCTAACTGACAAAGTTATTTGGCAGAAAAGTAGATTGGTTAATCTGTGAATTAGTGTAGGTGAGAAATTCTGGTTTGGCAGTAGCACTTACTGTATTTTTATAGATAACATGTATTTTATGGAGGTTAAGAGCAACTAATTCTCCTTCTAGGAACAAAAAGGAGCAATTTGTAGTTCCTTATTTAAATGTTCTTTTTTTTAGGCAAGTAATGAATTTCCAACCAATCACTTGACTTTGTAAGTTCCTGAAATCTTGTTCTGATTAACACAATATCAATAACACAGTGGAACAATCTCACATTCTCAAGATTGCTCAGATGGTCCAGTCCCCTTACGACTATATTGTGATAGAGAACTGTAGAATTAATGTAGTCCTGTGACCAGCTCATGAATATATACATTTGTTCAATAATGTTAATGAAAACTACCTTTGAGCCTTCTTTTCGTTGAGTTTAGAAATGATTCATCAGATGAATAACTGAATACATGTCCCTGAGTGTATGTAAATAAATTCTAATAAATGTACCACATCCACCCTAGCAGCTACAATTTGGGGTACCTCTTAGTTAAGTTTGCTGTAGTTCATTGTCATTACCAGGTTCCATGCATTTTTTTTTCTCACAAAAGCCAATAAAGTAAAACAGCTCTTACTTTACAAAGTAAGAAACAAATGTGAGGGCTCTGACAACTGTAAACTATGCCCATTCAATTACACCTTTGAAAATGGACTCCTCTGTGGGTCTATGGACCTAGTAGAACCACTCTGAGACAGACCTGGGTCAGGACTGCACTGTTACCAGACCTCGTAGCTTCATGATGTGCCTTATATCCCTGGGTATCAGCATCATGAGCACTGTGTCTGACAGTCCTGTAGTTATAATTAATCCAAGAGCAAGGAATGTCTTTCCACTTCTTTGAATCATCTTCAGTTTCCTTTATCAATGTTGTATAATTGTCAGCATAGAATTCTTTCATCACCTGGGTCAGGTTTATTCCTAGGTTTGTTTTTTATGCAATAAAAAAAATTTTTTTTGCTTTCTCTTTCTGATATTTCATTGTTAGTGTAAAGAAATGCAACAGCTCTGTTTATATTAATCTTGCATTCTACTACCTTGATGAATTTGTTTATCAGTTCTAGTAGCTTTTGTGTGGAGTCTTTATGGTTTTCTATATAGAGTATCATGTCATTGGTATATAGTGACAATTTTACCTCTTCCCATTTGATTTGGATAACTTTCCTTTTTCTTGTCTGATTGCTGTGGCTAGGACTTCCATACTGCAAGTTAGAAGTGATGAGAGTGGTTAGATGTGATGAGATGTGATGAGAGTGGTTAGAAGTGATGAGAGTGGGCCTCCGTGTCCTGTTCCAGAATTTAGTGGGAAGGCTTTCAGCTTTTTACTGTTATTATTGGCTGTGGGTTTGTCATAAATGGCTTTTATTGTGTTGAGATATAGTCCCTCTCTGCCCACTGTGGTAAGAGTTTTTATCATGAATGGATGTTTAATTTTTATCAAGAGCTTTTTCTGCATCCATTGCGATAATCCTGTGGTTTTTGTCTTTTGTTGCTGTTGTATAGCACATTGATTGATTTGCGTATGTTGAAACATCCCTGTGACCCTGGAATGAATCCAAGTTGATCACAGTGTATGATCTTTTTTATGTGTTGTTGGATTTGGTTTGCTAATACTTTGTTGAGGATTTTTACATCTATATTCATCAGAGATATTGGCCTGTAATTTTGTTTTTTGGTAGTTGTCTGGTATTTTTTTTTTTTTTTTTTTTGCAGTACGTGGGCCTCACACCGCTGCGGCCTCTTCCGCTGTGGAGCATAAGCTCCGGATGCGCAGGCTCAGCAGCCATGGCTCACGGTCTGAGCTGCTCCGCAGCACATGGGATCCTCCTGAACTGGGGCACGAACCCGCGTCCCCTGCATCGACAGGCGGACTCCCAATCACTGCGCCACCAGGGAAGCCCAGTTGTCTGGAGTTGTCTGGTTTTGATATCTGGCAATAGAGGCTTCATAGAATGACTTGGGGAGTGTTCCCTCTTCTTCAATCTTTTGGAAGAATTTGACAAGTATTGATATAACTTCTTTGTTGAATGTTTGGTAGAATTTCACAGTGAAGCCATCTGCTCCTGGACTTCTGTTTGCAGGGTTTATTTTATTTTATTATTTTTTTACATCTTTATTGGAGGATAACTGCTTTACAATGGTGTGTTAGTTTCTGCTTTATAACAAAGTGAATCACTTATACATATACAGATGTTCCCATATCTCTTCCCTCTTGCAGCTCCCTCCCTCCCACCCTCCCTATTCCACCCCTCTAGGTGGTCACAGAGCACTGAGCTGATCTCCCTGTGCTATGCGGCTGCTTCCCACTAGCTATCTATTTTACATTTGGTAGTGTATATATGTCCACGCCATTCTCTCGCTTTGTCTCAGCTTACCCTTCCCCCACCCCATATCTTCAAGTCCGTTCTCTAGTAGGTCTGTGTCTTTATTCCTGTCTTACCCCTAGGTTCTTCATGATATATATATTTTTTAATTCCATATATATGTGTTAGCATACAGTATTTGTCTTTCTCTTTCTGAATTACTTCACTCTGTATGACAGACTCTAGGTCCAACCACCTCATTACAAATAGCTCAATTTCGTTTCTTTTTATGGCTGAGTAATATTCCATTGTATATATGTGCCACATCTTCTTTATCCATTCATCCGACGATGGGCACTTAGGTTGTTTCTATTTCTGGGCTATTGTAAATAGAGCTGCAGTGAACATTTTGGTACATGAATCTTTTTGAATTATGCTTTTCTGAGGGTATAAGCCCAGTAGTGGGATTGCTGGGTCATATAGTAGTTCTATTTGTAGTTTTTTGAGGAACCTCCATACTGTTCTCCATGGTGGCTGTACCAATTCACATCCCCACCAGGAGTACAAGAGTGTTCCCTTTTCTCCACACCCTCTCCAGCATTCATCGTTTCTAGATTTTTTGATGATGGCCACTCTGACTGGTGTGAGATGATATCTCATTGTAGTTTTGATTTGCATTTCTCTAATGATTAATGATGTTGAGCATTCTTTCATGTGTTTGTTGGCAGTCTGTATACCTTCTTTGGAGAAATGTCTGTTTAGGTCTTCTGCCCATTTTTGGATTGGGTTGTTTGTTTCTTTGTTATTGAGCTGCATGAGCTGCTTGTTAAGTTTTGGACATTAATCCTTTGTCAGTTGCTTCATTTGCAAATATTTTCTCCCATTCTGAGGGCTGTCTTTTGGTCTTGTTTATGGTTTCCTTTGCTGTGCAAAAGCTTTGAAGTTTCATTAGGTCCCATTTATTTATTTTTGTTTTTATTACCATTTCTCTAGGAGGTGGGTCAAAAAGGATCTTGCTGTGATTTATGTCATAGAGTGTTCTGCCTATGTTTTCCTCTAAGAGTTTGATACCTTCTGGCCTTACATTTAGGTCTTTAATCCATTTTGAGCTTATTTTTGTGTATGGTGTTAGGGAATGATCTAATCTCATACTTTTACATGTGCCTGTCCAGTTTTCCCAGCACCACTTATTGAAGAGGCTGTCCTTTCTCCACTGTACGTTCCTGCCTCCTTTAACAAAGATAAGGTGACCATATGTGTGTGGGTTTATCTCTGGGCTTTCTATCCTGTTCCATTGATCTATATTTCTGTTTTTGTGCCAGTACCATCCTGTCTTGATTACTGTGGCTTTGTAGTATAGTCTGAAGTCAGGGAGCCTGATTCCTCCAGCTCCGTTTTTCATTCTCAAGAATGCTTTGGCTATTCGGGGTCTTTTGTGTTTCCATACAAATTGTGAAATTTTTTGTTCTAGTTCTGTGGAAAATGCCAGTGGTAGTTTGACAGGGATTGCATTGAATCTAGAGATTGCTTTGGGTAGTAGAGTCATTTTCACAATGTTGATTCTTCCAATCTAGGAACATGGTATATCTCTCCATCTATTTGTATCATCTTTAATTTCTTTCATCACTGTCTTACAATTTTCTGCATTACAGGTCTTTTGTCTCCGTAGGTAGGTTTATTCCTAGATATTTTATTCTTTTTGTTGCAATGGTAAATGGGAGTGTTTTCTTGATTTCACTTTCAGCTTTTTCATCATTAGTGTATAGGAATGCCAGAGATTTCTGTGCATTAATTTTGTATCCTGCTACTTTACCAGATTCATTAATTAGCTCTAGTAGTTTTCTGGTACCATCTTTAGGATTCTCTATGTATAGGATCATGTCATCTGCAAACAGTGACAGCTTTACTTCTTCTTTTCCGATTTGGATTCCTTTGATTTCCTTTTCTTCTCTGATTGCTGTGGCTAAAACTTCCAAAACTATGTTGAGTAAGAGTGGTGAGAGTGGGCAACCTTGTCTTGTTCCTGATCTTCGTGGAAATGCTTTCAGTTTTTCACCATTGAGAACGACGTTGGCTGTGGGTTTTTCATATATGGCCTTTATTATGTTGAGGAAAGTTCCCTCTATGCCTACTTTCTGCAGGGTTTTTATCATAAATGGGTGTTGAATTTTGTGGAAAGCTTTCTCTGCATCTATTGAGATGACCATATCGTTTTTCTCTTTCAATTTGTTAATATGGTGTATCACATTGACTGATTTGCGTATATTGAAGAATCCTTGCATTCCTGGAATAAACCCCACTTGATCATGGTGTATGATCGTTTTATTGTGCTGTTGGATTCTGTTTGCTAGTATTTTGTTGAGGATTTTTGCATCTATGTTCATCAGTGGTATTGGCCTGTAGTTTGCTTTCTTTGTGACATCCTTGTCTGGTTTTGGTATCAGGGTGATGGTGGCCTCGTAGAATGAGTTTGGGAGTGTTCCCCCCTCTGCTATATTTTGGAAGAGTTTGAGAAGGATAGGTGCTTAGCTCTTCTCTAAATGTTTGATAGAATTCGCCTGTGAAGCCATCTGGTCCTGGGCTTTTGCTTGTTGGAAGATTTTAATCACAGTTTCAATTTCAGTGCTTGTGATTGGTCTGTTCATGTTTTCTATTTCTTCCTGATTCAGTCTTGGCAGGTTGTGCATTTCTAAGAATTTGTCCATTTCTTCCAGGTTGTCCATTTTATTGGCATAGAGTTGCTTGTAGTAATCTCTCATGATCTTTTTTATTTCTGCAGTGTCAGTTGTTACCTCTCCTTTTTCATTTCTAATTCTGTTGATTTGAGTCTTCTCCCTTATTTTCTCGATGAGTCTGGCTAATGGTTTATCAATTTTGTTTATCTTCTCAAAGAATCAGCTTTTAGTTTTATTGATCTTTGCTATCGTTTCCTTCATTTCTTTTTCATTTATTTCTGATCTGATCTTTATGATTCCTTTCCTTCTTCTAACTTTGGGGTGTTTTTGTTCTTCTTTCTCTAATTGCTTGAGGTGTAAGGTTAGGTTGTTTATTCGAGATGTTTCCTGTTTCTTAAGGTAGGATTGTATTGCTATAAACTTTCCTCTTAGAACTGCTTTTGCCACATCCCATAGGTTTTGGGTCGTTGTGTCTCCATTGTCTATTTGTTTCCAGGTATTTTTTTATTTCCTCTTTGTTTTCTTTAGTGATCACTTTGTTATTAAGTAGTGTATGGTTTAGTCTCCATGTGTTTGTATTTTTTACAGATCTTTTCCTGTAATTGATATCTAGTCTCATTGCGTTGTGGTCAGAAAAGATACTTGATACAATTTCAATTTTCTTAAATTTACCAAGGCTTGATTTGTGACCCAAGATGTGATCTATCCTGGAGAATGTTCCATGAACACTTGAGAAAAATGTGTATTCTGTTGTTTTTGGATGGAATGTCCTATAAATATCAATTAAGTCCATCTTGTTTAATGTATCATTTAAAGCTTGTGTTTCCTTATTTATTTTCATTTTGGATGATCTGTCCATTGGTGAAAGGGGTGTTAAAGTCCCCTACTGTGAAGGTGTTACTGTCGTTTTCCCTTTTATGGCTGTTGTTAGTATGTGCCTTATGTATTGAGGTGCTCCTATGTTGGGTGCATAAATATTTACAATTGTTATATCTTCTTCTTGGATCGATCCCTTGATCATTATGTAGTGTCCTTCTTTGTCTCTTGTAATACTCTTTATTTTAAAGTCTATTTTGTCTGATATGAGAATTGCCACTCCAGCTTTCTTTTGGTTTCCATTTGCGTGGAATATCTTTTTCCATCCCCTCACTTTCAGTCTGTATGTGTCTCTAGGTCTGAAGTGGGTCTCTTGTAGACAGCATATATATGGGTCTTGCTTTTGTATCCATTCAGCCAATCTGTGTCTTTTGGTGGGAGCATTTAATCCATTTACATTTAAGGTAATTATTGATATGTATGTTCCTATTCCCATTTTCTAAATTGTTTTGGGTTCGTTATTGTAGGTCTTTTCCTTCTCTTGTGTTTCTTGTCTAGAGAAGTTCCTTTAGCATTTGTTGTAAAGCTGGTTTGGTGGTGCTGAACTCTCTCAGCTTTTGCTTGTCTGTAAAGGTTTTAATTTCTCCATCAAATCTGAATGAGATCCTTGCTGGGTACAGTAATCTTGGCTGTAGGTTTTTCTCCTTCATCACTTTAAATATGTCCTGCCACTCCGTTCTGGCTTGCAGAGTTTCTGCTGAAAGATCAGCTGTTAACCTTATGGGGATTCCCTTGTGTGTTATTTGTTGTTTTTCTCTTGCTGCTTTTAATATGTTTTCTTTGTATTTAATTTTTGACAGTTTGATTAATATGTGTCTTGGCATATTTCTCCTTGGATTTATCCTGTATGGGACTCTCTGTGCTTCCTGGACTTGATTAACTATTTCCTTTCCCATATTAGGGAAGTTTTCAACTATAATCTCTTCAAATTTTCTTTTTCTCTTCTTCTTCGAATTATAGGAACCCCTATAATTTGAATGTTGGTGCGTTTAATGTTGTCCCAGAGGTCTCTGAGACTGTCCTCAGTTCTTTTCATTCTTTTTTTCTTTCTTGTGCTCTGCAGTAGTTATTTCCCCTATTTTATCTTCCAGGTCACTTATCCGTTCTTCTGCCTCAGTCATTCTGCTATTGATCCCCTCTAGAGTATTTTTCATTTCATTTATTGTGCTGTTCATCGTTGTTTGTTTCATCTTTAGTTCTTCTAAGTCCTTGTTAAATGTTTCTTGCATTTTGTCTATTCTATTTCCAAGATTTTGGATCGTCTTTACTATCATTATTCTGAATTCTTTTTCAGGTAGACTGCCTATTTTCTCTTCATTTGTTAGGTCTGGTGGGTTTTTATCTTGCTCCTTCATCTGCGGTGTGTTTTTCTGTTTTCTCATTTTGCTTATCCTTACTGTTTGTTTTTGGGGTCTCCTTTTTGCAGGCTGCAGGTTCGTAGTTCCCGTTGTTTTTGGTGTCTGTCCCCAGTGGCTAAGGTTGGTTCTGTGGGTTGTGTAGGCTTCGTGTAGGCTTCCTGGTGGAGGGGACTAGGACCTGTGTTCTGGTGGATGAGGCTGGATCTTGTCTCTCTGGTTGGCAGGTCCACATCTGGTCGTGTGTTTTGGCGTGTCTGTGGACTTATTATGATTTTAGACAGCCTCTCTGCTAATGGGTGGGGTTGTGTTCCTGTTTTGCTAGTTGTTTGGCATAGGGTGTCCAGCACTGTAGCTTGCTGGTCAGTGAGTGGAGCTGGGTCTTCTTGTTGAGATGGAGATCTCTGGGAGATTTTCGCCATTTGATATTACGTGGAGCTGGGAGGTCTCTTGTTGACGTGGAGCTGGGAGGTCTCTTGTTGACCAGTGTCCTGAAGTTGGCTCTCCCACCTCAGAGGCACAGCAGTGACTCCTGGCTGGAGCACCAAGAGCCTTTCATCCACACGGCTCAGAATAAAAGGGAGAACAAGTAGAGAGAAAGAATTAGGAAGGAAGAAAGAAAGGAGGAAGGGAGGGCCTGTGGGAGGAAGGAAGGAGGGAAGGAAGGAAAGAAAGGAGATAAAGTAAAATAAAATAGAGCTATTAAAATTAACATTAATTATTAAGAAAGAGGAAAAAAATTAAATAAAAAAATGGACGGATAGAACCCTAGGACAAATGGTGGAAGCAAAGCTATACAGACAAAAGCTCACAGAAGTATACACACTCGCAAAAAGAGAAAAAGGGGAAAAAATCATAAATCTTGCTCTCAAAGTCCACCTCCTTAATTTGGGATGATTCCTTGTCTATTCATGTATTCCACAGATGCAGGGTACATCAAGTTTAATCCGTTGCTTCTGAGGCTGCTGGGAGAGATTTCCCTTTCTCTTCTTTGTTCTCACAGCTCCCAGGGGCTCAGCTTTGGATTTGGCCCCGCCTCTGCGTGTAGGTCGCTGGAGGGAATCTGTTTTTCCCTCAGACAGGACAGGGTTAAGGAGCCGCTGATTCGGGGGCTCTGGCTCACTCAGGCTGGGGGCAGGGGAGGGGCACGGAGTGCAGGGCGAGCCTGCGGCAGCAGAGGCCAGCGTGACATTGTACCAGCCTGAGGCTCGCCGTGTGCTCTCCCGAGGAAGTTGTCCCTGGATCCCGGGAACCCGGCAGTGGCGGGCTGCACAGGCTCCCCGGAAAGGAGGTGTAGATAGTGACCTGTGGTCACACACAGGCTTCTTGGCGTGGCAGCAGCAGCCTTAGCGCCTCCTGCCCATCTCTGGGGTCGGCGCTGACAGCCGTGGCTCCCGCCCGTCTCTGGAGCTCCTTTAAGCAGCACTCTGAATCCCCTCTCCTCGCGCACCAGGAAACAAAGAGGGAAGAAAAAGTCTCTTGCCTCTTTGGCAGCTCCAGACCTTTTCCCGGACTCCCTCCCGGCTAGCCGTGGTGCACTAACCCCTTCAGGCTGTGTTCACACCGCCAATCCCAGTCCTCTCCCTGTGCTCCGACCAAAGCCCGAGCCTCAGCTCGCAGCCCCGCCTGCCCCGGCGGGTGAGCAGACAAGCCTCTCGGGCTGGCGAGTGCCTGTCGGCACCGATCCTCTGTGCTGGAATCTCCCCGCTTTGCCCTCCGCACCCCTGTTGCTGCGCTCTCCTCCACGGCTCTGAAGCTCCCCGCCTCTGCCACCCGCAGTCTCCGCCCACCAAGGGGCTTCTAGCGTGTGGAAACCTTTCCTCCTTCACAGCTCCTTCCCACTGGTGCAGGTCCCGTCCCTATTCTTTTGTCTCTGTTTATTCTTTTTTCTTTTGCCCTGGGTATTCTTTTTTCTTTTGCCCTACCCAGGTACGTGGGGAGTTTCTTGCCTTTTGGGAGGTCTGAGGTCTTCTGCCAGCGTTCAGTAGGTGTGCTGTAGGAGTTGTTCCTCATTTAGATGTATTTCTGATGTATCTGTGTGGAGGAAGGTGATCTCCGTGTCTTACTCTTCTGCTGTCTTCCCCCTCGAGTCCCCTCATCTTTATATTCCATTTGGGTCACTGATATGTCTTCCTCTTCCTTTCTGATTTTGTTCATAAGAATTTCCGTTGCTTTGACCCCCTTGAACGTCATCTCTCTATCTCAGCAGAACTGCCATGCTCTACCTGGATTATTCTCCTTGAACTGTGATCCAGATAGTTAGAAATTTAGGGAAATCATAGGACTCATCTTATTTGTACTTTTTTTTCTTTGCACGGATCACAGTCCTGTACTACCTGTTGTTGTGTCTAAAACCGTATATTTTTGTGCAGATTCTAGTTGTTTTTAGTGATAACCTTGTTTCTGAGCCTGTTTTTTTCATTATGGCCCAATGAAAAAATCTATAGTATATTTTTAACTTGTGTCTGAAAAGGAATAGGTCCAACCTATTCAGTTTATGAAATGTGATTATGTCAAATTACAGATAATAATAGTTACTTCTTAGGTGTCAACTTTTTAATAAGCTATGCATCTCTGATTCAAGTGAGAGAGAGGAATATTTCTTGCGCCTCTCATTCTTCTGTTCTCTTCATGGGACCCCAGAACAGTTTGCTTAAAAATCACCCATAGCCTTTGAGGTCCAGATCACATACTACATCTTCCAAAATGAGTTTCTCTGATTTCCTTCAAGAGAAAAAATCTTTTTGTCCTCATACTTTTCAGAGTAAGTATCCATATCTTTGTTAGGGTACTTCCTATTTACTACTCTGAAAGCAGGCATGTCTCTAATTTTTCCAGTTTGTCTGCAAATTCTGTAAAGGATAGAACCAAATCCTATTTAACTCTGAAACTTCCATGAGAGCCTACAGGATACATTTCATATAGCAAATGATTAAGAAGTATTGTTTATTTTTTTTATTGAAGTATAGTTGATTTATAATATTGTGTTAGTTTCAGGCATATAGCAAAGTGATTCAGTTATACATACATATATATCTATTTTTTTCAGATTCTTTTCCCTTATATGTTATTACCTGTGCTGTGCAGGTCTTTGTTATCTATTTTATATATAGTAGTGTGTATATGTTAATTCCAAACTCATATTTTTCTTCTCCCCCCCGTTCTCCTTTGGTAAACATAAGTTTGTTTTCTATGTCTATGAGTCTGTGTCTGTTTTGTATGAGTTAATTTGTATTTTTTTCAGATTCCACATATAAGCAATATCATATGATATTTGTCTTTCTCTGACTTCACTTAGTATGATAATCTTTAGTTCCATCCATGTGCTGCAAATGACATGATTTCATTCTTTTTATAGCTGAGTAATATTCCATTGCATACACATACCACATCTTCTTTACCAATTCTTCTGTCAGTGGACACTTAGGTTGCTTGCATGTCTTGGCTATTGTAAATAGTGCTGCAGTGAATATTGGGGTGCATGTATTTCTTCAAATGATGGTTTTCTCCAGATGTATGCCCAGGAGTGGGATTGCTGGTTCATATGGTAGCTCTATTTTGAGTTTTTAAAGGAACCTCCATACTGTTCTCCATAGTGGCTGTACCAATGTACATTCCTATCAGCAATGTAGGAGTTTTTCCATTTCTCCATACCTTCTTTGATGATGGCCATTCTGACCAGTGTGAGGTGATACCTCATTGTAGTCTGGATTTGCATTTCTCTAATAATTAGCAATGTTGAGCATCTTTTCATGTGATTTTGGTCATCTGTGTGTCTTCTTTGAGGAAATGTCTATTTAGATCTTCTACCCATTTTTCTATTGGGTTGTTTTTTTGACATTGAGCTGCTTGAGCTGTTTGTATATTTTGGAGATTAACCCTGTTGGTCACTTTGTTTGCAAATATTTTCTCCCATTCTGTGGCTTGTCTTTTCATTTTGTTTATGGTTTCCTTTGCTGGGCAAAAAAGCTTTTAAGTTTTATTAGGTCCCATTTTTAAATTTTTGTTTTTATTGTCATTACTTGAGGAGGTGGGTCCAGAAAGATTGCTGTGATTTATGTCAGAGTGTTCTGCCTATGTTTTCCTCTAAGAGTTTTATAGTATCTGGCCTTACATTTAGGTCTTTAATCCATTATGAGTTTATTTTTGTGTGTGGTGTTAGAGAATGTTCTAGTTTCATCCTTTTACGTGTAGCTGTCCACTTTTCCCAGCACCATTTATTGAAGAGAGTGTTTTCTCCATTGTATATTCTTGCCTCCTTTGTCATAGATTAATTGACCATATAAATGTGGGTTCATTTCTGGGCTCTATTCTGTTCCATTGATCTATGTGTCTGTTTTTGTGTCAGTACCATACAGTTTAGATTACTGTAGCTTTGTAGTCTGAAATCAGGGAGTCTGATTCCTTCAGCTCCATTTTCCTTTCTCAGGATTGCTTTGGCTATTCAGTGTTTTTGTGTTTCCATACAAATTAAAAAATTGTTTTCTTCCCATACAAATTAAAAAATTTTTTGTTCTAGTTCTATGAAAAATGCCATTGGTAATTAAATAGGGATTGCAGTGAATCTGTACATTTCCTTGGATAGCATAGTCATTTTGACAGTATTGATTCTTCCAATCCAAGAACATGGTATATCTTTCCATCTGTTTGCGTCATCTTCAATTTCTTTCATCAGCATTTTATAGTTTTCAGAGTACAGGTCTTTTTCCTGCTTGGGTAGGTTTATTCCTAGGTATTTTATTCTTTTTGATGCAATGGTAAATGGGATTGTTTCCTTAATTAATTTCTCCTTGTGATCTTTTGTTGTTAGTGTATAAAAATGCAGGAGATTTCTCTGCCTTAATTTTGTGTCCTGCCCCTTTACCAAATTTACTGTTGAGCTCTAGTAGCTTTCTGGTAGCATCTTTAGTATTTTCTATGTATAGTATCACGTCATCTGCAAAAAGTGACCATTTTACTTTTTCTTTTCCAATTTGGATTCCTTTTATTTCTCTGATTGCTGTGGCTAGGAATTCCAAAACAATGTTGAATGAGAGTGGACATCCTTGTCTCGTTCCTGATCTTAGAGGAAATGCTTTCAGCTTTTCACCATTGAGTATGATGTTAGCTGTGGGTTTGTCATATATGGCCTTTATTATGTTGAGGTAGGTTCCCTCTATGCTCATGTTCTAGAGAGTTTTTATCATAAATTGGTGATGAATTTTCTGCATCTATTGAAATAATGATATGGTTTTTATTCTTCAGTATGTTAATGTGGTATATCATACTTACTGATTTGCAGATATTGAAAAATCTTGCAGCCCTGGGATGTGTCTGACCCTTTAATGTATGTATTGTTAGCCTTAAGTATAGATTAGAATTTTAACCCCTAAAAACCTTAATCTCTAGTGAAAACTGACAAACAGCAAGTAATTGTTAACTGTTTGTCATACCAGCATTGATTAGAATATGCCATAACCTCTAGAAACATACTATTGCCTGATAGCATAATTTCTTTCCTTAATGTACTACAAGACATGTGTCTAATAAACCCAACATCTTTAATTTCTTTCTTGTAAGGAGACAAAAGTAGGTACTATTAAACCTATTAGCAATTAATGTCCTATTAGCAATTAATGTCCAATATTTTTACCTTATTTGAAATGCCCTGGATGTTTAATGAATTCCCATCATTTTTCAAGTTAATGAAAAATCTGGAGAAACTATTCTAGATAGATGTACCCAAAACATAATTTTTCCTAAAGAGTTCACCTAAAAACTCATGTCATTTACCTTTATAACTTATGAAAATCAAACCAAGTTAATTCTTTTTTCTTGCTGAAAAGCTCTCCAACAGAAATAACATGAACTTATTTATCTTCAGTAAACCTAGGTACAATAAAAGTAAGACATGTCTCTATTGATTAAACCAACAATCTTAAGCTAGCTTTAATACCAGATATTAATTTAATATTGAATATTTTCTAGATCACATGAGCTTGAAATTCATGCTGGCCAGTTTAATTTTTAGAAATATTTAATTTGCAAGTGTTAAGTCAATTAAATAGAACTATTTTATAAATTTAATTTTGATGATATTATCTGGAGGTAGAGACATGTCATATGTATGATGTTTTAACTTGATTAATTGGTCTAACTGTTGCTGGTCCAGTATCTCAGTGCAATTTTTTTCCAGCCTTTTATATATATACACAGGGTAAATAGAGTGGACTTGTTTGGGGCCCTTTAATGTTGGGGAACAGTAGGAGGTCCTTTGGCCCCTCCAACCTTAGGTAGTGTTGTATCAAAACCTTTTGTTTTAATCCCATTAACATCTGTTTTATTTATCCCATTTCTTAGTAACCATCTATAGATTATTTTGGGGGGATGAGCCCTTTAAATTTCTACCTTGTTGGGAAAAATTCTCTAGACTTTTTCTTAATTTTTTTTCTTATTTCCCTATTAATTAACCTAATTAATTATCCTTATCTTTTTATTAGCATCTGTAAGACCCATTAAGGGGAAGCAGAGACCACAAATAAGGCTTCCCAAACCATTTGTTTGTTTGGTTGGTTGTTTTAAACTAAAGGAGTTCCTAGGTTAACCATTATATATGTATTTTTTTTTCCCCATAGGCAACAATAAAACAGCTGTTTATAATGAGAGCTCTCTAAAACTACCAGTTTAGAAGTTGCTCCAATTTAAAGGATCCATCATCTGGCTATTAATGAGCTATACCTTAATCATGACTCAAACCAATAATGTGCAAGAGGCATGCCCACAAGAGAGTATGAAGGATGCCTCCTAAACAGGATCCAGAAAGTTTACTCCAAAAAATGGTCTAAGAAAGTAAAGGCCTCCATTGTACAGGATGACTCAATCAATGTTAAGATGGCAAAAAGCCCCTGAGAGTTGGCACAGTTAGACAAAAGATTGCTCAGAATCCCACTCTAATAGATTGACTGCCAGATGTACACCATATGTGTACACCATATGTCTCTTCAGAATGGCAGAGACCAAGTTCTCAAAACCCATACATACACACAGATACACAACACCTAGGAAGATCAGGTAGAACATTTATATCTCAAAGGGACAGGGAGAGAAATGCAAGTTCCTCCTAGAATAGCTTTTGTTTCTTTAAGGGCAGAATTCTGAAAAGATGTTTTATCAAGCCAGCTGTCTCTAACTTAACTGCATACACAATAAAAGAGCCCCATCTTAGTCATTTTCGGGATGAGATTTCCTTTAATTCCCAATTAAGTAAGTGCATGTAAATCTTGCACGTACATAAACCTAGCTGGGGATTAGTTGGAGCTGGCAATCTGCAATTCCTTTCTTTTGTTTTGAAAGGCTCATTCTGAGGTTGGTTTGTTGAGATAAAATCACTGGTGATGAGGAGGGGAAGATGGAAGAAGAGTAAGACACGGAGATCACCTTCCTCCACACAGATACATCAGAAATACATCTAAATGAGGAACAACTCCTACAGCACACCTACTGAACGCTGGCAGAAGACCTCAGACCTCCCAAAAGGCAAGAAACTCCCCACGTACCTGGGTAGGGCAAAAGAAAAAAGAATACCCAGGGCAAAAGAAAAAAGAATAAACAGAGACAAAAGAATAGGGACGGGACCTGCACCAGTGGGAAGGAGCTGTGAAGGAGGAAAGGTTTCCACACGCTAGAAGCCCCTTGGTGGGCGGAGACTGCGGGTGGCAGAGGCGGGGAGCTTCAGAGCCGTGGAGGAGAGCGCAGCAACAGGGGTGCGGAGGGCAAAGCGGGGAGATTCCAGCACAGAGGATCGGTGCCGACAGGCACTCGCCAGCCCGAGAGGCTTGTCTGCTCACCCGCCGGGGCAGGCGGGGCTGCGAGCTGAGGCTCGGGCTTTGGTCGGAGCACAGGGAGAGGACTGGGATTGGCGGTGTGAACACAGCCTGAAGGGGTTAGTGCACCACGGCTAGCCGGGAGGGAGTCCGGGAAAAGGTCTGGAGCTGCCAAAGAGGCAAGAGACTTTTTCTTCCCTCTTTGTTTCCTGGTGCGCGAGGAGAGGGGATTCAGAGTGCTGCTTAAAGGAGCTCCAGAGACGGGCGGGAGCCACGGCTGTCAGCGCCGACCCCAGAGATGGGCAGGAGGCGCTAAGGCTGCTGCTGCCACGCCAAGAAGCCTGTGTGTGACCACAGGTCACTATCTACACCTCCTTTCCGGGGAGCCTGTGCAGCCCGCCACTGCCGGGTTCCCGGGATCCAGGGACAACTTCCTCGGGAGAGCACACGGCGAGCCTCAGGCTGGTACAATGTCACGCTGGCCTCTGCTGCCGCAGGCTCGCCCTGCACTCCGTGCCCCTCCCCTGCCCCCAGCCTGAGTGAGCCAGAGCCCCCGAATCAGCGGCTCCTTAACCCTGTCCTGTCTGAGGGAAAAACAGATTCCCTCCAGCGACCTACACGCAGAGGCGGGGCCAAATCCAAAGCTGAGCCCCTGGGAGCTGTGAGAACAAAGAAGAGAAAGGGAAATCTCTCCCAGCAGCCTCAGAAGCAACGGATTAAACTTGATGTACCCTGCATCTGTGGAATACATGAATAGACAAGGAATCATCCCAAATTAAGGAGGTGGACTTTGAGAGCAAGATTTATGATTTTTTCCCCTTTTTCTCTTTTTGCGAGTGTGTATACTTCTGTGAGCTTTTGTCTGTATAGCTTTGCTTCCACCATTTGTCCTAGGGTTCTATCCGTCCATTTTTTTATTTAATTTTTTTCCTCTTTCTTAATAATTAATGTTAATTTTAATAGCTCTATTTTATTTTACTTTATCTCCTTTCTTTCCTTCCTTCCCTCCTTCCTTCCTCCCACAGGCCCTCCCTTCCTCCTTTCTTTCTTCCTTCCTAATTCTTTCTCTCTACTTGTTCTCCCTTTTATTCTGAGCCGTGTGGATGAAAGGCTCTTGGTGCTCCAGCCAGGAGTCACTGCTGTGCCTCTGAGGTGGGAGAGCCAACTTCAGGACACTGGTCAACAAGAGACCTCCCAGCTCCACGTCAACAAGAGACCTCCCAGCTCCACGTAATATCAAATGGCGAAAATCTCCCAGAGATCTCCATCTCAACAAGAAGACCCAGCTCCACTCACTGACCAGCAAGCTACAGTGCTGGACACCCTATGCCAAACAACTAGCAAAACAGGAACACAACCCCACCCATTAGCAGAGAGGCTGTCTAAAATCATAATAAGTCCACAGACACGCCAAAACACACGACCAGATGTGGACCTGCCAACCAGAGAGACAAGATCCAGCCTCATCCACCAGAACACAGGTCCTAGTCCCCTCCACCAGGAAGCCTACACGAAGCCTACACAACCCACAGAACCAACCTTAGCCACTGGGGACAGACACCAAAAACAACGGGAACTACGAACCTGCAGCCTGCAAAAAGGAGACCCCAAAAACAAACAGTAAGGATAAGCAAAATGAGAAAACAGAAAAACACACCGCAGATGAAGGAGCAAGATAAAAACCCACCAGACCTAACAAATGAAGAGAAAATAGGCAGTCTACCTGAAAAAGAATTCAGAATAATGATAGTAAAGACGATCCAAAATCTTGGAAATAGAATAGACAAAATGCAAGAAACATTTAACAAGGACTTAGAAGAACTAAAGATGAAACAAACAACGATGAACAGCACAATAAATGAAATGAAAAATACTCTAGAGGGGATCAATAGCAGAATGACTGAGGCAGAAGAACGGATAAGTGACCTGGAAGATAAAATAGGGGAAATAACTACTGCAGAGCACAAGAAAGAAAAAAAGAATGAAAAGAACTGAGGACAGTCTCAGAGACCTCTGGGACAACATTAAACGCACCAACATTCAAATTATAGGGGTTCCTATAATTCGAAGAAGAAGAGAAAAAGAAAATTTGAAGAGATTATAGTTGAAAACTTCCCTAATATGGGAAAGGAAATAGTTAATCAAGTCCAGGAAGCACAGAGAGTCCCATACAGGATAAATCCAAGGAGAAATATGCCAAGACACATATTAATCAAACTGTCAAAAATTAAATACAAAGAAAACATATTAAAAGCAGCAAGAGAAAAACAACAAATAACACACAAGGGAATCCCCATAAGGTTAACAGCTGATCTTTCAGCAGAAACTCTGCAAGCCAGAACGGAGTGGCAGGACATATTTAAAGTGATGAAGGAGAAAAACCTACAGCCAAGATTACTGTACCCAGCAAGGATCTCATTCAGATTTGATGGAGAAATTAAAACCTTTACAGACAAGCAAAAGCTGAGAGAGTTCAGCACCACCAAACCAGCTTTACAACAAATGCTAAAGGAACTTCTCTAGACAAGAAACACAAGAGAAGGAAAAGACCTACAATAACGAACCCAAAACAATTTAGAAAATGGGAATAGGAACATACATATCAATAATTACCTTAAATGTAAATGGATTAAATGCTCCCACCAAAAGACACAGATTGGCTGAATGGATACAAAAGCAAGACCCATATATATGCTGTCTACAAGAGACCCACTTCAGACCTAGAGACACATACAGACTGAAAGTGAGGGGATGGAAAAAGATATTCCACGCAAATGGAAACCAAAAGAAAGCTGGAGTGGCAATTCTCATATCAGACAAAATAGACTTTAAAATAAAGAGTATTACAAGAGACAAAGAAGGACACTACATAATGATCAAGGGATCGATCCAAGAAGAAGATATAACAATTGTAAATATTTATGCACCCAACATAGGAGCACCTCAATACATAAGGCACATACTAACAACAGCCATAAAAGGGAAAACGACAGTAACACCTTCACAGTAGGGGACTTTAACACCCCTTTCACCAATGGACAGATCATCCAAAATGAAAATAAATAAGGAAACACAAGCTTTAAATGATACATTAAACAAGATGGACTTAATTGATATTTATAGGACATTCCATCCAAAAACAACAGAATACACATTTTTCTCAAGTGTTCATGGAACATTCTCCAGGATAGATCACATCTTGGGTCACAAATCAAGCCTTGGTAAATTTAAGAAAATTGAAATTGTATCAAGTATCTTTTCTGACCACAACGCAATGAGACTAGATATCAATTACAGGAAAAGATCTGTAAAAAATACAAACACATGGAGACTAAACCATACACTACTTAATAACAAAGTGATCACTAAAGAAAACAAAGAGGAAATAAAAAAATACCTGGAAACAAATAGACAATGGAGACACAACGACCCAAAACCTATGGGATGTGGCAAAAGCAGTTCTAAGAGGAAAGTTTATAGCAATACAATCCTACCTTAAGAAACAGGAAACATCTCGAATAAACAACCTAACCTTACACCTCAAGCAATTAGAGAAAGAAGAACAAAAACACCCCAAAGTTAGAAGAAGGAAAGGAATCATAAAGATCAGATCAGAAATAAATGAAAAAGAAATGAAGGAAACGATAGCAAAGATCAATAAAACTAAAAGCTGATTCTTTGAGAAGATAAACAAAATTGATAAACCATTAGCCAGACTCATCGAGAAAATAAGGGAGAAGACTCAAATCAACAGAATTAGAAATGAAAAAGGAGAGGTAACAACTGACACTGCAGAAATAAAAAAGATCATGAGAGATTACTACAAGCAACTCTATGCCAATAAAATGGACAACCTGGAAGAAATGGACAAATTCTTAGAAATGCACAACCTGCCAAGACTGAATCAGGAAGAAATAGAAAACATGAACAGACCAATCACAAGCACTGAAATTGAAACTGTGATTAAAATCTTCCAACAAGCAAAAGCCCAGGACCAGATGGCTTCACAGGCGAATTCTATCAAACATTTAGAGAAGAGCTAAGCACCTATCCTTCTCAAACTCTTCCAAAATATAGCAGAGGGGGGAACACTCCCAAACTCATTCTACGAGGCCACCATCACCCTGATACCAAAACCAGACAAGGATGTCACAAAGAAAGCAAACTACAGGCCAATACCACTGATGAACATAGATGCAAAAATCCTCAACAAAATACTAGCAAACAGAATCCAACAGCACAATAAAACGATCATACACCATGATCAAGTGGGGTTTATTCCAGGAATGCAAGGATTCTTCAATATACGCAAATCAGTCAATGTGATACACCATATTAACAAATTGAAAGAGAAAAACGATATGGTCATCTCAATAGATGCAGAGAAAGCTTTCCACAAAATTCAACACCCATTTATGATAAAAACCCTGCAGAAAGTAGGCATAGAGGGAACTTTCCTCAACATAATAAAGGCCATATATGAAAAACCCACAGCCAACGTCGTTCTCAATGGTGAAAAACTGAAAGCATTTCCACGAAGATCAGGAACAAGACAAGGTTGCCCACTCTCACCACTCTTACTCAACATAGTTTTGGAAGTTTTAGCCACAGCAATCAGAGAAGAAAAGGAAATCAAAGGAATCCAAATCGGAAAAGAAGAAGTAAAGCTGTCACTGTTTGCAGATGACATGATCCTATACATAGAGAATCCTAAAGATGGTACCAGAAAACTACTAGAGCTAATTAATGAATCTGGTAAAGTAGCAGGATACAAAATTAATGCACAGAAATCTCTGGCATTCCTATACACTAATGATGAAAAAGCTGAAAGTGAAATCAAGAAAACACTCCCATTTACCATTGCAACAAAAAGAATAAAATATCTAGGAATAAACCTACCTACGGAGACAAAAGACCTGTAATGCAGAAAATTGTAAGACAGTGATGAAAGAAATTAAAGATGATACAAATAGATGGAGAGATATACCATGTTCCTAGATTGGAAGAATCAACATTGTGAAAATGACTCTACTACCCAAAGCAATCTCTAGATTCAATGCAATCCCTGTCAAACTACCACTGGCATTTTCCACAGAACTAGAACAAAAAATTTCACAATTTGTATGGAAACACAAAAGACCCCGAATAGCCAAAGCATTCTTGAGAATGAAAAACGGAGCTGGAGGAATCAGGCTCCCTGACTTCAGACTATACTACAAAGCCACAGTAATCAAGACAGGATGGTACTGGCACAAAAACAGAAATATAGATCAATGGAACAGGATAGAAAGCCCAGAGATAAACCCACACACATATGGTCACCTTATCTTTGTTAAAGGAGGCAGGAACGTACAGTGGAGAAAGGACAGCCTCTTCAATAAGTGGTGCTGGGAAAACTGGACAGGCACATGTAAAAGTATGAGATTAGATCATTCCCTAACACCATACACAAAAATAAGCTCAAAATGGATTAAAGACCTAAATGTAAGGCCAGAAGGTATCAAACTCTTAGAGGAAAACATAGGCAGAACACTCTATGACATAAATCACAGCAAGATCCTTTTTGACCCACCTCCTAGAGAAATGGTAATAAAAACAAAAATAAATAAATGGGACCTAATGAAACTTCAAAGCTTTTGCACAGCAAAGGAAACCATAAACAAGACCAAAAGACAGCCCTCAGAATGGGAGAAAATATTTGCAAATGAAGCAACTGACAAAGGATTAATGTCCAAAACTTAACAAGCAGCTCATGCAGCTCAATAACAAAGAAACAAACAACCCAATCCAAAAATGGGCAGAAGACCTAAACAGACATTTCTCCAAAGAAGGTATACAGACTGCCAACAAACACATGAAAGAATGCTCAACATCATTAATCATTAGAGAAATGCAAATCAAAACTACAATGAGATATCATCTCACACCAGTCAGAGTGGCCATCATCAAAAAATCTAGAAACGATGAATGCTGGAGAGGGTGTGGAGAAAAGGGAACACTCTTGTACTCCTGGTGGGGATGTGAATTGGTACAGCCACCATGGAGAACAGTATGGAGGTTCCTCAAAAAACTACAAATAGAACTACTATATGACCCAGCAATCCCACTACTGGGCTTATACCCTCAGAAAAGCATACTTCAAAAAGATTCATGTACCAAAATGTTCACTGCAGCTCTATGTACAATAGCCCAGAAATAGAAACAACCTAAGTGCCCATCGTCGGATGAATGGATAAAGAAGATGTGGCACATATATACAATGGAATATTACTCAGCCATAAAAAGAAACGAAATTGAGCTATTTGTAATGAGGTGGTTGGACCTAGAGTCTGTCATACAGAGTGAAGTAATTCAGAAAGAGAAAGACAAATACCGTATGCTAACACATATATATGGAATTTAATTTAAAAAAATGTCATGAAGAACCTAGGGGTAAGACAGGAATAAAGACACAGACCTACTAGAGAACGGACCTGAGGATATGGGGAGGGGGAAGGGTGAGCTGTGACAGGGCGAGAGAGAGGCATGGACATATATACCCTACCAAATGTAAGGTAGAGAGCTAGTAGGAAGCAGCCGCATAGCACAGGGAGATCAGCTCAGTGCTTTGTGACCGCCTGGAGGGGTGGGATAGGGAGGGTGGGAGGGAGGGAGACGCAAGAGGGAAGAGATATGGGAACATCTGTATATGTATAACTGATTCACTTTGTTATAAAGCAGAAACTAACACACCATTGTAAAGCAATTATACCCCAATAAAGATGTTAAAAAAAAAAAATCGCTGGTGATGATTGTGTAGTGGGCCAATACACCGTTTGTGAGCTTAACTCCTCTTGGTTTTACCCCAGAATCGTTTCAGTCCTCTTACGAGTCTTGGTTTCTCCTCTCAGTAGCCTAAAACTTGGGTGCTTGGATCACAGAGTGGCCAGCTCTTATGTGTGTTAACTGGCAGAGCAAGTTTTAATTAAAATGAGTGGATTTACATATAAGAATGGCTGCACTGTATGAGGACTTGCCTTCACCACTCCCGCAAATTTCTCAGTTGCCTGAGAAAGTCATTGCCAGCTGGGAGGAGACGTCACTTCTTTGAAGCTGAAAGCTCTCATGAGGTATACTGACTTTTACTTTAACAAACTCTATTCAAGTAGTCAATTCAAGGAAAAACAACAGGCCAGTCTTCCTCCTAATCACCCAGTCTAACCTTATTCAGCTTTCAACTGAGCACAGTCTTCCCAGTGTTTCAACTGAGGATAACCCACTCAGTGTCTAAAATGAGCAAAAATCTTCCCCTTGTTTTTCAACTGAGGATAACCCAGGTACCTCTTCTTGAAACCAAGTTTCAAGGATGACCTACTCTTCCAGAGAGGAGTTTAACACCACTGAATAAAACTTAGGATCATCAGCCAGTACCAGGAGATTTAAGAACCAAGAGAGAGACACCCAAATTCGTCGGGACTCTCCAAGGTGGCAGATGGACCCAGAGGCTTCTTCTGGTACCAGGCTATGGATCCTCACAGAGTTCAGGTGAAGAAGAGAAGTCTGCTCTGGCTCCCTTTATTGGTCACCAAAACTGTCAACTGAAAAAAACTGCACAACGTAAAAGATGAGAATTATGTTTTATTTGGCAGACTTGCTGAGGTCTTAAGCCAGGGAGACAGGCTCTCAGATAGCTCTGAGGGACTGTTCTGAAGAGGGAAGAGATGAACCAGGATATATAAGATTTTTTGCAGCAAAAACCCGGTAGTCAGAACATCAGAAGATTACTGTTAATTATAGAAAAAACAAGCATCTCAAGTTAATGAATTTAGCACTTTTCTATATATGGAAGAGTCTGGGCTCACTGACATGCAACTTAACTATCTAGGACCAGTATCCTGCTTTTTTCCATCCTGAATCTCCTGAGTGTGCACAGTCGGGGTGGCTGCAGTGGCTGATGGCTGCAACATCTTTTGCATACTGGTATGGCAGGTGACTTTCTTTGTCCACAGTATGTATGATCTTTTACAAAGTATGATTATTTTAAGAAATTCAAACTAGTTACAAAAGATTACAATTTAGAAAATTAAAACCCCCTTACTTCCATCCCTCAGAGAAAATCATTAATAAATGTTTTGTTGAATATATAACTGCACATATGTATATATTTTAATCTACAAATACAAAAAAATCACACTGTGTATACAGCTGTACATCATTTTACACATAATGTACCACATTATTCCAGTGAAATTTAATAAATTAAAGAGCTAGAAGCTTTAGAGAACAGAGATGAATAATACAATAACTGACATGAAAAATACACTAAAAGGAATCAGTAGCAGAATAAATGAGACAGAAGAATAAATAAGCAAGGTGGAAGACAGAGTAGTGGAAATCACTGCTGCAGAACAGAATAAAGGAAGAAGAATGAAAAGAAATGAGGACAGTCTAAAAGTTGCCTGGGACAACATTAAACACACCAACATTTACATTATAGGGATTCCAGAAGGAGAAGAGAGAAAGGGCTTGAGAAAACATTTCAAGAGATAATAGACAAAAACTTCCCTAACATAAGAAAGGAAACACCCAAGTCCAGGAAGTGTGGAGTCCCATACAGGATAAACCCAAGGAGGAACACACAGAGAAACATATTAATGAAACTGACAAATTTAAGACACAGAGAAAATATTGAAATCAACAAGGGAAAAGCAACAAATAACATACAAGGGAATCCCCATAAGGTTATCAACTGATTTTTCAGCAGAAATTCTGCAGGCCAGAAGGGAATGGCATGATATATTTAAAATGATGAAAGGGAAAAACCTAAGCCAAGAATACCCAGCAAGGCTCTCATTCATCTTTGACAAACAAATGAAAAGCTTTTCAGACAAGCAAAAGCTAAGAGAATTCAGCACCACCAAACCAACTTTACAACAAATGCTAAAGGAACTTCTCTAGACAGAAATGAAAAGGCCACAACTAGAAATGAGAAAATTACAAATGGGAAAGCTCACTGGTAAAGGCAAACATACAGTAAATGTAGGAAATCATCCACACACAAATATGATATCAAAACCAGCAAACATGAGAAGGAGGTTACAAATGCAGGATATTGGAAATGCATTTAAAGTTAAGAGACCAGCAACTTAAAACAATCTTGTATATATATAGACTGCTATATCAAAACCTCATGGTAACTGCAAACCAAAAATCTACAATAGACACACACACACAAAGGAAAAAGGAGTCCAAATACAACACTAGAGTTAGTTATCAAATCACAAGAGAAGAGAACAAAAGATGAAGGGAAGACAAAAGACTTACAAAAACACATCCCAAACAATTAACAAGATGGCATTATGAACATACATATCAATAATTACCTTAACTGTAAATGGATTAAATTCTCCAACCAAAAGACACAGACTGGCTAAATGGATACAAAATAAAGATCCATATATATGCTGTCTACAAGAGACCCACTTCAGATCTAGGGACATGTACAGATTGAAAGTGAGGGGATGGAAAAAGATATTCCATGCAAATGGAAATCAGAAGAAGGCTGGAGTAGCAATACTCATATCAGACAAAATAGGGTTTAAAATAAAGTCTGTTACAAGAGACAGAGAAGGACACTACCTAATGGTTAAGGGATCAATTCAAGAAGATATAACAATTGTAAATATATATGTACCCAACATAGGAGCACCTGAATATATAAGGCAAATGCTAACAGTCATAAAAGAAGAAATCGACAGTAACACAATAATAGTGGGGGACTTTAACACCCCACTTTCATGAATGGACAGATCATCCAGACAGAAGATCAATAAGGAAACATGGCCTTAAATGATACATTAGACTAGATGGACTTAATTGACATTATAGAGCATTCCATCTGAAAGCAGCAGAATACACATTCTTCTCAAGTGCACAAAGAACATTCTCCAGGAGAGATCATATGCTGGGCCACAAAGCAAGCCTTGTTAAATTAAGAAAATTGAAATCATGTCAAGCATCTTCTCTGACCACAATGTTATGAGATTAGAAGTCAGCTACAAGAAAAAAACAGAACACTGTAAAAAAAAAAAAACACAAACATATGGAGGCTAAACAACCAATGGATCACTGAAGAAATCAAACAGGAAATCAAAAAATACCTAGAGACAAATAAAAATAAAAACACAATGATCCAAAACCTATGGGACACAGCAAAAGCAGTTCTAATAGAGAAGTTTAAAGCAATATAATCTTACCTCAGGAAAGAAAATCTCAAACAACCTAACATTATGCCTAAAGCAACTAGAGAAAAAAGAACAAACAAAACCCAAAGTTAGTAGAAGAAATGAAATCATAAACATCAGAGCAGAAATAGATGAAATAGAGATGAAAAAATAGAAAAGATCAATGAAAGTAAAATGTGGTTCTTTGAATAGATAAGCCACACTGATAAACCTTTAGCCAGACTCATCAAGCAAAAACAGGGAAAGAGCTCAAATTAATAAGATTAGAAATGAAAAAGGAGAAGTTACAGCAGACACCACAGAAATACAAAGGATCATAAGAGACTACTACAAGCAACTATATGCCATTAAAGTGGACAACCTACAGAAAGTGGATAAATTCTTAGTAAAGTACAATCTTCCAAGACTGAACCAGGAAGAAATAGTAACTATGAACAGACCTATCACAAGTACTGAAATTGAAACTGTGTTTAAAAACTCCTAACAAAGTCCAGGATCAGATGGCTTCACAGGAAAATTCTATTAAACATGTAGAGAAGAGTGAACACCGATCCTTCTGAAACTATTCCAAAAAATTGGAGAGAAAGGAATCCTCCCAAACTCATTCTATGAGGCCACCATCACTCTGATACCAAAAGTAGATAAATATAATGCAAAAAAAGAAAATAACTAATGAACATAGATGCAAAAATCCTCAACAAAATACCAGAAAACCGAATCCAACAATACATTAACAGGATCATACACCATGATCAAGTGGGATTTATACAACGGTTGCAAGGATTTTTCAGTATCTGCAAATCAATGTGTGATACACCACATTAACACATTGAAGAATAAAAACCATATCATCATTTCAATAGATGCATAAAATTCATCACCAATTTATGATAAAAACTCTCTAGAACATGGGCATAGAGGGAACCTACCTCAACATAATAAAGGCCATATATGACAAACCCACAGCTAACATTATACTCAATGGTGAAAAGCTGAAAGCATTTCCTCTAAGATCAGGAACGAGACAAGGATGTCCACTTGCACCACTCTTATTCAACATAGTTTTGGAATTCCTAGCCACAGCAATCAGAGAAAAAAAAGAAATAAAAGGAATCCAAATTGGAAAAGAAAAAGTAAAATGGTCACTGTTTGCATCTGACATAATACTATACATAGAAAATCCTAAAGATGCTACCAGAAAGCTACTAGAGCTCAACAGTAAATTTGGTAAAGTGGCAGGATACAAAAATAATGCAGAGAAATCTCCTGCATTTTTATACACTAACAACAAAAGATCACAAGGAGAAATTAAGGAAACAATCCCATTTACCACTGCATCAAAAAGAATAAAATACCTAGGAATAAACCTACCCAAGCAGGAAAAAGACCTGTACTCTGAAAACTATAAAATGCTGATGAAAGAAATTGAAGATGACACAAACAGATGGAAAGATATACCATGTTCTTGGATTGGAAGAATCAATATTGTCAAAATGACTGTGCTATCCAAGGAAATGTACAGATTCAATGCAATCCCTATTTAATTACCAATGGCATTTTTCACAGAACTAGAACAAAAAATTTTTGTGTATGTATGGAAACACAAAAGACCCTGAATAGCCAAAGCAATCCTGAGAAAGGAAAATGGAGCTGAAGGAATCAGACTCCCTGACTTCAGACTATTCTACAAAGCTACAGTAATCAAAACAGTATGGTACTGACATAAAAACAGACACATAGATCAATGGAACAGAATAGAGCTCAGAAATGAATCCACACTTATATGGTCAATTAACCTATGACAAAGGAGGCAAGAATATACAATGGAGAAAACACTCTCTTCAATAAGTGGTGCTGGGAAAAGTGGACAGCTACATGTAAAAGGATGAAACTAGAACGTTCTCTAACACCATACACAAAAATAAACTCAAAATGGATTAAAGACCTAAATGTAAGGCCAGATACTATAAAACTCTTAGAGGAAAACATAGGCAGAACACTCTTTGACATAAATCACAGCAATATCTTTCTGGACCCACCTCCTCGAGTAATGAAAATAAAAACAAAAATAAAAAAATGGAATCTAATAAAACTTAAAAGCTTTTGCCCAGCAAAGGAAACCATAAACAAAATGAAAAGACAAGCCACAGAATGGGAGAAAATATTTGCAAACAAAATGACAGATAAAGGATTAATCTACAAAATATACAAACAGCTCAAGCAGCTCAATGTCAAAAAAACAAACAACCCAATAAAAAATGGGCAGAAGATCTAAATAGACATTTCCTTAAAGAAGACATACAGATGGCCAAAATCACATGGAAAGATGCTCAACATTGCTAATTATTAGAGAAATGCAAATCCAAACTACAATGAGGTATCACCTCACACTGGTCAGAATGGCCATCATCAAAAAATCTGCAAACAATAAATGCTGGAGAGGGTGTCCAGAAAAGGGAACCCTCCTACTGGTAGGAATGTACATTGGTACAACCACTATGGAGAACAGTATGGAGGTTCCTTTAAAAACTCAAAATAGAGCCACCATATGAACCAGCAATCCCACTCCTGGGCATACATCTGGAGAAAACCATAATTCAAAGAAATACATGCACCCCAATGTTCACTGCAGCACTATTTCCAATAGCCAAGACATGCAAGCAACCTAAGTGTCCACTGACAGAAGAATTGGTAAAGAAGATGTGGTATGTATATGCAATGGAATATTACTCAGCCATAAAAAGAATGAAATAATGCCATTTGCAGCAACATGATGGGCCTAGAGATTATCATACTAAGTGAAGTGAGACAGAGAAAGACAAGTAACATATGATATCACTTATATGTGGAATATAAAAAATGATACAAATGAACTTATTTACAAAACAGACACAGACTCACAGACACAGAAAACAAACTTATGGTTACCAAAGGGGAAAGGTGAGGGGAAGGATAAATTAGGAGTTTGGAATTAACATATACACACTACTATATATAAAATAATCAACAAGGACCTACTGTATAACACAGGGAACTCTATTAAATATTCTGTAATAATCTATTTGGGAAAAGAATCTGAAAAAGAATCGATATATGTATAACTGAATCATTTTGCCATACTCCTGAAATGAACACAACATTGTAACTCAACTATACTGTAATATAAAATAAAAATTTATTTATGCTCTAATATAAAATAAAGATTAAATTTAAAAAGATTAAAATTTTAATATGTAATTAAGACTACTAAAGATAAGGGGAAGCTTTATAGAAATACATTTTGTTAAGTGGAAAGAATGATTTTATCCTAGAGCTGTTTACTTCTGGATGGGAAAATAAGGGACAAACTAATATGAATACAGAACGTTGTGGAAGGTTTGTAAAAAGTGAAACCTGTAAAAGAATTTTGTACATGGCCAGGCTTGAATTATATAGATTAAATTTAACTAGGTAAATGGATTTTTTAAAAATTAAAAGTAGGCTGGTGCAGGACTGGATGTGGTTCTTCTCTCTGTTAAGAGAAGAAAGTATTCTTGAAATACTGCTTGTGACAATAGATTGTGTTGAGTTTCTTTGCCTTTAAGTGATCAATATCTGCTTTTGAAATCTTCTGTCACTTTGGTTAAGTGAATAAGTGTTTCACAGTGACCTATGATCCTATTTGACTAAGTGTTTTGAAGCTTTTTTGATATTTTTGACAAACTTCCCAAATGCCACATTCTAACTTAAGTTCTTTTGACCTGCAGCTAACTCTGGGGTGTTTCAAAGAAATCCCTAGAGATCTCAGAGAGGAGATTAGGCTTATTTGGTACGTAAAATTACTTGAGAAGCATTGTCAAGTGATTGAAGATAAATCTTAGGTTATATTCTATGGGTAAATTTCATTAATATATATTCCAAAGTTTATGTGGAATTCCTAAAAATCTGGTTTGCCCTGGTATAAATGTCAGTCATAACTCCAGGTATTCTTAAAATGTTGTATGTCACAGAAATATCAAGTTTCTTGTCAATTGCATTTTTTGAAATTTAATTTTTTTATACAGTAGGTTATTAGTTATCTATTTTATACATATTTGTGTATATATGTCAATCCCAATCTCCCAATTCATCCCACCACCACCTCCCCGCCCCCCCGTCAGTTGCATTGTAATCAGATTTTTAACCATACAATTCTAAGTCTTGTCATTTATAGATAATCATTGTTTTATTCTGATGTTTTTATGAAACGCAGGTCTTCAAGAAGATTCATAAAAAGGAATTTTTGGCAAATTAAGTTTCTGATAACTTTTAGATCATACCACTGAACTGGGTAAGAAAGTACAGAACTCCAATGAAAAGCCTTATGACCACATTCAGAGTAACAAGAATTAATTACATTGGACTGAATGAACTGATAAATATGACTTTATGACTTTAAAAGCCAGTATATATATTAAAAAATTTTTGTTTTCCAGAAAAACCTTTCCTCTTATGCTATGACCTACAACAAGTTGATAAAGTGTACCTTTGTAAACAAAGATGAAATATTTATCTTTTTCTCTCTATCTGATCCTTCCAGAATTTGGCTTCTCTAGCTGGCTCCGCCGTGGACTTAATGGCTTATTGCAACCAGATTACAACTATTTATATTAGTGATTGTTGTAATTTGTTCTCTTTGTTTTCAAGTTATTTATGCTTTGTGTCTCTCTCTGCTGTACCATGACCTTACTAATATTACTAGCTATATTACTTGTCCTATTTTATAAGACTGTCTCTTGCATTAACCAATGTGTAACCAGGCCTCTGACAAAATTAATGACGGCTAAAATCTTGAAGCAGTTGATCATATATATATATAAAACTCTACATAGAATAATTAGTGCAACTCTAGATATGGGAAGAAGCAACAAGGGAAAATATTTCCTGGATCATAATATACTAGTATGACAGGTGATCCAGAGAATTTTAGATTGTCAACAGGGCCTCATCCAAAAATTAACACTTTTAGTGACCTATCAACAGAATCTTTGCCTGATCTAGGAGTGAGTCTTCTTTTCACCGTGGGACAAAATTAGTCATGAAATCCCTCCCAAACATTGGTTAAATTTATGACCAAGAGGAGGCACACTGGAGAAAGAAAGTCACTAGCCATATCAGTAAACAAAGGATGTTGCAGTCCTCAAACCATAGCCCCTGCAGCCACCCCTGGCTGTGCACCCTGAGGAGATTCAGGATGGAAAAAAGCAGGATACTGGCTCTAGATAGTTAAGGGGTATATCAATGAGCCCAGACTCTTGCATCTTCCCATACACAGAAAAGTGCTAAATTCATTAACTTGAGATGCTTGGTTTTTCTGTAATTAACAGTAATCTTTTGATGTCCTGAGTACCTGGATTTTTGCTGCAAATAGTCCTAATACATCCTGGCTCCTCCCTTCCCTCTTCAGAACAGTCCCTCAGAGCTGAGAGCCTGTCTCCTGGGCTGTAGTCCTCAGCAAGTCTGCCAAATAAAATATAATTCTCAACTTTTAGATTGTGCAGTTCTCTTTTTTTTCAGTTTACAATATTAAGTTTCAAACATGGGATACCATGCATTTCTATATGTTCTACATTTTTACTTTTAAATATTATTTCAGAAGGTTCTAAAAACAAATTGGAATGTTAAGAAAATAATTTTCAGTCTTCCAGCGGCTATGTTATAATAGATTTTCTTAAAATTAATTTTCACACATAATTGCCTGTCATTTCAAAACAATATTTTAAAGATGAAAAATAAAATAAATGCCAAAACAAAGATGTTGTCTTTGAGTAAGCACTATAGTTAAAAGAAAACATCTTTTTTTTAAGAAAAGATGTATTATTGGCAATATAACACTTTGAGGGTATATATTTAGTTCCTCACTATTACCTAAAATGAGGAAATAAATAAAAGGAATCTATGCACAGATAAGCTAGAAAACATGCATACATAGAGAAGTCACTCATCATGCCAATGTTAGGAAGAAAAACTGCCCCTGACAGCCAGTAGCTGGCCTGGTACTCATAGCTAGGTCTTGGTATTCTTTTGTTGGACATGCACCATTTCCCAGAGAGCTGACATCAGACATGGCAAAAACAAGATTATTGTGTAATCATGTCTAAAAACAGACAAAAACATAACTATTGTACAAACCACAAGAAAGATCAAATATTCCCATATTCCAGTGAATGAGTGACTGCTGCTTCTTTATTAAAGTCTTTAGCTTCATTTCATTCTTCCTACCTTCTATACAAGGTTTATTAAGATATCAATCACAGAATTTTTCTCCACTTCCTGACAGCATCCAAGCCAGAGCAAAATCCTGCTTTTATAAACCTAACACAAAGCCCAGATCCTAAAATAAGTCTTTCTCACACCCTCTTACTAAGCTGCCCCAGGGTTTGCCATGGGTGGGTCCTCCCTCACAGCAACAGCAATAAAATTGAGATTTGTTTCCCTGGTGGTGTTTGGCTGGAGGGCGCTGACAAATGTCACTGGTTCTTTGAATGGGCAAATTTGTCTCATTATTGTAATTATATTCAATTCTTTCTGCAAAACATTTTTTCTGTGACTTATCTGAGTACATGGATTTACAGTCTCTCCAATATCTAAACTGCCTAATTTCTGTTGTATAAGTCAATATTTTTTAAAAATGAACCTCTACTTCAATGCTATAACAATATGCTTTAAGTCCACTATCTTTACCCTTTGCCATATTATTTTAAATTATTTCAATTTCTTTAATTTGTATACAAATTATGTACACAAATTTCAGTTTCTACACTTCCCTTTCGTATTTCAGGATATAACAATAAACAGAATATTACAGAAAAGAGTAAAACATCTAAATTTATGGAGGGTAACTTTGAGCTTTGGGCTCCTATTCTATATGGTTGGGCTCCTATTCTACATGGTTGACTGTTTTTCCTGTAGCACTGTGATTTTTTAATACATTCCTTCAGCTGCTTAGTCTATAAACATACGAGTTAGCCTTAGTTCCTTTCTTTCTCTTACTACTGATCACTTTCTTCTTCCACTTCCCTCTCCCCTGGGCTGCACTACAGCCCAATTCCAATTTAACAGTAAATCCTTTACAGTATACGATGACCTGATAATTTATCTTCATCTCCACGTGCACTACCCCAGGTCAAATAACGTCCCTCTCTAACCTGCACTCTCACAAGTGCCTCCTAATTTATTTTTCTGTTTCCAGAATTTCTGCTTCCCCAATGCACATTTTCTACCCAGTAGCTGGGATGAACTTTTATTTATTTATTTATTTTTGGCCATGATGTACGGCTTGTGGGATCTTAGTTTCCTGACCAGGGATTGACTTTGGGCCCCGGCAGTGGAAGCTCGGAGCCCTAACCACTGCACTGCCAGGGAATTCCCTGGGATGAACTTTTAAAAACATAAATCATATCATGTCACTTCCCTTCTTAAAACTTTCCAATGGTCTTTCAGTAAACTTTAAATTCAAACTCCTTATACTGGTTTACATGGTCTGGCCTTGTCTGTCTCCTCTCATTTCCTAATCTTTTCATTTTGTCACTACTGGCTCCTCTTCAGAGCCCTGTTAATATGTCTCCTCTTCAAAACAACTCTTTCCTACCCCTCACCTAAAAGTCTGTCTCTTCCTAATCACTTTCAAATCCCTTATGCTATTGTTTTCATAGCTTCTGTCACTAACTGATATTACACCATTTATTTCTTTACTTGACTAGTTCATCTTCCCAACCCATCAAATCTGAGGATAATGGAAAGAAACACTAAAAGACAAAAATCCTAGGCACAGAGGTGACCAGAGTTATAAATGCTAAAACTATGAATTCCCAACATTGCAAACTCCAAGGCAATTCTGTTAAATAGAACACAATTTATAAGAAATATTAGAAAACACTGGGAACCAACTCCTACTCCTTTTCCTAAGCAGTCAGTCTGCTGTTGCAGGATGGGACGGACATTCTAATAAAGTTCACCAAGATCCTTTCATGTAGATGGACAACGACAGAGAAACGGGAGAATGACGTAGGGGGATTTGCCACCAAAAGCTGAGGTGATTCTCCTCTCTTCACCACAGCCAAAATAACAAGTTATTTAAAAATAAAATAGTAATAAACTCAGAATCAGTATGCTTTTTCAGTCAAGTCCCTTTATTTTCTAAGTAATAATTAGATATTACCTGCACTATTTCCTTTATGGTGAGGTCTGTCTCGTTAATGGTGACACTCTTTCAAATTTCTAGCAGAGATCTGAGACCTTCTCTAAACTACTCACCCCATCCGAGTTTTATGAGGGGCAGAGAAAAAGATGCTGCTGCATTCACTGCAACCAGTGATTGCTGGTCCAATCGCTACTTCTCTCTCTACAGATACCCTGCTTTCCTCTTTTTATAAGGTCATTCATCACCATGGATTCCAAATTCAAATTGTCCTTTCTCATTTTGAGCATAGAGAGGCTAAGATTCATCTATTCTCTAACAGAGCTCTTACAAAATGATAAGATGAAAAAGAATTATCACAACGTAAGCCATAAAACCAAAGAACATAGTATGCTTTTACTCTTTGCCCTTGTCAAAACTTGTCTAAATTAATCTAGAGGGAACAGAAGAACATGGCCTTGCTGATTCATGCTGTCCAAGTAACCAGTTCACCAGATTCATATGTTCCTCAAAAAAGACACATTATCATCCAGAAATCGGCCAAAGAGCCCAACTAGTTTGCTAAGGGAGGATTATCTAGGTTCTTCGGCAAAGTGGATATGGGAAGTGAAGAGAATTGAACCATACTTAGAGTCCCTTTCCCTGAACAACCTGGGGTCGTGAAAGGAAAATGTTAATTTTCCATTGTTTATCAACAAGGCCTGTGGTAAAATAGGCTTGCTGTGAGTGAAATAGACTCACTTCAATGAGGGGGAACCATCTTTACACTGAAGGGAAAGTCTGGAGGCCACCCAAGCCAAAGGAAGCGATGGGGATTGATGCACTTGAAGGCAATTTACAAATACTGACCAATAGTCAAAGGGCGAGTGGATGTTAGTGTGCAACACATATAAGCACTCAAACAGCAAGCCACAGGCATGAGGACACTGCTCTAATTCAGCTCCTCCATTCCATTCCAAAGCAGAGCACCTGGAGTACAACCTGATAATGGAAGACTTTAACTCATCCACAAGGCAGATGGAAAACAAGGGTAGAAAGATATGGTGTATCGTATACTTGAAGAACAGATGAGCAGAGAGTGAGTTGATTACAGGGGGCAGCACTCTAACATATACGGAGAAAAAGTCAAAAATGCCTAAAATGACCTATCTCTCTTCATACCTTCAGGCTCTATGGATGACTGCAAGGGTAATGAAAACATTAATCAGGCCCTCATCCTAAATTCTAAGGATGACATTTTATTTGTTATTTTTTAATACATATTTAGTGGAGAATGATTGCTTTACAACGTTGTGTTAGTTTCTGTTGTACAGCAAAGTGAATCCGCTATATGAATACATATATCCCCATATCTCCTCCCTCCTGAGCCTCCCTCCCATCCTCTGTATCCCACCCCTCTAGGTCAACACAAAGCATCGAGCTGATCTGCCCGTGCAATGCAGCAGCTTCCCACTAGCCATCCATTTTACATTTGGTAGTGTATATATGTCAATGCTACTCTCTCACCTCATCCCAGCTTCTCTCCACCCCCCCACCCCCGTGTCCTCAAGTCCGTTCTCTACGTCTGTGTGTTTATTCCTGCCCTGCCACTAGGTTCATCAGCACCGTTGTTTTAGATTCCCTATATGTGTGTTAGCATATGGTATTTGTTTTTCTCTTTCTGACTTACTTCACTCTGTATGACAGATTCTAAATCCATCCACCTCATTACAAATAACTCAATTTCATTCCTTTTTATGGCTGAGTAATATTTAAGGATGACATTTTAACCTTGTTCAGTAAACTTGAATTTACCCTTGGACCATCCACCCTGAATACTTTAAGACAAATAGCAGTACTAGATAAACGTACTCAAAGATCAGTGAAAGGAAGAGAGAAAGCAAGGGAGGAAGGAAGGAAGAAATGAAAAAATAAAGAACACGCACCTTTTGTACCTATGCAAAATTTCTCCAAAAAAAAAAAAAAAAAGGATTAGCCTAATTTTCAAAAGATAACTTTAAAGAGCATTCTTTTGCAGAAAACCCCACATTCTTACTATTAAAATAACTAGTTATAAAAGCTAGTATTAAAAGAAGAATGTTTGGAATGAAGTAACATCACCAAAAATTTCAAAGATTCATTAGGTTTTGATGAAGAGAAATTAACAGTGATTCACATAGCTATTTAAGTTGCTTAATGAATAGATTCAGAATTAAAATTGGATTAGTTAAGTTCCATTAAATATCATCTATTTCTATTCCAACAGAAGTTGGAGCTCATTGCTTAGATATTTATCAAAATATTAAAAGTAAAAATTCTAGGTCACTGGGTAATACAGAATTTTCCATCCCTTTGATTTTATTATCTGTGCCTTAGGTACAAACAGGACTATCTATTATCAAGGTGGGAAATCTCACAGGGTGATCAAATTGAAGACTTTCCCTCAAGTATTGTTTACATTATATTATCTAGATGTATCTCTTCCAACTTTAGTTTTTTGATTACTTCTGTTCTTCTAAATTTGAAGAAGTATTTATCACTGTATTCACAAATTTTCCAATTTTTACAATTTTTTTACTCTGCCTTAAGGGAATAGAGTTCTTTCCACTTTTAAGCTCATTTCTAAACAACAGCTATTGATTTTATGCAAAAATTAAAAGCAAACTAAATATTCATAATCAACAGTTTCAAACCATTTTGGTAGGGATCTCTTTCTTTCATTTGTTAATAAATTTTATCTTTAGAGCAGTTTTAGGCTCACAGCAATGTTGAACTGAAAGTAGAGTTCCAATATACTCCATATGCTCACACACACAGCCACCTCCCCTATCAACAACCTGCCCCAGAATGGTACATTTGTTACATTCAGTGAACCTACACTGCCACAATATTATTGTATAATATTTTTAACTGAAAATTTTCTAAGAATTTCAGTGTTAATCTGTTTCTTCAGGCAGTTTAAATGGTGCTGTTTGAGAGAGAATAGATATGGTTTTAGAAGCTCTGAAAATACCTCTGATTCAGTGAGGCACAGTTTGCAAACCAGGGTTTTAAATAATACCAGCTGGAAGTTTTAAAGCACTACTTATTGTATCAATTGGTCATCAGATAGTAAGAACTCAACAAAACAATTTTGTGAACTATTTTTTATGCATTCCATTTAAAACTTTTTTAAAGAATTCTTAAGAAATTAAGTTTGACAGATGAAAAGATGCTCAACATTGCTAATTATTAGAGAAATGAAAATGAAAGCTACAATGAGGTATCACCTCACACCAGTCAGAATGGCCATCATCAAAAAGTCTACAGATAATAAATGCTAGAGACAGTGTGGAGAAAAAGGAACCCTCCTACACTGTGAGTGGGAAAGTAAATTGGTACAGTCACTATGGAGAGCCCCTATAAAATAAAAATAGAGCTACCAGATGATCCAGCAATCCCACTCCTGGGCATATATCCAGAGAAAAACCTAATTTGAAAAAATGCATGCACCCCAACATTCATTGCAGCACTATTTACAATAGGCAAGACATGGAAGCAACCTAAGTGTCCATCAACAGATGAATTGATAAAGAAGGTGTGGTATATATATATATATATATATGTGTGTGTGTGTGTGTGTGTGTATACACACACACACATACATACACACACAGTGGAATACTCAGCAATAAAAAAGGATGAAATAATGCTGTTTGCAGCAACATGGATGGACCTAGAGATTATCATACTAAGTGAAGTAAGGCAGAGAAAGACAAATGGCCTATGATATCACTTATATGTGCAATCTAAAAAAAAAGATACAAATGAACATATTTCCAAAATAGAGACTCACAGACATAGAAAACAAACACATGGTTACCAAAGACGAAAGGGGGGTAGCGGGAGATAAATTAGGAGTTTGAGATTAACATATACACACTGCTATATATAAAATAGATAACCAACAAGGACTTACTGTACAGCACAGGGAACTATACTTAATATTTTGTTATAACCTATAGGGGAAAAGAATCTGAAAAAGAATATATATACCACTGAATCACTGTGCTATACACCTGAAACTAACACAACATTGTAAGTCAACTATACTTCAATAAAAAAATAAAAAATTTAAGAAAAGTTTGAATTATTGCCATACAGTGCACACTTCTTAATAAATTACACCTCTATATCTGTATAAGTGGTGTTTCTGTCTTGCATTTGCATAGTACTCTTGTTTTCAAAGCACAACGTTACTTCACCTGTTAAGCATGAGTACATTTATTGCACTGTAAGACGACCTTCATTATCACATCCCTGAAACTCCTTGGCATCCTAAGTAATCAAAGAAAGCCCAATTATAATTGGTCTACTATACCTTCAAGTCTAGAGGAGTGTAGATTTTTTTTAAGGATCATGTAATGGTTTGAAAAAAACAATGGTGGCAGCAGCAACAACAAAATAACCATGTGTCCTGGTTGTTATTATTTATGCAGACACTGCAATTACATTAAAATTTTTCATATGCCCATTAAACTAATATTTTACTGTTCAAAATGTACTACTTTATTATAGAATTCTCCATTTATTCTTTATATCTTTTCAATTTTTGTTTGCAAAATCATAGTATGTATCTCAGAGATTAAAGCCTTCAAGATATAGAGCAAAAATTAATTATTGACTAGGCTGGGGGACTAAGGATTAACCTAAAGCCTTTGGCAACAATATAATTCTTTAACACTCCCTAAATATGAAGTGGTTGCAACTATAACTCCACCTTAGTAATTCCATTAATAAAGGCTTTATATTAGTGCATGGGTTTTAAATAAATACAGAGAGACTGAGAACACACTGTAATTAATATAAATACCCAAATCCAAGGAAGGAACCCTGCCCAATAAAGATGACATAGAACACAGGACAATGGATCAGGACACTTTGAACAGTGCAAAGATGACATTCCTTAACCTCATCTGGTAGTGTCTAGATACTAACTAGTCAGGAAAGATGGGAAGTTATTACCAGACAACTTTGGTTTGTACACTATTTTACCTTATTGTCTCTATGTTCATGGTTATGTCACTATCGTAGTAGTCAGGTATCTCTACATAACAAGACCTTAGGCTACAATGAAAGTGCTATGCCTTATTTTGGACTTCGCAGACCCAAGGCAGCAAAATGGGAAAAAGTGAAAATGAGGCAAAGAAAAATGAGAAGCATTAGGAAGTGATACTTGACCATGCTGGCGGCTACTTCATCATGAGCCATGAAGAGACACAACATATTTCTGGAGAGTACATGTGCTTGGCCTAGGAGACTTTTCTCAATGGCTGCAAGGAAAAACCATGCATCAGAGCATGATCTGCCTAGCTCCCTCCTGTCTCCTATGTCCCATTGGTCAATCACCTTCAACTTCTGGGTTTCATTTCATCATTTGGTCCCGTCTTTGGTTGTCTGGAAACAACCTTGAGAGGAGAAATGACTTTGATCAAAGGACACAGGAAGCCTGAGGCAACCCCACAGAGAGACAGAAACAGGGAAATATACTGAACTCATCATCTTCTCCCTCTGGACTTTCTTGTTGGGACTCCCCAAGAGCTGAATCCAAGCAGAACCACACCAGGGACCCTCGGATGCAGCCCCTACAAGTCAGCTTCCCCCTTCCTGGGACACAGAGCAGGGTGGGAAAGGGTGGAGATTGCATGGAAAGGATAAATAAAAGCTACCCAGCACACCTCTTTAGTAAACAGAACTTGTTATTTTGTAATGTGGAATTATTAAAGTGAAATTTCATTTTTTCTTAAAAAAGAAATTCCCAAGGAAGGCTTTCTTCTGTTTTTTGTTTTTTTTATAGTTCACCCTACCTCCTGCTTTTAAACTAGCCTTACCTGCTAGCTCAGTGGTTCTCAAATTTTTGTGAGCATCACAACCACCTGGAGGGCTTGTTACAACACAGACCACTGGGTCCTGCTACCAGAGGCCCAGTTTCTGATTGAGTAGGCCTGAGGTGGGCCCAAGAATTCACGCGTCTGAGAAGTCCCAGGTGATCCCATTGCTGGTGGTATGGGGACACACTTGGAGAACCACTCCACTGGCCGTGAAAAAGCAAATCTCCCATACACACGTTGTCTGAGGCATTACTCAGACTCCTCTTTTCCCTTCACCATTTGGTGCCCATCCATCTGCTGCCCACCATACCTGCTGCTCTGTCCACCTCTTCCCCGAACCCCCCAACACACAGAGTTTTGATCCTTTATTTTTGCTTGAGATGGCTGTGAATTCACGGCTTTAATGAACTGACTTTAATCCTTGCCTCCTGCTCTTTCTGGACTAGCCATTGGCCACTGACCAGCCTCTTGACCATTTCCCTTCCTTTGGATTATCACCCCTCTATCCCGTTTCTGGTTTAGCCCCTGCAAGGCTCTGCATCTCCTGTTCTTTCGGTTACTAACCCCTTGCTCCGGGCTCTCAGGTGGATTCCAGTTTCCAGACTTTCAGAACCCCGTTCTTGCTCGTTCTCTTCCACAGTGTCCACCCAGGGCTCCTTTTCCCACCTCTGGGACAGGTAGTTGTGGATAACTAAACAGTTTGGGCCCTAACCCCAATCAGTAAATGCAATCACAATCCTAGTTTCCAGAAGAAGAAGATAAAAATTTAACATATGCTCCATATGATACAGATTGAAAGGATATTTTTTCTCCTCTAAGTCTGGGTGCTTTATACAGTAGTAGTTTTTGTTTGCTTGCTTTTTTAGGTAGATTAAGCTGGAATCAGTGTGCAAGATGGACGGGAAAACTGAAGAGACCAAACGTTCTTTAGAAGTTTAGAAAAAAGAAATATCTTCCAGCTAGAACATTTATTATAACTTTAGTTTGTGTGATGACACACTCATTGGAATTGGGGGAAGACAGGGAGGAATATTCATTACTTTGTGTACTAAGAAGATTAAGTTTTCTATTGGACGGAGCTTTTAGGCTACATATCAATCTTACAAATGGCTAATGTTGGAGAGACGAAGGTCTCATCAACAGTGAGCAGTTTTAAGACATCTGTCCTGCTTTCCTTCTCACAGCTCTGCTACTACTGTGTGTACCCTTCCTCTGAATCTTACCCACACAAGTTTGGTCATTGCTGTCCTGGTAAAGTGCATTTATTTTCTTATGCACACTATTCTGCTTAAATCATGTTGTTAAATTTGCATATTTCAAAGTAATGATGACATCTCTGGTGATGCTGGGATTTGTTCTGAAAATGGAGCCTGGGAGTCAGTATCTTTTCCTCACTGCCATAATTAGAGTCTCCTGGGAAAGAAAACATGCCCTAAAATTTGTGTTTCACCTCATGGATATCTAACATAATAATCTCTAAATATCTGATATATTAATATATAATTATATATAATATATAGTCTTTGAATATATAAATGTATATATTTATGTATTTATTAAGTGTATATACACAAACACAATACAGACACTGCCATTCAACTCCCTTTTAGACTGAAAGACTGCCTATTTTTGAATACTTTAAACCTGTAATTTGGTTATCAGTGTTGATTTTGTTTTTCTTTACCTTCCATTTTCTTGGGCATAAGGAGTTCCTACTATTGAGAGAATGCCAACTAAGGGCTTCCAAAAAAGAATTCTGGAAAGGTAATGATGCCATCATACACTGCAGGATGGAAGTTCTTCTTCCCAGTGTCTTGTCTTGGTTTAGATATGGCAGATCACAACATGCCTCAACTGGAAGCCTGAGCTGGCGAATCCATGGATGGTAGTGAAATTTCCTCAACCTCAGTGAAAGTTAAAAATTTGGCAAAACTGGAATACCTGATACCTTTATTTTACACAAGCCTCAAAGAAACATTATGCATAGTGTTTTTCCCAAAGTGTCCCACCCATTGAAACCACTGACATACTCCCTTTTGCAATTCTGCTTAATCCCAGACACTCAATATATTTGGCCATACTGGAAAATTCATAATATTCAACTGGTCTCTGACTCACTAAGAGTTCCTCTACTTTTCTCTATTTCAATGAAATCGCAAAAAATAAAGTTTTTTCAAAACTTTTCTTTCAAGATGTTCATAAATCTTTTGACATCATCTTCCACAACGAGATGACATGGCTCTTTTGAGTAAAACTAATTTGAAACTAATTAGAAAAAGTTTCACAGTTGACTCAAGAAGATATAGTGTTTGGAGTAAAACTGCTTGTGAAGATAAATGCTAATTCTGAATAATAAGAGAGAAAACATATTACATTTTTACAAAATAAGAGTAAGAAGTGAGAAACGAGGAAGCAAAAATGACAGCAATTACTAAACAATAAAGTCCCCTAGAAGCAAATAAATACGTTTTTTTCCTTCCCACATAGAGCAGAAGAAACAAAGATTATGGATTTTTTAAATAGTCAATCTTCTCATTTTCAGTATAACATATAAAGATGTTATTAAAAGAAAGATTGTAGCATTTGTTAGAGGCCTCTTTGCTCTCATTTTTGCCCTTCTCCTCCTCTGTTCTCGATCTCAAATAACCACATTCCCCTGGCTTCCATGTCCTCCTGGCTTCTAGTTGGTTAGGTCAATGAGAGTCACTGGCAGAAGACTAGAAAGTGGAAGAAGCAGAAAATGTCTTCTCTTTTCTTTCTGTCACCGGTGGCATTTTCTGTACCATCTGCACCCCTTCATGGCTCTAGTTGTCCACTAGACCATCCCTCCCTCTGTGGTCCCAGCTCCCCCCCGGACAGGCTCCCTATTGTTCCAGCTTCTTTGGGATGAAGAAGGCTCCTGAGCCTGCTAATGCCACCCCTTGACTCTCCAGCACTTGGAGTGGCAGCAGCTTCCAGCTCTTTTCTATTTGGTTTCTTAGCTTTTCCATTACTTGTCTAACCAATTCTTGATATTAAATTTTTCTATTTGAAACACCTCAAGTAGTTTCAGTTATCCTGATTTCTATAGTGAGTGATTTCTCTCTACTGATTTTTAAAATAAATTTTATCTTTTAGAACAGTTACAGATTTACAGAAAATTTGTGAAGATAGTACAGAGTTCTCATATACTCTGCACCCAGTTTTCCCTATTATCAACATCTTACATTATTAGGTACATTTTTAACAATTAATAAACATATTATAATTGACTAAAGTGTATACTTCATTCAAATTTCCTTAGTTTTTACTAGATATCTTGAGTGATTTTTCTTACTTAATATAAATAGATTATAGTATGTCTGTGGCTTATACCAAAATACCTTTGCACTGAAAGGCATTACTTCTTTCTCTAATTCAAATTAAAAATCTTAAATCAGTCAAAGCTCTTTTATCTTATTCCTACAAATTAGAAATAGGCATCATACTCCACAGCTTGAAGTGGGATATCAGAGCCATGCAATGTTTAAAACCTCAAAGATTTCCCTTCCCTGGAAGGGAACTAAAAGAACAATTAGGTATTCATTTGGTAGAACTGTCCCATTATCCTCATATACGTAGGTGATAAAAAAAAACCAAAAACTAAGATTACACCATTTAGTCTTCTATAATCTGAGAGAGTGGTGAGATGGTCTTTAGCTTCTGATCAACAAGACTGTCTGTTAAAGCAAGTATAGTATAGTTCTGCCACACTGAGCTTACTCCTCATTTATCCCTAATGAGTAACAAACATTTCACAGATTGGCACTTGTCCACGGACCACAGCCTATAGTAGCACTGATCTAGGGGACAATACATAATGGCTTAGTAGCTGTCCACACTTTAGTGTTGCCCTTGGAATATAACTGCGACAGAGCTGTATGACTTCAAATATTCTAAAAATCTGATTAGAGCACTTCCTTGCTATTATTCTAGGCATATTTTTTTAAAATCTAAAATCAAGAAGAAGTGTAATCTCAGAGATGAGAAAAGGACAGAATCATTCAGGAATCATGCAAGGGATTAGATTCTGAAGTCAGGAAATCACACGCACATAACATTGTAAAGTCTAGAAAAATGGAAGAAAGGACTTCATTGGGAATGCAGAACATTTTTTTGGTAAGGAGACATCAAATTTATGTGAATTCATCTCTTTTCCTCATCTCTGATAGGCATTATATTCAATCCCCTAAATTGCTCTTTAATCTGTTCTGGCTTCTCCATTCCCATTGCCTCTGCTAAGAACAAGACTCTTATTTTTCCTGTACAATCAGTCATAGCCTCATTCTTTTTTGTTCACGTTTTGGGTACCCTGCTTTATTTCCTTGAACACTTGTAACACATATTTTATATTGAGTTGCCAATAATTTCAATATCAGAAGTACTGAAGTATCAAATTATTTGACAGTTGAATTCGTATGTATATGGATTGATGGATAGATTTAAGTGGATATTGCTGCAATAGTTCACTGAAATTCAACATTAAGATGTAGATTATTGTCTGTTCTAGCAGACTCTTTTGCTGTCCCCAAAAGAAAGTGATATATTTTTTTTATGAGACAGGCCTCATGACTGGACAACTGCCTTTTTGTTTTTAGTAATGATAATATTTATAATCATCCAATATTAGAAACATCCATCTGAAAAGTCTAATACTTTGAGATGTGCTCAATGGGTCTTTTTTTAATTAAAAAAATTTTTTTTCTTTTGGCCGCACTGCGCAGCATGCAGGATCTTAGTTCCCCCACCAGGGATCGAACCCGCCGCCCCCTGCAGTGGAAGTGGGGAGTCTTAACTACTGGACTGCCAGGGAAGTCCCCGTGGATCTCTTTTTTAGACAGAAGTATTTAAACTTTGTTTCTTCTCCAAATTAAGAATATTTACAAATACCTAATTTCTTAGAACTTTTGAGAATTGATTTGTTATTGAGAATAAAAGAGTATAAATAGATTTACCACCTAATCTTCTATTTTCCTGTTCTGTGTAGTCAAGATGGGTCAGTAAGTTATTTTTCAATAATTAGTACTTATATTTCACTAAAAATGTCAAAATAATGAGTACATCCAATAAGTGATAAAACCTTCAAATTTAAGATACAGAGTAGAATATTTTTTTATTTAAAAGGCAATAATGGATAATTTGGAAAGGGGTCAATATTTTAATAGAACATCTTGATTTGTCACTGCATCGGGCTGGATTTTACTAAATGAATTTGTTGTCAGGAGGCGCCCTCTACAGAATCATATGTAAGTTGGTTATGAAAAAAATCACTTCTCTAAAGAACATATTAAAACCTTAAGCTGATTATAATTACATTAAAATTTCTTAACTTTCTATTCTTATAGTCCACATCCATTGTTAGAAACATGCAAAAAAAGAGAAATATTAGCTAATTTTTTAAAGTCTTTTAAAATGTCTAATTTCTTCATTTGCATACTATTGGGAATTCTTCATAGGTATGACAAGTAACACTAAACATAAATCCCATCTTTAATTATAAAAAAATTAACATAACACATGTAATCAATGTCTTTTTAAAATGGTATAAACCTTATTTAAGTCTGCCGATAAATTTGATCTTTGGTGATTAGTAGGAAAATACTTTGAGAAAGCAAGAATTCAAAAAACACTTTGAAGGAAACCCAGATCTGTTAACTACCTTGTGTTTTTCATTGTGTAACTGATTCAAATATCTCTGGCTTCAATACATTTTAAAAGAGGGATCCCTAAATATAGGGATATATGTATCAGCCAGCTGTCTGGTAGGCTACTATGAAGACTAAAGAGATGCTGTTTATACTGTAATGACAACCATTTCGTCTAAATGAAAGTAGCCTAAATTCTACTTCCCTCGGAGCTGGGTGGTGAAGAACATTACTCATTGTTAAGCGTAGAACTTTTTTTTTTCTCTCTTAGATCCTAAGAAAAAGAGGACTTAATCTTGGGGGTGAGAGAGAGAGAAAGTGAAACTTGTGACTAATATCTACCATATGACTAAAATCCGTCATGATTAATCAGGAAATTAATAGCTAATGTTTGAATTCTCTAATGCATGAGACATTGTTGTACTTTATACGCCCTAACTTATTTAATGGTTACAAATATCTTATGAGTAGAGAATACTATTATTCCCATTTTATAGGTAAGAAAACCAAATAACAGAGAGGTTAAGTAACATGTCCAACATCCACAAAGCTAATAGTTATGGAACTAAGATTCAAATCCAGGTTAGTCTTGCCCCAGAGTCATGCCCTTAACTATGATGCTCAATTGTTTTTATAACAAATATTATTTTTATCAAAGTAACTGTGTACTGATGTCTTTACAACCATCTCTCTAGCCCTGACTTCCTAAAGCATTTATTAGCTCAACAAACATGCTCAGCACCTGCTATAGGACAGTAATAATTCTAAGTGCTAGGTATTCAAAATTGATTAAATCAGGACCCACTTACTTGGGGCTTTACATTTAATGAAGGAGACACACATAATAACAATGAGATGTGATGAATTTTAATAGATGTACGCTTGAAGTACTAAAAGGGCACAAGAGGGGGGGCTTGGACTCTCTAAGGGAAGTCCAAGAAGATAGAGCAGCATATGCAAATACTCGGTCTTTAAAGAGCAAGGCTTGTTTAGAGAAGCACAAGTATAGAGCTCAGAATGGCTGGAGCATAAAGGTCAAAGGCAGACTGATGAGAAATAGAAATGGAAAAGAGGTAGGGGATAAATCAGAAAGCATATTGTATCCAATTGTCTATGTGATATTTTCACTTTGAAAACAGCATGTTTTAAACAGAACTCATTTGAACAAACTAGTGGTTACCAGTAGGAAGGGGGTTGGGAGGAGGGGAAAGACAGGGGTAGGGGATTAAGAGGTACAAACTACTATGTATAAAATAAGATACAAGGGTATATTGTACAGCACAGAGAATATAGCCAATATCTTATAATAACTTAATTTTTTTATTGGAGTATAGTTGCTTTACAACGTTGTGTTAGTTTCTGCTGTACAGCAAAGTGAATCAGCTATACGTATACATATATCCCCTCTTTTTTGGATTTCCTTCCCATTTAGGTCACTGCAGAGCAATGAGTAGAGTTCCCTGTGCTATACAGTAGGTTCTCATTAGTTATTTTATACATAGTAGTGTATATATGTCAATCCCCATCTCCCAATTCATCCCACTCCCCCTGCCCCCTTGGCATCCATACATTTGCTCTCTACATCTGTGTCTCTATTTCTGCTTTGCAAGTAAGATCATCTATACCATTTTTTAAGATTCCACATATATGCGTTAGTGTACAATATTTGTTTTTCTCTTTCTGACTTACTTCACTCTGTATGACAGTCTCTAGGTCCATCCACATCTCTACAAATGACCCAGTTTCATTCCTTTTAATGGCTGAGTAATATTCCATCGTATATATGTACCACATCTTCTTTATCCATTCCTCTGTGGATGGACATTTAGGTTGCTTCCATGTCCTGGCTATATAATAACTTTAAATGGAGTATAATCTACAAAAATATTGAATCACTATGTTGTACACTTGAAAGTAATGTAATATTATAAATCAACTATACTGTAATAATAATAATAATAGAGCTTATTCTGGTGACATGTGGTCCTTCTGTGGAGTTTCTCATTTGGGTTAACAGCACCCCAAACTACCCAATTAACCAAAGCGGAAATATCTGAGGCATCTTCAAAGCTTCTTATTTACTCATACTTTACATCTAATGAGTCTCCAAGTTCTATTGATTCTTTCAATATATCCCAAATCTCCATATGGTCTTCCATTCATCTCTCAATCTAGGCTGCTACCTCTTTACTTCAGTTCTTATTCTGTTTGTCAGCATCTTTTGAGGCAGTCTCCTATGTTTCTTCTCTCCAATGTACTCTACATGTTATAGGAAGCAATGGTTCTAAAATACCAATCCAATCATGTCACTATCCTGCTTAAATCTTCAGTGGCTCCCTATTACCTTCAGGAAAAAAAAATCTCCAGATCCTTAGAACACTCAGCTCTTTACCATCTGCCCTAATCTATCTTTCCAGTAACTTCTTCTGTACTACTTAATGTACACATACTGGAATTCAGCTATGCTGAACTACTTATCATTATTCTAATGCAAATGTAGAATAGCTTAGTGGTTAAGCATGTGGCCTACCTGCTCAATCTGACTAGATTTCAAATCCCATCAATTCAATTGTTATCTGTGTGGTTTTAAGAAAGTGATTCAAATTCTCTGAGACTGAATATTCTCAGTTACAAAAGAAAGAATACAGAGAATTGGTGGTGGTGAGGAGCAAATCAGACAATGCACTTTGCAAAATGCCTGGCCTTTATTTACATTTAATAAATACTAACTTTGTGTCTTTTAAAAAAAATTCTCTGTACCTGCAAATTTGCTGTTCTGTCTTCTTGGAATATCCTCTTTCTACACAAGTGTTTGTCTGACAACTTCTTATTCACACTTCAATATTATTTGATGTGGTAAATACTCTAATAGCAAATAGCCAAAATGTCATCTCTCCCAGGGGGGTCTTGCCTGGACTCCTAAAGGAAGATTTAGAGAATCTTGTTAAATCCTCCAATAGTGCATCTATTATAGTAGCTATCACAGGAATGTAATTATTCATTGTCCTGCGCCTGAGGGACACTCTTTGTGCTTGCTGTGCTCTGAAATATAGCAAATGCACAATAAATACTTATTGAATGAATGATATTGACCAGTTCAAGAAGACGGCTTGTTGGCTTGACTGTTATCACCTTACAGATTTCTGTTATCTTCTCAAGAAAATTTTAAGACTAGTAAAAAATCAGATGTCTTTGCACACTTATTTGTTAAATATTCATTGGGATTCTATGCTATGGCATTTTGGTAGATTGGGGGGGGAAAGCAAAAACAATATCAAAACAAATACTTAGTACACACGATTGATATTTAAAACGAAGATTTGATGTGCTCATAACCCCTTTTCTTCAAATAATGCTATGATCATCAGTTAAAATAACAAGCCACCTGGTTAAGAATGAATTCATCAACCTTTTAAAAGTATATTAATCTGCAAATTCCTGCACAGTCACTGTTCTTTATTCTCACATACGCGTGCTTGAAATACACACAGTATTACTGATATAGAGACTGAGTTTACTGAGATAACACAGTAAATATCTTTTGCATGGCTTTGTATATCAGATCGGCCTAAGCTTAGCAGATAACTTCTGAAAGTGGAAATACTTGATAAGTCTATACACACATCCACAGGTTGGAGTGGGGACATCCCAGGTATAGTTATACAGATGCACACATACAGGTGAGATTCTTAGCCTTAGGTCATAGGATATTGATTTTGAGTAAAACACTTAAACGCTTTCTCCCTTACTCTTCTCACTTGGAAAAAGAGAAAACTGATGATTTGATCACTTCGATCTCTTCACGATTCTGCACAATCTGTGTTTGCCTCAGTTCATCCAGCTCTGACCCACAGCTCCATGTCCCTGCACCCTACCCCTTGTCACCTAAGTCTTCTAGTGGCCTTGTCTCTGTGCTCTTTCTCTTGACTTCTCCAGGCCCTGATGTCCTTTTTGGAACTTCTCCTGCTTTAATTTTCATGAAACACTTCACATTCTTTTCACACCTCTCCAATTTATCCTCATTTATTGTCCAGGACTGTCTTCCTTTTCCTACCTTCTAGGCATCCCTTAAAGTTCTTTACACAAGTTTCTTCACTTTCCAGTTTTTCACTTACTGAGTCATCTCATACCTACAGCTCCAACTATCACTTTTATGTGGATGACTCCCCAAATCTAAGTTGGAAATGTAATCTCTCTGGCACACTCCAATTCCATATTTCAGCTGCTTCCTTGGTATCACTATCTGGCTCTCCTGAATTCACTTGAAATTCAACATGTCTAAAACTTAGTTGGTACTGTCTCCAGGGTGCATGTCTTTCTTTGGACTTCGTTGTTTTACCCTAATGGTATTAGCGTCCTCTAGTCACTGAAATTCTAAATCTAGTACAGTCTTCATTTGCCATCTTGGCCTCAATGGCCCGTTCATGCAACGCGTACCTATATCAGCTATCCTACCCCACCCCTTCTTTTCCATTTTCACTGCCTCTTCTTTAATACGGTTCTCTCACCAAGCCTACGCAAATTTCCTTGCCCACCCTTTTTTCCCCAATTGATCCCACTTACTGCTACTCTCAACTTTGCTTTTCTCCTTAGGCTTTGGTGTACTGTAAGTTTAGGTAAATCTCCTTCTCCTCAGTTAGTTTAGACCATAGGGACCCATACGTGCCCAGTTAGCCTACCCTTCACCCCAGGTTCCTAGCCATGGTCCTCAAACCATGGGAGGAAAGACGACACAGATCATCTCAAGTAATAGATAACCCAATGTGTATTATACATCATAGAGATGCCAGAAGTAATTAATAGGTTATTCAAGATACAGTCCATTTGTAGAGGTTAATTTTTTTCTACTCATTTTAGCACTTCAAGAAATTTCTCAAATCAACTGCAATCAAATCAAATACATACAAATAACATATTGATTACTGATAGCACCATTGATGACATTATCTTTTCCTCTTCCCTATGTATATAGGTTTCTACTTTAGGAAATGTGTCAAAGTAATAGCTTAGTTTAGGCAGCTCAAAATGTTAAAGGGGAAAGCCTTAGATCTGGGGTCAGAAAATGTATTCTATTTTCCTTTCCAAATCGTGGTTAGCTGTGTGAACTTGGTCAACTTTTTGAGTGTCTCTGTGATCCCGTTCTTTCACGTTCATATAATATGCAAATAATGCCTGTCCTTATCACCTCCAGAGTCATTGGAAGGACAGATGTAAAAAGATCTTCAGACGTTCCCAAACCTCTGAGAATTTGGCTAATCGTCCAAATCACCGGGGATAATTTCTAAGTCCCTGTCCCCAGTAATCTCTTTTTTTTTTTTTTTTTTGCGGTACGCAGGCCTCTCACTGTTGTGGCCTCTCCCGTTGCGGAGCACAGGCTCCGGACGCGCAGCCTCAGCGGCCATGGCTCACGGGCCCAGCCACTCCGCGGCATGTGGGATCTTCCCGGACTGGGCCAAGAACCCGTGTCCCCTGCATCGGCAGGCGGACTCTCAACCACTGTGCCACCAGGGAAGCCCAGTAATCTCATTTTTAAAGGCTCTCCAGGTGATCTGTCGTTTGGAAACTACATTTTACAAATTTTAAAGTGAGAGTTATCATTGTAACACTGTCCATTAGAATCTAACATTTGCCTTTCTAGGTCATTGGTCATCCTCATTTCTGAGTTTAATAGCATTTAGATTGCCTTTGGACTGCTTTTAGTTGAGAAAAAAACTGAAAAACTTTCGATAACAAGTTTTGGCCTTTACCCTAAAGGAAACCTTGCCTTCTTGCAGAAGGCTGATAAATGGATTTAGTCAGTTTAGACGATTAGAGCATTTTATAGTCTATATTGACAATGTAAATCCACTCTTACATGCAACGCATTAAGCTAAATTCTCAAAAGTTATGGGTACTTCAGAAAACCCAGAAACAGGTATTTTAGAGGTAACAAAATGCACTGAATAAAAACATACTTCTCACTCTAATCCTTTTTTATAGTTCTGAATATCATCTTTCCAAGGACTCTTAAGGTTTTGACTTCCTAAGTATTCACCATAACATCATGCTATGTTTTTCTAGAAGCAGTGGATTTAATTTTTATCTGTCACATAACTGTTACTGCAGTTTTGGTAAACTATGATTTTTTTTTTTAAGGCAGTAAGCTTAGGTGTAAGAATGAGCTGCTGAAATAGAAACCAAGCATGCAATTAGAAATTATTTTGTAATTCTTTTCTAAGATTCAGTACACCACAAAAGAGAGATTAAGCAGGAAAGAAGTCTAATGAGATAATTCTTTGATTTATTAACATCATTTCATAGTATTCAGCAAAGCATTCATCGCATTATGGTGACATATAAAAAAGGTCAAATAGATCTTGTTTAGAAATTGCCTTGATTGACACTGACTACCTTTCCTTTGTAAAAGAAAAGATACTAGAGTGTTTAAGCCCCAATTTGCTCCAGGTGCTTAAGTTCCACATTGCTTTGACACATTCCAACTCTAGGCACACCCAGGCATTCATGATCATACTATCCATCAAACTCCCTGCCGACCCCACCCCCGTGTTTTAACTATGTGAATGAATTTCAGTTTTCCTTATGTAGGTTAGCACAGCATAACGGATAATCACAAAAGCTTGGGTCTTAGGCAGATATGTGGTCCAACACTGTTTCTATCATGTATTAGGTGTGTAACTTTAGTTAACTACTAATTGCTGTAAGATCTTGCCACTCAAACTGTGGTCTGTGGACCAGTAGCATCTGTAACGCCTGGGAGCTTTTAAAAATGCAGATTTGCAGCCCCACCTCCGAACTATGGAGTCAGAATCTACACTTAAAAAATTCTCTATTAAAATTGCCAATGAGGTGGGGAGGTGGTGTGGAGAATCAAGACAACAGTTTTCACAGTGTGTTGTTTTATGAGATACAGCAAGTGACTCATAATTTAATGATTATTACATGACGAGTTTTACATGTCTTTTAATTTGTAATAGAATTCTTGCAAGCTAGACATTACCTCACTGTCTCATCAAAAGCTTTGCTATTATTCCTAATTCACTCTGATGATCTATTTTTCAGGGGGTAAGTGGGATTACATAGGGTGATGGTTCACAATTTGTGTTTTGCACTTTACGAATTTCAGATTAGATATAGAATGCCTTTCTCTTCTTTGCTTTATTTCCCAGAACTTTTTCTTCTAAGCCCTGCCTCCTATTAGTACCTGTTTATCTGTTTAATGTCCTTTTTTTCCTCTAAGACTTTCTATGCCTTTGGGTGTGTTGATAAACTTCACAAGAGTGTGACCGGTATCTCTACCCTGAACTTGGTAAAGTTTTGGGAAAGAGAGTCCTTTCTGGATCCTCAACATAGATATAATCCAGGTTTAAACACACACATGTATGAATCTACAACCTTAATCCGAGACCAAAGAATTCTATCTTAAAAGATTTCTCCAAGCAGCTTTTTCTTGTATCCCACAATTTGCAGTGATTTAGGCAGAGATATGTAATAGTGAGAGAACTGAATTCAGCTTCTAGAGCCCACTTTGTCGTTTAAAAACTACCTCTGTGATATTGGACAAGCCACTGAATTTAGTGCTTTGGTGTGGACTGGAAATAACTGTACACTGTAGCTTAACAAGTCTACTATGGTTTACCATAGCTCCTCCTGTTGTGAGGGTCAGACCTGATAACTTATGCAAATGCCCTTCACAGGCTTTACCTACCTCTGATCCCCACCCGTTACTCTCTTAAAGCACCATTATCCCTTTCTCATAATTGTATAAACCTCTAAGTTAATGTATAAACCTCTAACTTAATTACATTTTAGGCATGATTTCTCTATTAGCGACTTCAACAAAGCACATTTTCTTGTTAGAATCACTGAACTTTTCCTTCTGGTACCCTTTCCCCCTTCTAATTACGATGTGAATTCACATTTCTAGAATTCCCGAAAGGATTTCTTGCAAGCTAAAAGGCCTTTGCAAGAACTCACAGATCACGGTCTCTTTGGAGAAGGGGAGGGTTGTCACAGTCTGCAGCCTGCAATGAACTCTTTATTCCCAAGAGAACGTTAAAACGATACCGTTTATTGAATGCTTAATATGTACCAGGCGTTTTGCACATACACACTCATTTAATCCTCAGATTACACAGTGACTATCATCAACATCATCTGTAGTTTGCAAACAAGGAAACCCAAGACACAGTGAAGCTAAATCCCTCGCCCAAGGTGTGGAAGCCAGGCAACAGACGACCGGATACTAGTCACAGGGATGCTTTCTTTTCTTTGCTCCACACGGATTCTGAATTTCACAAGAAGGTAGCCGGCTGTCCTCGGCAGAATGTGAATAGCTTCTTTGGAATCCCAGCAGCTGGCTGCTGCCCCCTGAGGGTGACGTTACATCGGAAGGGAACGCAGAGGCAGAGAGCGAGCGCAGAGCCCCCAGCGCCCAGCCCGCGGGCAGGCGCCGGCCCAATCCGAGCCGCCAGGCGGTGGCAGATGGAGCCGGGGCAGGATCGGAACCTGTTGCTGAAGCCCAGCCGGGTCGCTTCTGGTTCCCAATGGCGCGGGGGGCTCTGCCCTGGCGTGGTGTGCAGGTAGGGGAGCGGGTCAGGCCGGGCTGGGGTCCCCAGCGCCCGCCGCTGGCTTGGATGATTCGTGCTAGCGATTGGGGAGTGTTACCTTGGATTCTGCGACCTCACTCTTTCGATCTTTCCCAAATCCCTTCCTAGTTCCACAGGGCACCCTCTATGGAGTCACAGTCCAGGAAGGCGACGCTTTGGTCCCCAGTCTGACTTCTGGGGGCTTCTCTGCCCGGGCTCTTCGGACCACAGATGCATGTTTTCAGGCTCGCAGCGCTGGGATGGGGACAGCGACCGGGGAAAGTTGGGGTGATGGCCTCTTTCTTAACCTTAAAATCCTCCCAAAACCCTCTCCGGAGCCGTATTGCTGTAACTTTTGTGTTGAGTCTCCTTGAAGAGCATGCTTGATACTAGAGAGTTTTCTAAACTGCTCTCTTCATCCGTGATGACTTTGAGCAATGATCATGGCGTATCTGAGACTGCATCTCGTGTGTTTTTATTTGCCAGAAAGGCTAAAATGTGGTTTCTTATCCGGGTGCAGGACACCACAGAGCCCACAGTGCAGGCGCTTGGAGAGATTTTTAGCTCTTTCTGGGGGTGAGATAGGGTTTCCAGACAATGCCAAGTTTAGCCTCTTTTTTGCCAAACCCCCAGGCATTTTCCGGAGTTTCAGCCCTTGGCCAAAGATAGGGTCTGGTGTGGGAAAACAGGAGAACTCTCTGCTCTGCACTGTGGTTTTTGTTAAAGACAGAACTTTAAACTAAGAAACAAAGATACATTTGTTTACCCCTTCTTTTACCCTCAGCTAGACTGTAGATTTTAAAAAGATTTATTTATTTTAAAGTCTTAAATATAAGATGACATAAGCTGTAAGAATATGATAGATTTTCTTCTGATCAAAGTATTAAGTTATTTTAACCATGTGTCTAAATTTCTCTTTCCATTATACATCCAAATCATTTTCAATTGATAACTAATGAGGGGGACCACAGGCAAATTGTGGTTTGTAACGTGTGGACACATTTCTGTTTCCAGCTTCAACCCTAATTACGTAAAACAAAATAGCTTGTGTAAAATCATCTTAATATTTTAAGTTATGATTGAATCTGCAAAATTGCTACAAAATGCTCAAAAACAGAACCATTATCAAGAGCAGAGAGATGAGTGGCAACTGTATGCAGAGTTTGGTTAGAGTCTTTCATCTTAAAAGCTGCTGTCATTTAAGAGAACAGGTCTTTACTATATACTGCATTATCTTTAAAGGAGTATATTAACGTTATTAAAAAGTAGATATTGTAATAACCTAAAAGGTACTTTCACTATTACTTGATAATGCAATAACTTTTACTCATGTTATTATCTTCTGCTTTTTTAATCAACATAAATGTTTTTCTAAAATCCGTATCATCAAAAAAGATCTTCCAACAGCCATTTTTTCTTGATGTTTATAGGTATCTTCAGGAGAGTCTGAACCTCAAACTTATTTTTTTCTTAGTCTATCATCTATCTATCTACTTTACCTGACATTTTTATTCCTGAGAATTTTGTGAATACATTACGAAGTATTTAAAAGTATGTATCAGAAATGTGTTGTTTTATTTTTATGATTCTTTTACCTCATAACTCCTGTTAATCATGCTGCTCACCATAATTCTCTTTTACAGATGTCAAAGGCTGTAGAAGGTATAGATATAAATTTACTATTAATCAGTGAATGATTTGCTCCTGCAAAATTGTTTATTTACTGTTCTTGGCTTTTATGTGTGTATGATTTTTGATTAAAAAAAACTCCTTGCAATGCCTCTCTGATAAATATTCATGAATGTTTTCACTGTGGTGCACTGAAATGGATTTCCAGCTGTAATACAAACATAAAATAGGAATAACTTTGTTCCTCAAAGCTTCATATATTTAAAAATTTTCTAAAATACTACCTTCCTTATCCCGGAGAGAGGGAGTCGATTTTAGGTGGACACTTTAAAACTGTCATACCTATTAAAAGAAAGAGATAAATATAACCTCACTTTCCTAAGGTATATCTATCTAGTCTTTTAATAATCTTACCAAATAGTTCTCTTAAACACATGAATTTTATGCGTGCAATGAGCCTGCTGTTAACAGCTGATTTTTCTTTCCTTCCTAATTACCTTTAGTTTTAAGGTCTAGCTCTGGGGGGTAAACTGGCTCTTAAATGAATTTTCCAATTGCCTTGAAACAGAACATTCGGGGTCTAGAGGGCCCCTTACTCTATCGAACTATAGGCAGATGGAAAGATACTGCGCCAGCAGTGAGTTACAGTGGTCACCACAACAGACAGCTGTTTTGAATGGGTCTCATGTCCTTCAAGTACCTCGTGGAATTTTGAGATAGAAGACATAAAAATGGAGAGATCAAGTTCTCTTCCTAGTCAGGCATCTGACTGGCTCTGTGCCTGAGGCAAATCATTTAACTTCTCTAAGCTTTCTCAAATATAAAAGGATGAATTAGCATATGCTTTCTAAAATCTTTTCGCCCCTCTGGGTTTCCCTGTTCCTGTGGTAGGAGGGCAGACCATCCAGGGTGAGAAGGCACAGATATCCTTGATTTGCTACTTGAAAGCAGCCACCTTTAGGCAAGGCCCTGAAAATTCTATGAAATCAGTATCTCCTGTGTCAACTGGACTATTAGAAGGAATGAATGGGGTGTACAGGTGATTGTGCTGGATGCGGCCTCCGGCACATAGAAGATGCACAGTGATGTTCTTTCAGCCACCCATCTCTGACAAATGTAAAGTTTTTTCTGTCTCCAGCAGGGGAGATGAGCAAAGGGCAGATAACTTCCCTCTGCATGTTCAGGTGGCCATTACCAGTAGTATAGCTCCTCCAGTATGGGACAGGCATCAGGAGATGGGAGGATCAGAGCCTCAAGCATATGATGAATGCCTCTGTGATATCTCATCAACCCTCCCATCACACACAAAAAGACCAAAGTCAGGACAGCACAAAAATTAAATTCATCTCCACGCCACACAAGAATGAGAAGACAAGCCCTATTCCAGTTCCCAAGCTAGGTGCAACTCTGTTAGAGCTAAACACACCAGACATTAATTTCATCGGGGGAATCAGAACAGTGGCATATCCCAAATCACACCACGGCAGTAATTTAAAGAAAAGAGAGAAGAAAACTACAAACAAAATAACACCAGAAATGCCAAGAAATTGATTCTCTCTTAACTTTGTTGCCTCTGAAAATTTAACATTTCTAAATATAACCAAAGTATATTTCTTACTTTATTTTCTTTTTGGGCAGTTGAGGGGTCTCATTTAAGAGCCTACATAAAATCTGGGTTCCATTGTGGCAACTGCAGACTAAGGCATCTTCCACTAGAACTAATGCATCTTTTTCTAGTCCCTCACAGAAATCTCAGCTGACCTTTGTTTTCAAAACTCTGGAGGGTCTACCAAGCATATGAGAATATTACAGTTCCGGTTCTTTGGAAAACAGTTTCCCAAAGCCAAAGAGACAGTGCTGGCTAATCTTTAGTGAGCTCTCACTTCATGTGTATTATCTCACTTACTCCTTGTGATTTCAGAAACTGAGTACAACCACAATCCCTGTTCTGTTGATAAGGAAACTGAGGCTTGGAAATAATTTGCCCAAAGTAAACGTGTTCGCTAGACTGAGGAATTGGGATAATGAACTCCTGCAGCCTTCAAGTCCATGTGCTTATATTCTGTACTGCAGGACCCCCAAGTACATAGTAATAGCAGCTTATGATCAAAGTACTGATTTCTGCATATGCCAAGCCTTTCTGAACAAACAAAAAAGCTGCATTCTTAAGAAGAAATAAATATTACAGGCTTGATGAAGTTTCTTATAAGCTGAAATAGGAAACAGCCATTACTTGTGAAGCTTTTTCAAATGCCTGTACCTGAGTCCCACCACTGGACACCAGTGGGGTCTGGAGTTGGGTCTGGGTATATGTATTTTTATGATTCTGAGTGAAAAGAATCCACATGATTACTCTTAGTGAAAATAACTGGTCCCATCCCACATTGCTATTTGCAGCCATAGACAGAAGAAATGTAAGTATTATCTGGGAAAAGGGATATTTAGAGAAAACAGAACAAGAGGATAAACATTTTGTGAATCCAGTCTCCCCAGAACTCCAGCTAAATCAAACAGTTATCTATATTAGAGTTTACTGCCTGAGAACATAAAACTCAATCAGGGAAAATTTCAGATCAAGAAGTTGCCCATGGCCTTATAATTCTCATATTCTTTAGGGAAGGAGGACAGCAGGGACCTGTCAGTTTTGCAAACTGCTTCCTCTTTCACAGAGTGTCATTTCAAACATCCTGCCTCCTTGCAAAACTGAGACATTTAGAGAGGTGTCACCTGTAATACCTAGAATTTCCCTGAACTCTCCTACTTTCCTTTAAAGTAGGGGATCTCATTTAATGGCTTTACCTAAAGATGAATTAATTGAATTGAAAGTACCTATTTAGGGCTTCCCTGGTGGCGCAGTGGTTGAGAGTCCGCCTGCCGATGCAGGGGACACGGGTTCATGCCCCGGTCCGGGAGGATCCCACATGCTGCGGAGCGGCTGGGCCCGTGAGCCATGGCCGCTGAGCCTGCCCGTCCGGAGTCTGTGCTCGGCAATGGGAGAGGCCACAACAGTGAGAGGCCCACGTACCGAAAAAAAAAAAAAAAAAAAAAAGTACGTACCTATTTAAAGTTTCTAAATTTTCCTTTTCAATTGCACCCCTGTCCCTGCAATCTTGGCACACTGGTACTAAAGTGAAGGTGGGCTCTCTAAGGACATAGCTTCCAACCCTTGTAAGCAGGGTAACAGGCACCCTCTAGCAGAGTTTACAGCCTTATACCCCCCTTGGCCCCCTACTCACAATCTCCTGGTCTTCTCTCTGGAATTCCCCATCCTCAACAGGTTTACAAGGTCTTTTTGTCCTTAGGTGGCCATTTATATCATTTATACCACAGTGCTCCTTCAGGCTTGAAAGTCTTTGGCTAGAATCCTGCCACTTTGAAGACATTCCCTTTGTCTCTACTTCTTTCAGCTGGAAAAGCTACCTCAACTCATTTTTGACCCATAGCATGGTTTATGCTTCTTCCAAAACTAGCAGCCCTGGGGGCTCACTGAAGACCAAGCGGAGCTTTCCTAAGTACCTCTATCCTGAGCTTGCTTTTCGTGATATTTTGATTATCCAGGTTTTAGTAACTTCTTCTAATTCAAGTTTTCCTACAGAAGTAGGCCCTTGAAGTTTCTGCAGTCTGCAAGCCTGGCAAATTCTCTCCAAGTTCATGCTTAGCTCTCTCTCCTCTTGTCCTCATGTGGTCCCTCCAGCCTCAAATGTTTCAAGCTTAGTCCTACTTAAAGCTTTTGTACATACTCTTCTCCCTGCCTGGGTATCTAGCCCGTCAGAGTTGCACAAGCAGAGATTCTTTTTGCCATTTAAGTCTCAGGTCGGTGTGCCTCTCCACACCACTTGTCATCATTTGATCTGTGCATGAATCCACTTGCTACTTGAGACCACCTCCATTTCCGTGTTTTCTTGTTTATGATCTTACTCTCCAGAAGGAGAACCTAAGCTCCATAAGAGATGAACTTAATGCTTTTGCATTAACTCCTGGCCTCAGTGCCTAGAACAATGTGGCACATAGTAGAAACTCAGCAAATATTTGCTCAGTGAAAATTTCATTTCCATTACCCTATTAGTTTCTCCTGCATCCTTTTGCAGGTCAAGTTGCTAAAACTTTAACCTTAGCTCCCATTCTTCTTTTGCGCTTTTTTTCCCTCCTTTCCACTGATCCTACCTTAACTAAAAGGCCAATCTACGTATTTTTTCATTTCATGTGGGAGGAAAAATTTTGAAAAAGCCACTTATTTACCACTGACTGCACTATTTTAATACACATGCAGGTTCATTGGTATCTGTTCCATGGATACCACATATCCATGGTATATGTGGATTTTGAAGAATAATCTGGGTCTGAGCACTAAGAAAGACTGAAATATGGTACAAAATGGTACATTTACTTTTTGGTAAAGTTAAATCCACCCATTCTTCTATTTTCATTGGCATGATAATTTTTCATCTTTAAAATATTTTATTTTTAAAATATAAGCATATGTAATTTTATATAAGTACCCAAATTATATCATTCTGTTGCAATTAAATTATTAATTCTTCAATTTCCTTTCTTAATTGCCTCTGCCCACTCTTTTCCTCCTGTTTCCAAATCACAAGTAACCCATGTTAGCAACTGAGTTCTATTATTGTAGATTTTCCTATGCTTTTATAACATGTATAAAATCATGTATACGTATGCAAGCATGCTTGTGTATACACATATGCACATCAATCTTTTTGTCACATTTTCAAAAATGTATATCTTATTTTTCTTATTCATTAATACCTTGTGAAAAACCCTCCACTGCAACTATAATAGATAAAAATTACAAATTTAAATATCTGTATATTACATGATATGAATAATAAACAATGAATTTGACTGCTCCCCCCCCTTTTAAACATTTACTCTGTTTCCAGTGGGTTTTATTTATCCAGTTTTATGACAAAATGAGGCTATCATAAAAATAGTTTGTTTTTATTTCTAAGTTCAAGAGGTAAAAATATTTTCAAATTTTAATGTATATTGCCATATTGCTTCTAAAGTATTACAAATACATTTTCACCAGAAAATTATGAAAATACTCTTTACTCATGTCCCCACAGCCATAGATGTTGTAACTCTTTAATTTTTAACTGTTACATTAATTTGAACCTCTTAACTTGTGAAATTGAGTATCTTTTCATGTTTTTCAGATATTTGGACTTTCTCTTATGTAAACTGTTTAATCCATATCCTTGTTGATTTTTCTGCTGGGTTATTTGTCTTTTTCTGATGAATTTATGTGTTCCTTGAAAACTGTCAATATTAACTCGTATAATATTTTCCGTATTTTCTACTGTCTTTATACATAACTTATACTATGCACATTTATTTTTATAATCAAAATATTTAATTTTTATTATGTGAATTTTAAGATTTTGGTATTGATTAATATGATTTTCCCTATTCCTAGGTTAGGCATGTAGTCTTCTTGATTTTACTGAAAGATTCTCATTTTTTAATGTTAACATTTACTGAATGTACTTAATTCAATTAAGTACATTGAATGTACTTAATTCAAGTGAATTTTTAAAATTCACTTAAAAACCCAGTATACTATAAGACAGTGGGCAAACTTTTCCTTTTTCTATGTGGATTATTGAATTTTTGAATGTTTTTGAATAATTGAATGTTTCATTCTTCCCCACCAAATTGAAATATCACTTTCGTCATATATTAAAATTTCATATATGTATTTCTATATTCCCAGAATATTTCTATGTTCTGCTTCACTGTTCTATTTTTCCATTTCTATGGCAATTCCAAATTGCTTTATGTTTTCAATGGAGTGTTTTTCTGATGTTTTAAAAAGCATGTCTTCTCACTATTCTTCCTCATAATTTTCCTGGTCTTCTAGGGCATTTATTCTTCCCTCTGAGCTTTTTATCATATTCCAAAACAAATTCTGTGATCTGCTTTTCAAATATTTTCTGCAAATGAACTTTTGTCTATACATGTTTTAAATGCAATTATATTCAAGCTATTAACTTGGGACACTTGACATTTATTTAAATGATTAAAATTTTCCTTCCACAAATATGGTGTTTTACTCAATTTGTCAGATTAAAAAATCTTTTAGTAGGATTTTATTTTTTATGTAATTTATGTTTTATATTCTATCTTTCCTGTTAAATGTATTTCTATGTACCCTATATTTTGGTTACTGCTGTAAATTGGATTTTTTTTTCATTTTAATTTCCAGGTGCTTATTGCTAATACTAAAGGCGGCTACTTTCTTTTTTAGTATAATATGTTTTGAGCCACCAGTTAACTAATTTCTTCAATTAATTATAGTAGCTATTTACTAGAGAGTATTAGGCAGTTTTTTTGAAATAAAATAGTGTTATCAGCAACAAGGAGACGGTTTTGTCTCTTTTCAATGTTTTTACCAAATATACAATATTATTGTCATTGTACACTTATTATAATCCCCTGAGGCAAAGTTGAACAATGATCAAAAATAATAATGCGGGCTTCCCTGGAGCAGTGAGGGGCCTGCGTACCGCAAAAATAATAATAATAATAATAAAATAAAATAAAAAAATAATAATGCTATCAGGCATGATAATCAAATTTTGCTTAAAATGAGAGTCTTACAACATTGTAGTTTAAAATAGTTTGCTTGGTTTGGGGTGAGTGTTCCTTTTTTTTTTTATTTTTTGGTACGCGGGCACCTCACTGTTGTGGCCTCTCCCATTTTGGAGCACAGGCTCCGGACGCGCAGGCTCAGCGGCCACGGCTCACGGGCCCAGCCGCTCCGCGGCATGTGGGATCTTCCCGGACCAGGACACGAACCCGTGTCCCCTGCATCGGCAGGCGGACTCTCAACCACTGCGCCACCAGGGAAGCCCGCATGGTCTTTTTTAGTACTTATTTTACTTCTATTCCTTTTGCATGTATTTTTTTTATTAGTAATGCTAACTTTTTAAAAATTATCTATTAATATAATCACATAATTTATATTTAATTTGTTGATGTAATAAATTATGTTGATGGATTTCCTGACATTTAATCATCCTTGTATCCCTAGAATAAGTCCTTGCTGATTATTCTTTTTTCTTATTCAATCTGAGATTTCTCTAGAAATGAGCTTGTTAGAAGTGTCTAAAAGCATCTTTTAGTATATTATTATATTCTATTTGATAAGCTTTTAAAAATCTGCCTTTATATTCCCTGAATCCATATAAATGAGATTGATGAGGTGTTGATAGTATAGTGGTTAGCATAGCTGCCTTCCCTATAACTGACTAATATATTTATATTACTATCTATATTATCAAGTTTTGGTATTATATTCATTCTTACTAATATGTATAAAATACATAACTAATGAGAACCTGCTGTATAGCACAGGGAACTGTTAGTGCTCTGTGGTGACCTAAATGGGAAGAAAATCCAAAAAAGAGGGGATATATGTATATATATGGCTGATTCACTTCGCTGTACAGTAGAAACTAACACAACATTGTGAAACAACTATACCCCAATAAAAAATAAAATAAAGGTGTGTGTACTACAAAAAAGTAATTTGAGAAATTTTCTGTATTTTTCTGTTGTCTAGATTTTAAATAATTTTGGAATTGTCTGTTCTTTAAAGGTTTAATAGAGTTCTTCTCTGAACCTTGTTATTTTACCATTTAATTATTTTTACATTTACTTCTGCTAGTCTAGTCAAGTTTACTATTTCTTTTTGGGAAAAATTTTGTTAAATTAAAGTGTTAAGAAATCATCCATCTAAGTATTTGCAATTGTTGCCATAGATGCAAATATTCTCCTATAAATTATTTTTCTGTAGCATATTTTTATTACATAAAATTTTTTATCTCATTATTTTGTTCTTTTGCCTTTGTCTTTAATAAGGCTCAAGAGAAGTTTATATAATTTTGTTGAGTTTTTCAAAGACTAAGCTTTTTAAAATGTATTTTTTCGTTTGACAAATTGTTTTTATTCATTCTATCTTCCTTACTGCTTTCCCTATTATTGATAATTGGTAATTTTGATAATTTTGACTGATATTATTGGTAATTTTTCTAATTTCTTCAGATAAATATTTCAAGTTTTTTTATTTTTGTAATTTCTACTAAAGTTAAGGCAATATATTGTTCTAAAAACTATTTTTCATTGCTTTCTAGTTTTCTTTTTTTTATGTTATTTAAACTGAGGTTTATCTAGAAGTGTTTTTGTTAGTTTCCAAATGGTTAGCATGTGTTATTGACCTTTTAATTATTTATATCTAATTTTATTATAGCCAAAGAATATGGCAAGCATACATAGGTAACTCTGAAAATCAATACAGAGACCACAACCCAATAAAAAATAAGCAAGGAAAATGAATACGTGAATGATACGTGAACATGTAAAAAAAGGAGATGCTCCAACTCACTAGTAATCAGAGCATTCAAATTAAAACAAGATAGGATGACATTAGCACAATGGATGAATAAGACATCCCTTGCATATATGCTCCACTCAACAACAACAATTTGGCATTCATCTGTGGACAAAAGTTCCTTTGTGGTAACTGTGGGATCCAGCTAGCAGACTGTGAAACCCCAGTGCAGTCCAAGAAGGAAGAGAGTTGTTTTGAGAAGACAGGGACAGGCCTGTACTCAGGCAGCTGCCTTGTGAACCCTGGCCCTGGCTGCATACCAGAAGCGACTTTGTACCCCTGTATGTCCAGCTACAGCCCTGTCTGGCTTTTGTTCGGTCAACACCATATACCAAGGGACCTGGGAGAAGTCTCACCCACTCATGCATCAAGTTATAGACATACAGACCTCGGTGCCATTTCTGGATGCTGTGAACCTGGACGTGGCCTGTGAACTGGCTCCAGCCCCTCTGGGCCCTGAACCAGGAGTATCTGAAGAACACTGATTCAGCCAATCACCCACATGTGAGAGAGCCTTTAGGGAACTCCAGGAGTCCAGTGGTTCTAGCACACCATTGGGAAAATACCAGGTATTAGACACATTGAAGACAGTAAGAGGAACAGGTTGAGTTTATTCATACCACCCTGCCCCCAGGAGGCAGAGCTGAGTCCCAAGAGAGCCCTTCTTGGCCCATGTTTTCTGCTGTGGGGAAAGTAAGAGCATGGGAGTGAGTACCTGGCTTCCCCAGCTGCATGGGATGCTGCCAAAAAGGCTCATTCATCCCTTGCCCCATTCAGAGTACTGAGTCATGAACTGCATGACTCGAGGGCAATGAGCATCTAGGAGAACTCCAGCCAGGGCTCAAAACAGATGGGGATCCACTTCCCACATCACAGACTCCATTGGGAGGCCTGCCTATAAACCACTGGGGAAGCTTCCCCTGTGGATTTCCCTGTCCCACTGGCACCCCCAGTACTCCACATGCCTCACCCCCACACACACACCACCCACCACATGGCCAGCTCCCTGGGTGAGTTCCAGGGACTGGAGAGAGATTTGCAGAAGGTTAGTGGGCACATACAATAAGCTGGCCCAAACATGTAGACCTTGGAGAGACAATAAACGAGCACTTAGCACTGTCCTTGGGAAAACAAAAAGGAGACTGTCAGCACTCAGCCTGGCTTGGCAGGATCAGAAGGTATATAAGCTTAAGGATTCTGCCACAAAGGGAGCAAGAAGTGTGGAGAAAGTATATCCACAGAGGGCATGCAAATTCCTCAAACCCTAGCAGGGCTGATGGAAGGTTTCATACTGAAGTGAGTCAACAAACACTGGAGATGACTGCTACTTCAAATGTGACGATATCAACACAAGACTTTCAGGAATATGAAAAATTAAAGAAACATGACTCCACCAAAGAAACACAATAATTTTCCAGTAACTGACCCAAAAGACATGGAGATTTGTGATTTACCCAATAAAGAATTCGAAATAGCTGTTTTGAAGAAATTCAATGAGCTACAAGAAAACCCAGAAAGAGAATTCAATGAAATCAGGAAAATAATACATGTATAAAATGAGAAGTTTAACAGAGACAGAAATCATAAAAAAAGGAACTGAACAGAAACTCTGGAGCTGAAGAATACATGAAATGAAGAGTGTAGTAGAGGGCTGCAGTACCAAAATTGATCAAGCAGAAGAGAGAATCTGTGAAGTAGAGGACAGGACCTCTGAAAGTATCCAGTCAGAAGAGAACAAAGAAAAATGTGTGAAAAGACTGAAGAAAGCCTATGAGATATCACCTCACCTGTTAGAATGGAGTATCAAAAAGACAAGAGATGTGTTGGGTGCAGATGTGGAGAAAAGGGAACTCTGTGCAATACTGGTGGGAATATAAATGGGTACAGCCACTATGGAAAACCGTATGAAGGTTCCTCAAAAAATTAAAATTAGACCTACCATATGATCCAGTAGTCCCATGTCTGTTTATATATTCTAAGGAAATTAAATCACTACCTCAAAGAGATATCTGCATCCCGATGCTCAATGCAGCATTATTCATAATGACCAACATATTGAAACAACCTAAGTGTCCATCCAAAGATGAATGGATCAGGAAGATACGGCAAATATATACATTGGAATGTTATTCAGCCATGAGAAAGAAGGAAATCCTGACATTTGCAACCACATGGATGGACCTTAAGGGCATTACGTTCAGTGTAATAAGTCAGAGAAAGACAAATATTGTATGATTTCACTTACATGTGCAATCTGAAAAAACTGAACTCATAGTAAAAGAGAGTAGAATGGTGATTGCCAGTGGCTGGGGGTCAGGGAAAATGGGGAGATTTTGGTCAAAGCATACGAACTTCCAGTTGTAAGACTAAGTTGTGGGGATCTAATGTTCAGCATGGTGACTATAGTTAACAATATTGCTTTATATACTTAAAAGTTAAGAGAGCAAATCTTATATGTTATATGTTCTCACCATCAAGAAAAGGGGTAATTATGTGAGGTGATGCAGGTGTTAACTGTGATAATCACTTTGCAATACATATGTACATTGAATTATCAAGTTGTATACATTAAACTTACACAATGCTACTATATGTGAATTATCTTAATAAAGCCAGAAAAAAGTAAAAAAATAAATAAAATCAATGTAGAGACATTTGAACCCAGCCTTAAAGAGGGACTGAGCTATATGGAATATTACACAGCTGATTCCCCCTTGAGCTCTCTGGCTTATGTTTCTTTAAAATGTTATTTTGGATTTTAAAGGAAAAATGTCTTTGTTCTTGAGTACCCAGGGAGACCCAATGCCATGTTTATATGTAACCTGAACCAGGATTAAGTGGAGGCCAAATCTGGGTGATTAATAAAATTATAAAAATTTTAAATGAAGCTAGAAAAAAATTAAAACAAGGTGTCTTTTTACAACCATCAGATTGAAAAATTTTGGAAAGTCTATCAAAGCCAAGTACTGATGAGAATCTGGAGCAATGGAGACTTAGTTTGATCACTTTGGAAAGTGATCAGATTTGGTAAAATTAAAAATGTACATGCTTGATGTATGCATATAAGGAGACATGTATTAAGTCTCGTTGTCATACAATGTTAATTACAGTATTATCTGTAATTGAAAATGGAAACAACTTAAGTCAGTAGAAAATGGGTAAATATTCTTATGATGAATACTACAGCTAGGCCAAAGAGCAGCTGCCATGCCTTGGTTAATGGAGAGATTCTGGAAGGATTTGAGTCCTGCTCTGTCATAACTTTAGAGAGCTATTTGTCCTTCCTCTGTTGCAGCTCTGTAAAACATGGATGATAATACCTACCTCAAGAGTTAAGTATAGAACAAGTTAATCCATGTAAAGTATTTAGAACAGTGGCTGTTACACAGAAAGAATTCATTAAATGTTCATTATTATTATTATTCAGAGAGTAAAAAGAATGAACTAGATCTATCTATATGCACATGGAATAATCTTGAAAACACTATACTGAGTTCAAAAGAAAAAAGTTGCAGAATTAAATATACACTATGATAACTGGAAATCAGTAATAAACCAAATCTCCACAAATCAATACATTTTAATGGTTGCAAATGTTTGTAGGGAGAATGTAAAACACAAAATGAAATCATACATAATAAGAGCCTCATAACGAATGCCTGAAACCAAAAGGACAAAGCAGTAGGAGGCTTTACTTCATATTATCTTTCATTCATAAAATAACAGTCTTGCAGCAAATAAGACAGATGTTAATACTTGTCAATACATAAGTCTTACCTGTAATATTATGACCTTTATATTTAAAATGTTTCAAAACAATAAAAAGATTAAAATGTGGTAAAAATTTAAAGCTGAAAAACTTAAAATTGAAAAGCCAGACATATGTGGGAAAAGTTTTATAAAAATATAAAAAAGATTAAAATATTATTTAATAAAGATCTCATGTAAATCAGTAAGAAAAACACTAAGATCTCATGTATTAATGGACAAGTTTCATGAAAAAGCAATTATAAAAGAGAAAATGTAAATGGCTTAAAATACATAAAAAGATTCTGCCATTTCACTAATAATTTTTAAAATGTTTGTTGAAGCAAAAATATACAATTTTATTGCTCTCTCATATAACCAAATTAAAAAAAAATTATATTAGTGAAACAGTCACTGTATATGTTGCAGGTGTAGCACTGTAAATTTTTAGATAATATCAAAATAATTTAGTGTAGATATAAAGGTCTTTTATATAGTATTTATATAGTATTTTATATAGTATTTAGTCACTGGGAAAAATTTTGACATACAATTGAATATAAATTGACACTATTTCATTGCTAGTAAATCAAAAATGCTGAATAAAAAACTCCATAAACAATAATGTTTGGTTATGTCAGTATATATTTAACATCCATTGCCCTTAGGGTACCATCCAAGTTTTATTACAGCCTAAAATGTGCTTTTTGATTTGGTCCAAACCTATCTATTACGTAGAGCTTTCCTTGCACTATGCTACCTCTCCATCTCTAGGCTGTAGCCAACAGTGAACTTCTGCCAGACTCTGTTTCCTCTTGGTTTTGGTGAATATTGATTTCTGCAGTCCTTACTGACCTCCTCCCACCTGCCCATCCCCTGCCTAAATTTAATGACTCATCCTTCAGGTACTGACTTAATCTTTTTCCCACAGGAGATCTGTCAAGTCCAGGTTAGACAGATTTCTCTGATATGCTTGCCCTAGAGCTCAGGGTCCCCACTCATACAACTCATCATCCTTGTAGTTAATTTGTGTTTGTCTTTTATGCAGGACTATTAGCTTTATGTAGGCTGGTAAAGTCTGAGTATTGTGTTTAGTTAATAGGAGAACATACTGAATGAATGGATGAATTAATGTATGAATGAATGAATAAAAATCATAGAAAGATGCTGACATGTTAATAGTGTGGGTTCTATAAGGTTTTAAAATTAATAATAACTTCCTTTCTGTCCACCTGAGTTTGGAGCTATTTAGAGATACATGCAGAAGTAAGGTATAGAGACATCAAAATATTAGCTTTATACCCTCCTACACTGGTGGTGGGAATGTAAATTGGTGCAGCCACTACAGAAAACAGTATGGAGGTTCCTTAAAAAACTAAAAATAGAGCTACCATATAATCCAGCAATCCCACTACTGGGCATATATCCCGAAAAGATGAAAACTCTAATTCGAAAAGATACATGCACCCCCATGTTCACTGCAGCACTGTTTACAACAGTCAAGACATGGAAGCAACCTAAATGTTCATCAACAGGTAAATAGTAAAGAAGATGTGGTACATATGTACAGTGGACTATTACTCAGCCATAAAAAAGAAAGAAATAATGTCATATGCAGCAACATGGATGGACCTAGAGATTATCATACTAAGTAAGCCAGACAGTGAAAAACAAATATTATATGATACTACTTATATGTGGAATCTAAAAAATAATACAAATGAACATACTTACAAAATAGAAATAGAGTCCCAGACATAGAAAACAAAATTATAGTTACCAAAGGGGAAAGTGTAGGAGGAGGGATAAATGAGGAGCTTTTGATTAATAGATACATACATACTACTATACAGAAAACAGATATACAGTAAGGACCTACACTACAGCACAGGGAACTATATTCAACATCTTGTAATAACCTATAATGGAAAAGTATCTGAAAAACAATATCCCTATCTATCTATCTACCTACCTACCTATCTATCTATCTATTGGGTTGGCAAAAAGTTTCATTCAGTTTTTTCCATAAGATGTCTCTAGTAGCACTTAGTTGTCTTTAAGTTCATTAGAAACAGTTTTGTTAGATTGCATGTGACAGCTGTCATATCAGCGTGCATTTAAAAAAGACATTAAAATTGGTGAATTTTTGTGTAACCATTTTAATATTGAAGAAGAAAAAAGCAACATTTTTGGCATATCATGCTTTATTATTTCAAGAAAGCTAAAAACACAACTAAAATGCAAAAAAGATTTGTGCAGTGTATGGAGAAGGTGCTGTGACTGCTCGAATGTGTCAAAAGTGGTTTGTGAAGTTTTGTTCTGGAGATTTCTCTCTGGACAATGCTCCACGGTTGGGCAGACCAGTTGAAGTTGATAGCAATCAAACTGAGACATTAACTGAGAACGATCAACGTTATACCATGCAGGAGATAGCTGATATACTCAAAATATCCAAATTAAGTGTTGAAAATCATTTGCACCAGCTTGGTTACGTTAATCGCTTTGATGTTTGGGTTCCACATAACCTAAAAAACCCTTCTTGACTGTATTTCCGCATGCTATTCTCTACTGAAACGTAACGAAAACGTTCCATTTTTAAAACAGATTGTGACAGGCGATGAAAAGTGGATACTGTATAATGTGGAATGGAAGAGATTGTGGGGCAAGCGAAATGAACCTCCACCCACCACAACAAAGGCCGGTCTTCATCCAAAGATGGTGATGTGTATATGGTGGGACTGGAAGGGACTCCTCTATTATGAGCTCTTTCTGGAAAACCAACAATTAGTTCCAACAAGAACTGCTCCCAATTAGACCAAATGAAAGCAGCACTCGATGAAGAGCGTCCGGAATTAGTCAAAAAAATGCATAATCTTCTGCCAGAATAACTCAAGACCACATGTTTCTTTGATGACCAGGCAAAAACTGTTACAACTTGGCTGGGAAGTTCTGATTCATCTGCCGTATTCACCAGCCATTGCACTTTCAGATTTACATTTATTTCAGTCTCTACAAAATTCTCTTAATGGAAAAAATTTCCATCCCGTGGAAGACTGTAAAAGGCACCTGGAACAGTTCTTTGCTCAAAAAGGTAAAAAGTTTTGGGAAGATGGAATTATGAAGTTGCCTGAAAAATGGCAGAATGTAGTGGAACAAAAGGGTGAATATATTGTTCAATAAAGTTCTTGGTGAAAATGAAAAATGTGTCTTTTACTTTTTACTTAAAATCTGAAGGCACTTTTTGGCCCACCCAGTATCTATCTATCTGAATCACTTTGCTGTACACCTGAAACTAACACAGTACTGTAAATCAACTATACTTCTATAAAAAGAATAGCTTCATTACTGATGAAACTGCTGATTGAGAATGTGGTGAGGCTGTGGGCAAGGGGGTTTGCTATAAAAGTTATTCCTAAATTAGACAGTTTTCCACTTAATTCCTCAAACACAGGGAGACAACCTAGTTCATAAAATTTTTATGAACACAGAGCATATGATCCTTTATAGGCAGCAAGTTCCAAAAGAGAGTAATAAAAAGGCCAGAGATTCTTAAGTTCATTTTTTTCTCCCAAACTCTGAGTCTTATCAGAGGAGGAGTGAGTGAAGACTCAGAAGGTTCATCTGAGAAAAGCTCTCTCCATGCGGAAACATCAGACGGAAGGAATGTTATCTCTAGCGATAGTAATTTGGGTTTTCCTTTTTTGTTTACATTTTCTGTATTTTCTAATTATCAAGCATTCTTTTTAATTGGAAAAAATAATTCTTAAAACATAAGTTGCAACAGTTAATTTTTCTTTGCTACTTATTTTCTCACAAGTGTTAGTTGAACCAATCTGCAATACATCTATGCCCATATAAAACTGTAGCTCTCATGTGAGAGAATGAAAGGAGCACCTAATGGAAAAATAAACAAATTTCTTGGGAATATCTAAAAGAAAAATATCCATATTAATGATTTACAACTGCACAGGGATAGCCTTTTGTGTGAGAAAATTACGTTTTAAATGAAGTGATTGGTGCTTAGAGATATGAGTACTCTTTCTTTATGTGGTAATGTGACCAAAATTTTTTTCCCTTATCTCCTTTTTCCAATATTTTCACACTGTTTTTCCACTAGCAATCAGCAATCATGCATTTTATTGGAGCTAATGTGAATTTTATAGCTAGAAAGAACATTAGACATAATTTTGATTTTTCTTTTTAATTTTATAGATTATCCAACTAAAATATATAAATATTAAGTCATATAATTTAAGGACAGCCAAGATGAGGAGTGAAATTTCTTATCCTCCACCTTGATGTCTTCTCTGCTTTAGAATACTGCCATCTACTGCAGTTCACAACTTTTGAGGATCTTAAAGGAAGAAATGTAGGGAAGTCCATAGCAATAAAGCTTTCAATAAAGAAAAGGAAGAAAGTTCCCATTCTCCTAAAAACTCTATGAGTAAAGCATTATGGGTAGTACTACTAGATCAACTGACCTGTTCTCTGTGGAACATGTTATTAAAATTGAAAGTACTTATCTCTTATATTCAAATATTTTTAAAACCTACCTTTTAACCTTATGTTTGATGGTTTCAGTGCTCTGTTGCACAGCATAATTGGGTATTTTTCTACACAAGTGAGTAACAAGGATAACACTTCAAAAATAAAACTGTTTGCACTTAGAGCACCTCCTCTTAAAATTGTTGTTTGGAAACAAGAGCCGTACATTTATTAGATAGAATCTGATAACAGTTTCAAGAGTGGGTTGCTTTTTTGGTTAGCCTTTTGTTAGACCTAGAGAGCAGTTTTCAACTTTGTGTCCTCATAAAGGTTATCTGTGTGTTCCAATGCATTCAGTATGAACAAAATTTTAATTTAGCTTGCCAGGGTATAGTGCAATAATATTTTTGAGGGTGGTCATTTTGGTAAATATGGGCACAAGGGCCTAGGAAATTATCTTTTAGCTAAAGCTATAGAAAACAGACTGCTATCCATCTTTAGAGTATGTTGTTTAGTGTTTATTTTAAACAGCTGGGAGATGTTTGGTGGGAGAATTTTTTAAGTCTGTTGCAACTTTAGCCTTGAACATGATAGGATTTGATAACTAAGAGATTAATCTTACAAAGCTGTGCGCCACAAGCTGTGTTCTCTTGGGTATTATAAATTCATGTTTATATCAAGAATTCCAGATATCAATTATTAGATATTGCAGATCATATATTAGACAAAGACAGATGTAGCCTTTCAGGTGAAGTAGATACAAGCTCAATATAGAATAAAACTATAGTCACACATTAACTTAGTGGGCTTTATCTAAATAGAATACCAAAAAGTTGGGGGGAAAAGTCTTCAACATTTTTGGTTTATTTTCAATGAGGACAATTATTTTATAGACGTATAATTAAAATTATTCTCACGTTAGCATCTCCTTAGCTGGAAAACCAATACCATAGTGGCTTTTCTTTGTCCATCTATGCAAGGCACTAATATATGCATAGAAGAGAAAACTGTTAAAATTTTCCTTTTTTTATATTACTGTTATCCGTAAAGGCTGACCAAGTGTGAATGCAGTAATTGTAGAAGAAATAATTTGATATTATTAGTGATAAATCTCATAAGTTATAAGAGAAGGGACTTAATAGAGCACTAGTTTCAATTAAAATGCGTTATTCACTTGCACTGGAGTTACTTAAAAGACGGTAACAAGTTTTTTTCTTCTTCCCACAACTATCCCATCTAGTGTGTTATTTCTGCACATCAATTATGAAGTTTAACCCTAGGTTAAAGCACATTTTCCCTTTAGGAAGGCTGGTTTATTTTTAAAACAATATGTAGGCTATATCCAGGGTAGTCAGGTTAAGGGTTCTGTGTATAAGTCTGAGTCTCCAAACTGTACAGACCAACAAGAACAAATACTATCACATAGTATACCATTGCCATTAGCCAGAAGACAGAGACTGCTACAAACAAAGCTATCTTTAAGCAGAAAACAACAGACACCGATTTCCAGTAGAGATGTTTCTCAAGGTTCCCCCCTCAACCCTTTGTGGAGAGCAAAGTGGATCTGGGGTGGGGGTGGGGTGGAAACAGCATGGAAAAGAGAACTGGAGAACAGGAAGCCTAAGATTGTACTAAAATTATATCCAGAAAGAGAAATTTTGTCCTAGGAGTAAAAATACTTAAAATGTCAATAGTACTAGTAATATTTACAAGAAAAGTATTCTTTAATATCTATCAGTAAAAGTTTTATAGTTTTAAGTGTATGAGTTTTACACATCTTTTCTTATATTTATTCCTATATATTTCATTTTTTGATTCATTGAAAATCAAGCAGTTTTTTAAATTTTACTTTCTAGTTGTCCATTACCAATATATAGAAATAAGTTGATATTTGTACATTGACCTTATATTCTAAGACTTGCTAAATTAGTTTTTTAGCTAACTTATTATTTAAGGTGGATTTTCATAGATATGGGATTTCTCTCTCTTTTCACATGAAAAGATGCTCACAATCCTGAAATCCATGAAAAAAGCAAGCTAAAAACTATAGACACCTCTATACCATGCACTCTCAATGGGGGTGCTATCACCTCCAAGGGGGTAAAAAATTAGTCTTTGGGGGAGGTAAAAAAATATTTCTCTTTTTATGTATAAAACACAAATATACATACATAGATGTAAATCAAAGATATACACAGTACAAAACAGATGGTATGAAAATTTTATGGTGGGTGATTATGAAAATAATATCTAAGATGGCTCTGGATGGGAGGGCGGAATGACAAAAACGGTTGCGAAATACCGCTCTACTCCAATGTTCCAGTAAATGGAATTAAAAAGACTGACCAATAGTAAGTGTTGATGAGGATGTGTAGGAACTGGAACTCTCATGCATTACTGGTAGGAATGCACAAAGGATCCGTCACTTGCAAAAAGTTTGACATTATCTCGTTAAAATTAAACACACTCAGACTGTGACTCAACATTCCCATTCCTAGATATTTATGCAAGAGAAATGTAAATATATGAACACGCAAAGACTTGTCCACAAATGTTCACAGCAACATCATTCATAATAGCTAAAAAGTGGAAACAATTCAAATGTCCTTCAATTGGTGAATGTATAAACAAATCTGGTATATACATACTTTGGAATGCTACTCATTAACAAAGAGTAACGGACTCTTGATACGTGCAAAGCATCAATGAATCTCTGAAACATTATGCTAAGTGTAAAAAAGTCAAATCTTAAAACACATACTGTTTGATTTTATGTGAAATTAAAAAAAAAAAAAACAACACCAAAACTATAGTGGTAAAGAGCAGATCAGTAGTTTCTTGGGGCCAGGGCTGGGGAGAAGAGATTTACTGGAAAGAAGCACTAAAGAACTTTTTAGAATGACAAAAAAAATATTCTATAACTTTACCATGATAATTACATGACCATAAGAAATTGCCCAGTGCACTAAACTACACACTTAAAATGGGTGAATTTTATTGTATATAAATTATACCTAAATAATACTGCAAAAAAACCCACATTATAACTCACTGAATAATAGAAGAATCTGTAACTGCGTACAGAAATAAACAAAAGTTCTTCCTTATAATAGATTGCTAATTAATATAGAAGAAATTGTGGAATTAAAAACACACCATTTGGCAACCACCATCATAATAACTGACTCAGACAGGAATCATCAATGAAGGTTAACACTGGTGGGTGAAGGTTTACTGACCGTATCAGTTTCCTAGGGCTGTTGTTCATATTACCATGAATTTGGAAACTTAAAACAGAAATTGATTCTCTCACAGTTCCGGAAGCCTGATGTCTGCAATCAAGGAGCAGGCAGGACCATGCTCCCTCTGAAAGTTCTAGGAGAGAAACCTTCCTTGTTTCTCTCAGTTTCCGGTGGCCCAAGCACTCTTGGCCTGTTGTGGCATAACTCCAATGTCTCTCTGGGTCTTCCCGTGGCCACCTTCTCTGTGTGCCTGAGTCTTCCTTCATCTGCCTTTCTCTTAGGAGGCTGCCTGTCATTGGATTTAGGACCCATCCTAAACGTGGGATGATCTCATCTGTAGCTCCTTAACTTAATCAAAAGCCCTTTTTCCAAATAAGGTCACACTTACACGTTCCAAATGAACCTTTGGGGAGCCACAATTCAACCCACTACAGCGAAAAATAGGATATTTACATTATCTCAGAATATCCCCCTCAATATATGTATTTTTTTAACATCTTTACTGGAGTATAATTGCCTTACAATGTTGTGTTAGTTGCTGCTGTATAACGAAGTGAATCAGCTATACGTATACATATATCCCCATATCCCCTCCCTCTTGGGCCTCCCTCCCACCCTCCCTATCCCACCCCTCTAGGTGGTCACAAAGCACCGAGCTGATCTCCCTGTGCTATGCGGCTGCTTCCCTCTAGCTAGCTGTTTTGCATTTGGTAGTGTGTATATAAGTCAATGCTACTCTCTCGCTTCGTCCCAGCTTACCCTTCCCCCGCCCCGTGTCCTCAAGTCCCTTCTCTAAGTCTGCGACTTTATTCCTGTCCTACCCCTAGGTTCAACCTTTTTTTTTTTTTTTAGATTCCATATATATCCCCACAATGTATTTTTAAGTGCAAAGAGAAAAAAGAAACTCCACAATGGAGAATCCTGGTACATGAAGGTCAACATCATCTGTAGCAGTACAAATCTATAGTGTGTGCCTCCTTCTGTGAGGCCCTGAGGAGAGTACAAGGTCAGTTCTGAGGTACTTATGCCCAAAATGCAGAATGCGAATCTAATCCTGAGGAAACACTAGACAATGGAGTGACATTCTGCAATACTTTTCAGCAAGTCAAGGTTATGAAAGATAGGAAGGGAGGATGGAAAGACACAGCCAGAGAAAAATGTCTTTAGTTCTAAAGGACAGTGTTGGGAGGTGGTACTATCTGAGTAAGACCTATAAGATATAGTGTTCTATCAGTGATAATTTCCTGATTTTGATTATTGTTTTGCAGTTGTGTAGTAGAGTGAAGTATTTATGGGCATAGGGGCCTTATATCAGTATCTTACTGCCAAAGAGTTCAGAAAATACTATGTATATACAGAAAGACAATGATAAATATGGCAAAATGTTAGCATTTGGGGAATCTGAGTGAAAACTATATGGAAGCTATTTTTATTATTGTTGTAACTTTTCTGTAAGTCTGGAATCACTTAAAAATAAAAAATTTAAAACTTTGAAAATATATTTCTATACTTGAGAGGAGTCTGGTCCCAGAATATCATTCTGGCTGGAACACTGATGTTATATATGCCCTGTTTTTTTTTTTTTTTAAAAAAGAAAACACAAAGCTGAAGGATTTATACAATTTGATTTCAAGATTTACAAATATATATTAGTCAAGACAATGTGATATTGGTATAGAGTTCAATGGAAAAGAATAGATGGTGGGCTTCCCTGGTGGCGCAGTGGTTGAGAGTCCGCCTGCCGATGCAGGGGACACGGGTTCGTGCCCCGGTCCGGGAAGATCCCACATGCCGCGGAGCGGCTGGGCCCGTGAGCCATGGCCGCTGAGCCTGCGCGTCCGGAGCCTGTTGCTCCGCGACGGGAGAGGCCACAACAGTGAGAGGCCCGCGTACCGCAAAAAAAAAAAAAAAAGAATAGATGGTATCCAAAATAGACTCACATATATACGGTAAATTTTCGACAAAGATGCCAATATAAATGAATGGGGAAAGAGAGCCTTTTAAATAAATGGTGCTAGAATAACTGAATATTTCTGTGGGAAAAAAATGAACATCAATCTTTATCATATACCATATAGAAAAGATCAAATTGAAATGGATTTTATACATGAATGTGGAGTCTAAGATATAAAATTTATAGAATAATATGTAAGAATAATCCTTGAAACCTTATAGTAAGTATATCTTATCTAGCACACAAAAATTATAAGTTCCCAAAACTGATAAATTTAACTTTAACAAAATTGAAAACTTTTGCCCCTCAAAGACACCATTAAGGAAAAGAAAGTACAAATTGTAAAAAAAATATTTATAGAACATATATCTCATGAAGGACTTTTATCTGCAATACATGAAGAACGCTTTCAACACATTAAGACAAACAGCACAGTATAAAAATGGGCAAAATATTTTAAGTGATGCTTTACAAGATTTTTTTTTTTTTTTTTTTTGCGGTACGCGGGCCTCTCACTGTTGTGGCCTCTCCCGTCGCGGAGCACAGGCTCCGGATGCGCAGGCTCAGCGGCCATGTCTCACGGGCCCAGCCGCTCCACGGCATGTGGGATCTTCCCGGACCGGGGCACGAACCCGTATCCCCTGCATCGGCAGGCAGACTCTCAACCACTGCGCCACCAGGGAAGCCCAAAAGAAGATTTTAAATGGTTAATAAGCACATAAAAAGTACTCAACTTCAGGGAAATGCAAATTAGGACCAAAATGATATACCTATGGATTTAGCCATTAGGATGGATAAAATTTTTTTTTTAACATCTTTCTTGGAGTATAATTGCTTTACAATGGTGTGTTACTTTCTGCTTTATAACAAAGTGAATCACTTATACATATACATATGTCCCTATATCTCCTCCCTCTTGCGTCTCCCTCCCTCCCACCCTCCCTATCCCACCCCTCTAGGTGGTCACAAAGCGCCGAGCTGATCTCCCTGTGCTATGCGGCTGCTTCGCACTAGCTATCTATTTTATGTTTCGTAGTGTATATATGTCCATGCCACTCTCTCATTTTGTCACAGCTTACCCTTCCCCCTCCCTATATCCTCAAGTCCATGCTCTAGTAGGTCTGTGTCTTTATTCCCATCTTACCCCTAGGTTCTTCATGACCTTTTCTTTTTTTTTTTCTTAGATTCCATATATATGCCCTGATTTATGTATACTGGCCGTTGGCAACAGATCTAGCAACTTGACTGGTTTTCTAAAGTATCAGTTGTTAGAGAATAATCACTGTGCTTCCTCGTCAACCTGTGCACAGGCTTAGGAAAAATAAAATTTCCGGACTGCTAACAATTTACTTTGAATTATTTCACTGAGTTTTCTATTTAGAGTTTCATCTGTTTTTGATAAAGATTAACTCTGCTGTGGAATTAAACCACGTTAGAGTTTAAGGACCAGTTCATTAGAACATGCCAGTTGTTTTCCTGCAACATGCATCAAAGAGTGCTGCCATCATGTCCTGGTGTCCCAATATTAGATTGTGTCTTTATCTAGACATGTGGGTTTTCTTGTATCATCTTAATTGCTGTTAAAGAAAATTTATGTGATAGTGGTGTTACGTGCACTTAATGATTAGAAAAAGAGATGATGGCTAGGTTGCTGACTGGTGAAAGAACTTTGTTACAGTGGGATATGTGTTTCTATGTTCCTTGTTATTTTATGGCAGCTAGCAGTGTCATAAACAACTAGTATTCTGGTATGATCTAAGGTTTTCATTAAGTATGCTTTGGTTAGAATGCAGTAGCCAGATTAAATTAGGGAAAATGTTGAGTGGAACTTCTGGGAAAGGAAAGCTGAACTTGTATATGATAAAACTAAGAGAACTAAGAAGGTCTTGGCAGTAGGAGGTATTAGTAGTAGTTGCTATGCTAAAAGGCACTAAGGTTCTGGGACAGAGATGGGATGCTTTAAAGGTTCAAAATCTGTTTTTCCTATTTGTCGTAGCCCTCGTATGTTTTAGAACAATAGGTTAAGTTTTCATATCAATTTAAAAATGTGCTGTCACAAAGCTAATCCATTTCTTTAATTTTTAAAAATTCTATGTTTTTTTTCCCACTGCTGGTACATTCTGGAGGTAATGATAAAGTTAAGCTGTTGCACAACAAAATTTACCGATTTATTTTCTTCTTAACCAGCGAAAGACTTCTCTTTGTCATTGACAATGTTAAAAGGTCAACTTAATATGGGAAGGAAGGCTATCATTTTTTTTAAACTGTAATTGAATCAGTTCTTCTGCAAAAACAGTTGTCCATTCTTTCACATAATGAATGTACAACTACAAAACAATAATTACAGCCACTTAGCAGGAAGTAGAACAAAACGCACTTTTTGGGTTTAAGAAAGGAACCAAGGGATTAGTCTCACTGCCACAATTGATGAAAAGCTTTGCCTATTTTATAAGCTTGACATGATGTGAAGTAATAGCCCTAATATATTTTGGTAAAATTAGAATAAGGCAATATTTCTTAGGCTGAATTATCCTCCCTCCTTTTCTCATATAAGATATAAAAGTAAGACAGGGAAGAATATTTAGAGCCTATCAGATGATTCCTCAGGTTATTGGCATATAAAAAAACAACTTGTCTTTCTCCAGTCCTTTTTTACTGGGGCTGGATCTTGCAAAGTGGACATATTCTAAAGGACTTATTCCTTTTTTAATTAAAAATGCATTTAGTTGAGGGGAAGAAACAAAATATGAAAGGTTGCTACCTAAATTTCAAAAAAAAAAAAGATAATATGATTTTTTTTCCACACATTAGTGTTTTTATTTTTAGTCTCAATATCTGGAATGAATTATACTGCAATGGGTCTAAATATCTGGAATTACATATACTGTATATGGGTTCCTCTCACTATAAGCAAACAAGATCCTATTACAAAAGAGAAAAAAATGCTTACGTTTTCTCAAAAAGAATGCTAGCAAATAGCAAAGCATAGAAGACTATTAGGTCAACTATTACCTTAGATGGAATTTACACAATTACTAGACAATGCAAAGGACACAACAGACTAATACAAAACTCTGAATTTTTTGTTTTCATGGTCACTATTATCATAAGTAGCTTTCATCTTTAACTTAAAAAACATTTACATAGAAATATTGACTGTTTAAAAATAAAATAATATTAGCTCAGCTTTTGTGGATTACTTCAAGATTTGAGAAAATTAAGCCAAATTAATATAAAAAAGCAACAGAGACTTTACAATATGACTCAAAAATTTAAAAGAAATAATTATTGTAGGTCAACATTTTCAGGATTCCACAAGCACCAATTTTGAAATATACTAGAATATTTTAATTTACTCTTTTTTGTTGTTTTAAAATGTGTAAAGATATCTATATCTTTTTTTTCTATTTTTGTTTAATCCCTAGACATTTTATAGTTAAGTTTGAACTACATAAATTATCCCTGGAAATATCCAAATTTTTATATGAATTAAAATATGCCATTTATCTTTCTGTAGCAACTGAATGATCAATATGGAAGAGAAATATAACTGATTTTGAGGAAGGTTACTTAGTAGAAAAGTTTATATTGAAGAAGCAATGTTGCCTATGGGTATTGTAACAGTAAGGTTAAAGTTAGAAAACCAGAGACCTATTTTAGCAAGAAGAAATTTGATACAGATTATTAGGTGCTTGCAAAATAGTTGGGAGAACTGGAGGAATGAAAGTCAAGGAAAACTGCTGCTAGATCTCAAGTTGACGCCAAGCTTTCAGAGCGTCAGGACACATGAGAAACTGCTACCAGTGATCACAGCTCCCTGTCACAGAAGGTGCCTGACTTGCAAGAATGCCCTGAGTCTGCCAAAGTCCATGCTACTTCTTTTTGCTGCCAGAGGAGTAATAGTATCACTTTTACATCTCAACTGCCTTCCAAACATCATCTGAGGAGCTCTTGTCAGGGTCTAACGTGGAACTCTGCTGGCAGGGTTAGATACAAAGAAGTGCTCTGAAGCATTTGGAAATGCTGATGAGTTGGGAACAGCCATATGGGATAGTCTTCCCTTTGGCTATTCAGCGTTCTTACACATCTTTCTATGCATATTGGACTTCCAAATTACAAGATTAACAACATAAGTCTTCTGTTTAAAATAGTGAGAATCTCTCTCATGGAAATGAAGATGTGCTTACCCCCTCCCGAAATATAGGAAACCTGTCAATCACTATATCCATTACTGTGTGTTGCTCGTTCCTCTTTGAATTGCCACAATTTCCCTTTGATATCCAGTAATCTGAAGACTAATTCTAAATTTAACCACTACCACCACACATTATATAATATTACTTGTGGAAAAGGGAGAGGGTTAAAATAGTATATGTATATAAACAAACATATGTACACACACACAAATATATTTCCTAAAAAAGCAAGAATTCATAGTTAATACAGCCTTCATTTATGCACCTGGTCATTAGACCAGAAATGGTATTTATAACTTTGTTCCCTACTTATTCATTGTTGGTTTGATCTCAGTAGGGATGTTTACAGGCTGTGCTCTTTACCAAGCTGACTGACACAAACCTTCATTCTTGGTGTCCTTGTTGTGAGGTCCCACTCAGTTTTACCACTGAACATGGAAGTATTAAGAAAATCCTCTAGGATCTAGACATACCTTCATTGTATATAACAACAACCCTATTCCCCCCTTGATAATCTGATAAACTACTTAAACTGGTACAGTCATCTCCTTCTTTGCCTCTTGGTTCAATGACACTCTGATCCCAAAGTAGTTAAGTGGGATCTCAACCACCTGTTCATGGGAGCCATTTTTGTGTCCCCTGGTAGTGGCACTTTTCTTTAAGAACCAAAAAGTTAAACCAAAAGAGCCTAAAGATGGAGGGCTGGAATGGAAAATTTTGCAATTGGGTTATTATGAGTATTAAAGTAAAGAGTCACTGCTACTTTTACCCTCTGGTATAAGAGCTTGTGTATTCTGTTGTGGGAAAAAACAGCATCTAATGGTTGTGTTTCAGAGAAAATAGACTAATTTGTAGGACTGGCAGCATTCTGAAAGTTGTTATTTCTCAAGGAGACCGTCTACTTCTTAATAAAGCCCATTATTTCTGAATGATAGATTCCATGGAAAGACCAGTGAAGCCATCAGGCACCATATGACTGCTTTCCTCCTTCTCCTATATTTCTGGAGCAGAAGCATAACGGGTAACATACTATGAAAATGAATAATATATCCAGTAAGTATTTAGATAATAGTGCTGACAAAAGTATTTCAACAAGAAAAGGCAAATCCATATCCACAGTAAGAGTCTATTTTTGTAAGAAAGGAAACTTACAGCAATGGTGTTAGCCAGATTAGTCTCAAAGAAGGGAGATTTATGCTATTGAACCCAGACATAATATCCATGGATACTTTGATGATAAACCAATTAACTAACCACAGGGTAGCTTGGGAAAGAGGCTGAGTGACTAACTGGAATAGGTCATATTATATACCTGAGTACTGAGAGCCTCCTTTTGGTGGGCATCTGTGTGAGATATAACCTTACAACCTGTGCTCATTTAAATTGCTTGATCTGTATACTTCTTCCCCAGACCCAGTACAGTCCTCCAATATTGGTCCATAAGCCATTGACAATTAATCATTATGTATCCATATCTCTAGTAATCTCTCAAGACAGAAAAACTACACAACGTGATGCACTAATCAATTTGCTACCACTGGGAAGATTTCCTTCTCCTGATGCCCCTCAGAGCCACTCCTGTCTTCTTCTGGTTGGTGTCATCACATCCCATGGAACTATTTAGCTTGTCGTGAGGGATTGTTCAAAAGGCCTTAGGTGTGGCTAGAGGGAGAGGTGGTGAGACAGCAAGAACAGATGTGATAGGAGATGAACTTTATTTGTATAACTTACTTATAATTTCAGGACCTACTCAAGTCTGATCATATATATACCAATTTCACCATAAAGTTTGGTGGACCAGATAATACCTAGGCCACAACAGACAAATCAGGTCACATGGTCATTTATTTATTTATTTTTCCACTGTCAGCAATTCTGTCTCAACCTAAGCACAGCAGCCAGCTAAAAACTGTTTTTGAAAAGGGAGTTTGACATTTTCATAAGAGAATATGGATTTTCTGTAAAACCCTTAGGTGTGACTCTGTTTTTCTCACCCTAGAGTTGAGAGGACTTCCATTCATTATCCCTGTCTGTCACAAATCTTTTAAGCACAATTGGATCTATACAACCTTAAGAGCCAGGTGGCAGGGTAGTTCGGGACCCACAGCCTGAATCTGTTGCAAAACCTCTTGCTCTGGGATCCTCTAAAATTTAGCAATATTAGGGGTTATTTAGCAAATACATCAGTTATCTATTAGTAAATATTGTTTGCAAAAGTCACATGAGCCCATCAAGTGCTATGCTTCTCAGTTGTTGACGGCACAAGATACAGCAACTGGCTTTCCCTTCTGAGTGAATAACCATTCATGCCTTGGACCATTATTCTCCCAGAAACTTCATTAAGATGGCAGATTCCTGAATTTTCATGGGGATTATCTCCTACCCTCCTGTACTCCTGTGTCTTATCAAGGCATCTACTGTATTAGCCAATTTCTGCTCTCCAGGTCTAATTAATATGATTTTATCATTTTAGTAAACCAGTAACAGGAATGTGAGCAAGTTCCATGTAAACTAGATTATAAAACAGAGCTGAAGAATTGACATAGGTTGACATGGCCCTGAGGTATGTCACGAGTGAATATATGCTACTGTCTCGGCACATAAAAGCAAACTATTTCTTGTAGTCTTTGACGGTTTACATGGAAAAAGATATTTTTTAGACAAAGAGCTGCAGCCCAGGTTCCAAGGGCTCTGATTTATTTCGCAGAAGAAGTACTTCTGGAATAGCAGAGGCAATGGAATCAATATCTGATTTAAATATACAAAAAAGGGCTTCCCTGGTGGCGCAGTGGTTGAGAGTCTGCCTGCCGATGCAGGGGACACAGGTTCGTGCCCCGGTCCAGGAAGATCCCACATGCCACGGAGCGGCTGGGCCCGTGAGCCACGGCCGCTGAGCCTGCGCGTCCGGGGCCTGTGCTCCGCAACGGGAGAGGCCACAACAGTGAGAGGCCCACGTACCGCAAAAAAAATAAATAAATAAAAATAAATATACAAAAAAACCTTGCCATTCTCTGAAATCTATCTGTCTTCGTTTTTTTCCCCACTTAAAATGTTTTTTAATTTGTATTTTAACAGCTTTATTGATTTGTGTAATTGATATTCAAACAACTGCACATATTCAATGTGTGCAATTTAGTGAGTGTGGACACATGCAAACACCTGTGATGCCATCACCACAATCAAGGTACTAGATAAATCCAACACTTCCCAGAGTTTCCTTGTGTCTCTTTGTTTTTGTTTTATTTTGTTTTTAGTAATAACACAACATGAGATCTACCCTCTTAACACATTTTGAAGTGCACAATACCATAAGGTTAACTGTAGGTACTATGTTGCACAGCAGATCTCTAGAATGTATTCATCTAGCATAACTGACACTTTATAACCATTAAATAACAACTCCCCATTTCCCCCACTCCCTAGTCCTTGGCAACCAATATTGCATTCTCTGCTTCTAAGAGTGACTATTTTAGATACTTCATAGAAGTGGAATCATGCAGTATTTATTTTTCTGTAACTGGCTTATTTCACTTAGCCTAATATCCTCTAGGTCCATGCATGTTGTCACAAATGATAGGATTTCCTTCCTTTTTTAAGGCTGAATAATATTCCATCGTGTGTGTGTGTGTGTGTGTGTGTGTGTGTGTAAGCTTGAGGTTAGTGAAAAACTTTATATCTGCTGAAGCCCATATATCTGCCCATCTGCACCACAGCTGGAGGAGTACAGGAGTACAGTTTCACCTTCCAAATCTCATGTATTGAATAACTATAAGTTTTTCGGTTTCCAGCCTTTGTGATCAGGGAGCATATAGACAAGGGTGAGAATGGTGCTCATCTATTACCAGGCAATCTGACATAGTGGGTAAGAGTATAAGCCAGAGTACTTGGGTTCAGATTCTGGCTCCACCATCTCCACCTGCCAGTTGTGTGACCTTTAGCAGGCCACCTAACTTCTCTGTGACTCGGTTGTGCTAGCTGTGAAATGTAGATAATCTCCCTACCTCAAAGAAATTGAGAGTTAATGCACATAGACTGTGTATAACATGCCTGGCATAGAGTAAAGCTCAGTGGGTTAAGCAATTCTCATTATTCAAATCTAAATGTAGAGTATGGTTTTGGCAAAATCCAAATAAAATGATCTGGCATCAAATAATCTATTTGTAACTGTGTGGTACCTGAGTTCTTCTTTTTAGGTATTCCTTCCCACATGAGTCATAATAATTTAACATCTCCCAGTGCATCGATACTTTATGTTTAAGGCAACGTATTCTAGCAGCTAGTTTAGGTCTAATTAGCATTGTTCTTGGGTAAGGGAGGCATTATTATCTGAAGGCTCAGGCTAATACACTTTAATCATTATTTATTACTTTTTCATGAAGGCCAAGGAAATTTTTTTAATGTTTTTAGCACTTAGCTCTTTCCTTATCTAGGTAGGATCACAAATGGGTTTCTTTAAAATGTCCATTTTAGGAATCTTTAAATAATAAAAGTATCTCCAAAGGTTTACTTATTACCCATAAAGTAATAAAACAAAAACTTACGATCTTACAATTTAAATTTCTCTAGAATATTTCTCCAGAAACATTGATTGCAATTAAATATTTCACAAGCTGAGTTTATAGTTTCTTTATGTTTTAAATTCTTTCAAAAGTAAATATACTGTAACAGATTGATTACAAAAAATGGTTGCAATTCTTCATCCCTCCTTGTATCTATACCCTTCAAATGTGGACTTGTAGATTCTCTCATGAAAAGGTGGAGACTTTCTCTACTCCTTGAATCTAGGCTGTGCTCGTGACTTTTTGACAACAGGTGGTGATGGTATTCAGGACTTGAGCCTTTGTGACTTTGACTCTCTCTTGCTCCTCTGTCTTTATCACAAGAACATGCCCATGCCCCAGCTAGCCTACTGGAGGATGAGACTTGTAGAGACAGCTGAGGCAGAGCTGACTCAGCCTAGTTGTACCAATCAAAGCCTCAGATACCTGAGAAAGCCCAGTCAATAAGAGCAAAGCCAACCTATAGTTGTTCAAAGGTGTGTGGGTGAACCCCACTATGCCCAGTTCAGATTAACATAATTTCCAACAGCCTTTAGAAGGAAAACAAAATTATAGGCCTCTAAGTTTGTATGGTTGTTTGTTACACAGCATTTTTATAGCAATAGATAAGTATGCATGACACAAATTAGCAGTATGTATCCTTAAATTCAAAAAGTATTTTTGTTTAGCAAAGTCAGAAAAGCAGCATTACCATGTCTTTGATTTTTTTTCTAAATATGCAAAGATTTCAAAAACAATTCAGGGAAAATTTGAAATATCTGCTTTCATAACCAAAAGAAGGCTTGTGTTTCTTATTCCTTAAGAATCTGTAGGCAATACATACAAGTCAGAGGAACTTATTCGTTCTTAACATTTTATGTTCTACATCTACTTGCTGCCTATGTTGAAATAAACAAGGCAATTTGAAGAAATGAATGGTTTCTCTTTAGTATTGCTGGGCAGCAGGGAAGTCAGCCTCTGAAGAAATAGCTTTGAAGCAACTAAGGTGGAAAAAAACTTTTGTAAGTATTTTGGGGGTGTGGAGATAATCTGAAGAAAAGTAAGAGAAAAATGTTATAATAAGCAATACAGTTTCAAACATTCAACATGAAATTTTTCAAAACAAAATATTAGTTGACATAAATAAAAATAAAATCATCTACAGTATTGCTTGAGAAGACAAGAGTGGTTATTTCTCAGTAACTCCACTTTAACTCTGGACCAAGTGAAGTTTTCCAGCTGGGGAAAATAGGACATGGAAAAAACTATGAGAAGAGGAGGTTCAAGTTAGTGCAGGAAAATCCAGTCTTTCACCTATAATGTGCCAGTCACCCTACTAGGTGCTGGGGATACAGTTTTGGCCAAATGAAATATCTGTTAATATGCTTTTATTCTGCTTTTCATATGGATTAAGATATGAGTCATAAAATTTGCCCACATGATCAGAGAATGAATCACAGAGGATGAAGTCAGTGACTGGGTCTCAATTTATGTTTATAGTTTACCAGTTAGGGAAAAAAAAAAGGGGGTGACATAAGTAAAGAGAAATTGTGTATACAAAGGCATGGAGATGTGTGTAAGTGACTCAAAATGGGAAAACTCCATCTACCAGGAGCATAGGTGCTCTGGGACAGAAGAGGATGGAGATAAAATATGATAGCAATGATGGTATGTTAGTTACCTACTGCTGCAGACAAATTATCTCAAAACCTAGTTGCTTAAAAGAACAACATTTATCTTACAGTTTCTGTGGGTCAGGAACCAACTGGGTATGTTTCAGCTGGGTCCTCTGACTCCCAATCTCTCACAAAACTGCAGTAAAGATAAATACCTGAGTTGTGGCTTCATCTGGTGGCACAGCAGGGGAAGGGTTTGCTTCTAACCTCACTCACATGGTAGTTAGGAAGATCCAGTTTCTTGTGGGCTATTGGCCCAAGGTCTCCCTCAATTCCTTGCTGTTCCCTCTAAGCAGCTTATAACTTGTCAGTTGCTTCATCAGAATACGCAAGAAGAGCCAGAGAAAGAGTGTAAGCAAGATGGAAGTCACAGTCCTTTGTAACCTAACCTCAGAAGTGACTTGCATGACTTCTGTCATATTCTATCCATTAAAAGCAAGTCCCTAGGTCCAGCACCCATTCAAGGAAGAGAGCGTGGAGGTTACACAAGGGCATAGACAACAGGAGGCAGAGATCATTGGGGCTATTTTAGAAACAGCCTCCAAATATGGTAAAAGCAATTTCATCCATCAGGAGTACTGGTACTCTGGAAGAGATGGATGATGAGGAAAAATGAAATTGATGATGTATGCAAGAGACAAATTGTGGAGGACAATTCAGCCCAGCGGAATGACAGGCGAGTTTGCATAGGAGGGATATACTGATCCCTGTGCTTGAGACTAAGAAATACTAATGCTTATCACCAGAGAGATCTAGGAACAAAAGACTTTCAAGTGCCTCAGCAAAGGCTTACAGCTTACCGATGAGCACAGCACTAGCCCACAGTGCTGGGGACTCTTGTTCCCTACTCCTACCCCACAGGTGTGCTGAGGTTGGAGAGATGCTCACAGCCTCACCTGCTTGCCAAACATGAGCAGGGACATGAGTAGGCAAATGTCAATTCATCTAAGGGGCCCAGTGGTCAGCGAGAGAAATGTGAAACAAAACACCAGCACAGGCAGCTCAGAGAAAAACAAAACTACTGAACATGCCAGAGATAGTTTGCACAAAAACGGTATCAAGAACATTTAAAAAATTTAACACAGAGCATTAAAAGACGGAAATAAAAATCATTATTTTGGAATCAAATCATTCTGTAGGCAAGTGGAAAGAGAGAATGTTTAATAACTGAGAATTGAATCAGTGACCTGGAATATCAAGTTAAAGAAATTGCTCTTGGAAAAAAATCAAAGTGATAAAAAACAATGATACGGAAATAATGGACCCTAAAATGAAAATAATATTAATTCTAGAAGGAGAAAAAGGAATGGAGAAATAATAAGCAATTATGGAATAAATGAGAGAAAAGTCCTTGGTCTGAAGAAAACTTTCTTTCTCAAGAAATTGAAAGAGAAATAAGATCTAATATTAAAGGTCAGAGGGGTGATCATACCCACTCCCCTTAGTAATAGCTGACATTTATCAAGCACTGATTACATACTAAGCACTGTTCTCATGCTCCACTTATTCTTCATAACAAGTATATGACTTAGATACTATTATTATTATCATTCCCATTTTACACCTGGTTAATCTGAGGAACATGGAGTTTTAGTAATTTGCTCAAAGTCACAGTTAAAAAGTTGCAAAGCTAGAATGTGAACCCAAACAGCCAGGCTCCAGAGACTGTGGCTTTAACCATTATGCCAAACTTCCTCATTGCTGTCAGCAGTATAGTTAAAGGGCCCTTCTCATATATTACTCATTGAAATGGGAATCATAGACTCTTTAGAGAGTAAGCACACACTACCTATTGAGATTAAAATGATACATATTCTTTGACTTTCTTCTCAAGCTCTTATGGAACATTCTCCAGCATAGATCACATCTTGGGTCACAAATCAAGCCTTGGTAAACTTAAGAAAATTGAAATCATATCAAGTCTTTTCTGACCACAATGCTATGAGACTAGATATCAATTACAAGAAAAAATCTGTAAAAAATACAAACACATGGAGGCTAAACAGTACACTACTAAATCACCAAGAGATCACTGAAGAAATCAAACAGGAAATCAAAAAATACCTAGAAACAAATGACAATGAAAACATGATAACCCAAAACCTATGGGATGCAGCAAAAGCAGTTCTAAGAGGGAAGTTTATGGCAATACAATCCCACCTCAAGGAACAAGAAACATCTCAAATAAACAACCTAACCTTACACCTCAAGCAATTAGAGGAAGAATGACAAAAAACCCCAAGGTTAGCAGAAGGAAAGAAATCATAAAGATCAGAAGAGAAATAAATGAAAAAGAAATGAAGGAAACAATAGCAAAGATCAATAAAACTAAAATCTGGTTCTTTGAGAAGATAAAAAAAAAATCGACAAACCATTAGCCAGACTCATCAAGAAAAAAGGGAGAAGACTCAAATCAACAGAATTAGAAATGAAAAAGAAGTAACAACTGACACTGCAGAAGTACAAAGGATCATGAGAGATTACTACAAGCACCTCTATGCCAATAAAATGCACAACCTGGAAGAAATGGACAAATTCTTAGAAAAGAACCATCTTCTGAGACTGAACCAGGAAGAAATAGAAAATATGAACAGACCAATCACAAGCACTGAAATTGAAACTGTGATTTAAAATCTTCCAACAAACAAAAGCCCAGGACCAGATGGCTTCACAGGCGAATTCTATCAAATGTTTAGAGAAGAGCAACACCTATCCTTCTCATACTCTTCCAAAATATAGCAGAGGGAGGAACACTCCCAAACTCATTTTACGAGGCCACCATCACCCTGACACCAAAACCAAAGATGTCACAAAAAAAAGAAAACTACAGGCCAATATCACTGATGAACATAGATGTAAAAATCCTCAACAAAATACTAGGAAACAGAATCCAACAGCACATTAAAAGGACCATGCACCATGATCAAGTGGGGTTTATCCCAGGAATGCAAGGATTCTTCAATATACGCAAATTAATCAATGTGGTACACCATATTAACAAACTGAAGCATAAAAACCATATGATAATCTCAATAGATGCAGGAAAATCTTGACAAAATTCAACACCCAGTTATGAAGAACACTCTCCAGAAAGTTGGTATAGAGGGAACCTACCTCAACATAATACAGGCCATATATGACAAACCCACAGCCAACACTATTCTCAATGGTGAAAAACTGAAACCATTTCCTCTAAGATCAGGAACAAGACAAGGTTTCCCACTCTCACTGCTATTATTCAACATAGTTTTGGAATTTTTAGCCACAGCAGTCAGAGAAGAAAAAGAAATAAAAGGTATCCAAATCGGAAAAGAAGAAGTAAAATTGTCACAGGATACAAAATTAATCCACAGAAATGTGGGTTTGTAAAATTGTCAAGTAAAATTGTGACAATTTAAAGTAAATTTTACTTGACAATTGTCAAGTAAAAATGTGACAAGTAAAATTGTCACAGGATACAAAATTAATCCACAGAAATCACTTGCACTCCTATACACTAACGACAAAATATTGAAAGAAAAATTAAGGAAACACTCCCATTTACCACTGCAATAAAAAGAATAAAATACCTAGGAATAAACCTACCTAAGGAGACAAAAGACCTTTATGCAGAAAACTATAAGACACTGATGAAAGAAATTAAAGACAATACAAACACATGGAGAGATATACCATGTTCCTGGAGTGGAAGAATCAACACTGTGAAAATGACTATAATACCCAAAGCAATGTACAGATTCAATGCAATCCTACTGAGCTACCAATGACACTTTTCACAGAACTAGAACAAAAAATTTCACAATTTGTATGGAAACACAAAAGACCCCAAATAGCCAAAGCAATCTTGAGAAAGAAAAACAGAGCTGGAGGAATCAGTCTACTGGACTTCAAACTATACTACAAAGTTACAGTAATCAAGACAGTATGGTACTGGCACAGAAACAGAAATATAGATCAATGGAACAGGATAGAAAGCACAGAGATAAACCCATACACATATGGTCACCTTATTTTTGATAAAGGAGGCAAGAATATACAATGGAGAAAATACAGTCTCTTCAATAAGTGGTGCTGGGAAAACTGGACAGCTACATGTAAAAGAATGAAGTTAGAACACTTCTAACACCATACACAAAAATAAACTCAAAATGGATTAAAGACCTAAATGTAAGGCCAGACACTATCAAACTCTTAGAGGAAAACATAGGCAGAACACTCTATGACATAAATCACAGCAAGATCCTTTTTGACCCACCTCCTAGAGAAATGGAAATAAAAACAAAAATAAACAAATGGGACCTAATGAAACTTCAAAGCTTTTGCACAGCACAAGAAACCATAAACAAGACCAAAAGACAACCCTCAGAATGGGAGAAAATATTTCAAATGAAGCAACTGACAAAGGATTAATCTGCAAAATATACAAGCAGCTCATGAAGTCAATATCAAAAAAACAAAGAAGGCAATCCAAAAATGGGTAGAAGACCTAAATAGACATTTCTTCAAAGAAGATATACAGATGGCCAACACACACATGAAAGGATTCTCAAGATCATTAATCATTATAGAAATGCAAATCAAAAAACCACAATGAGGTATCACCTCACACTGGTCAGAATGGCCATCATCAAAAAATCTACAAACAATAAATGCTGGAGAGGGGGTGGAGAAAAGGGAGGGAACCCTCTCGCACTCTTGCTGGGAATGTAAATTGATACAGCCACTATGGAGAACAGTATGGAGGTTCCTTAAAAAACTAGAAATAGAACTACCATATGACCCAGCAATCCCACTCCTGGGCATATACCCTGAGAAAACCATAATTCCAAAAGAGCCATGCACCCCAGTGTTCATTGTAGCACTATTTACAATAGCCAGGACATGGAAGCAACCTAAGTGTCCATCAACAGATGAATGGGTAAAAAAGATGTGGCAGATGTATACAATGGAATATTACTGAACCATAAAAAGAAACAAAATTGAGTTATTTGTAGCGAGGTGGGTGGACCTAGAGTCTGTCATACAGAGCAAAGCAAGTCAGAAAGAGAAAAAAAATACCATATGCTAACACATATATATGAAATCTAAAAACAAACAAAACAAAAATGGTTCTGATGTACCTAGGGGCAGGACAGGAATAAAGATGCAGATATAGAGAACGGACTTGTGGACACGGGGAAGGGAAAGGGTAAGCTGGGCTGAAGTGAGAGTGTAGCATTGACATACACACTACAAAATGTAAAATAGCTAGCTAGTGGGAAGCACTACAAAATGTAAAATAGCTAGCTAGTGGGAAGCAGCTGCATAACACAGGGTGATCAGCTAGGTGCTTTGTGATCACCTAGAGGGGTGGGATAGGGAGGGTGGCAGGGAGATGCAAGAGGGAGGAGATATGGGGATCTATGTATATGTATAGCTGATTCACTTTGTTATACAGCAGAAACTAACACACCATTGTAAAGCAATTATACTCCAATAAAGATGTTAAAAAAAATGATGTATTCTTTCGCTCCACATTTTACTCCAAGGAATCCATTCCCTAGGGAAAAACAGCACAGGAATGTAAGGATATTTGTATGAGACTGGATTACAACATGGAGTACTAAGAAATAGAGGTAAAGTGGATGCGTAACAGTAGAATAATGATTGAAAAACCTGTTGCGTACTTGTAATGGACCTTGTAATTGCTTCCTTAATATCCATTTCCTTTTTCTTAGCAACCACCTTATTTTTATTTGGCAGTTTTTCCTATATACACCCCTTTTAACCCATGCATGCTCTCTGAAAGATGGTGACAGCTAACTCTATCCTCGTTTTAAGCTTGAGATATATAACTGAGGCCATATTAGTGTTATGAAATAGAACTTTCTGCACTGATGGAAATGTGCAATATAGTAGCCAGAAGCTAGTAGGCTACTGAGTACTCAAAATGTGGCAGTGTGACTATGAAAATTAAATTATTTAACTGTAATTTAAATAGTAACATGTAGCTAGTGTTTACCATATAAGTGCAACCTCAGCTAATCAGTGCAGTATCATCACCTGACCACAATAATTAGTTCAAGGACGGTGATGTTACTGATTCAAATCAATGAGACTAATTGAGTTTTCCTGGGGTCTTCTGGGAAAGAAGTTTTCTGCCTCTTTTTAGAAGATGCTTCTGACAAATTCTTTCTTCCTGGATGCGGATGAGGATTATGTGGTCTCGGGAGTAACTGAGAGCCACGCTGGAAACATGAAAGGTAGTCATCTTCAGAGTAAGTAAACATGATGGAGGACAAGTGCAGACAGACAGAAACAAACTAGTTTCTTCTTGATGCTAAACTACTGAATAAAACTAACTCTGTAGTTGATTCTACATTTTCTAGTAACATATGCCATAAATCACTCATTATTAAGCACATCTCAGGGGTATCTCCTCTTGAATTGGAGTATATCTGTAACATGAAAGAGTTTGTATCAAAATACAAGTTAGAACTAATTTCAGTTCAACTGAAATAGTTTTAAGAACTATTTTAAAGGCAAAAAAAGCTAGCTGCAAAAAAGATTACAATGCTACATTTAAATGAATGATTCAAAAATACTTAGAAGTAAGGGATTACAGACAAACATGGGGAGAAGGCTACAATGATGCATATGGTAATGAATTACAGCCGGAGATACCAGTATGAACTCACATTTAGGTTAATACAGATAAACATGGTTACACATAGAAATATTCGTAGATGTGTGTGTATACACAGGAGTTAGTGTACATGTCTGTATTTCCTTGCTCTGTCAGCTAAGACGGCTCAGAAGCAATGATCTGTTCTTTCCCTTTCCCCAGTAGCAATGAACACACCTGGACCTAGATCTTAGTTTCTAAAACCATTCTCCAACGACCAGGGCTCCTTAGAAAAAAGGCTGATCATGGGATTGGGGCAAGGAATTCACAACGTGAACCTGAAGCATCTCATTGTGCCAGAAAGTAAGTAAATGTCCTCTCCCCCCACCCCAGAAAAAAAGGTCAGGGTGTATGTTAAAGGAAACAACTTCAAGAGCTCCCAATAACCAGAGCTGAAACAATCTGAGCAACAAAAGAAACGAGCAAGTACTGAATGATAACCCAAAGTATAAGATAGATATTCATGAGTCCATCTTGACATAAACAAACAACTGCATACAGAAATGGTAAAGAAGAGACAACTCTCTCATGAAGAATTCCAAATAATTTATATAGCTGGCTACTTTATCTTCAAGGAGCTGGAGCCCTATTATGCATAGTGTGGGCTATGCATAGTAACTTCCTTCCAAAGAATACAATACGGAATAGTGGGGGGAAAAGGAACTGTATGGTGAAGAAACCTGACAAACACTTCAGTCAGGAGATTAAAGTCAATGTCAAAACTGATAGTCCTACTAATAATAGATACCCTTGATATGATGTGAATGACACTTTGTTTCTGTGGTCCCTCCATGTAATCATGAGAAAAACATGAGATAAATGTCCTTTTGAGGAACATTCTACAAAATGCATGACCAATACTCTTCAAAACTGTCAAGGTTATTAAAAACAATGAGAGTGTGAAAAACTGTCACATCCAAGAGGAGCCTAAGGAGGTGTGACAGCTAAATGTATTGTGGTATTGTGAATGGGATTCTGGAACAGAAAAGGACATTAGGTAAAAACTAAGGAAATGTGAATTAGTTAATAATAATGCATTAGTATTTGTTCAGTAATTTTAACAAATGTACCATACTAATATAAAATACTGATACTAAGGAAAACTGAGTTTGGAGTATATGGGAACTCTGTACTATCCTCTAAATTTTTTCTGTAAATCTAAAACTATTCTAAAATATGTATTAAAAAAATACACATGTTACGACAGAATCGAAGATGGAGAATGGTGTGGAATGATGCATAGTGGCCTTATATTCATACATCATGTAATAATGATTGAGGGAGTGAGAAATGGGAAGGGAGAATTAAAGGAGAAAAGACTGTAGCAACATGGAAAATATCCAAGTCATAAATCAGAGCACAGAATATAAAACGTATCAATGGTATCGTCAACTTATAATAATTAAATATGCTTGTGAACAAAAATTAAAATATTTCAGGAATAAATGAGAATATTGATGAAATCTTAGGATGCATGGGAAAGGTTTTTTTCTTTTCTTTCTGTTATTTTTATGCAGTACCTACAGTAAAATATCAGAAGCAAATAATGTTGAAACTCAATGAGGGAAAAACATAATTCTGAACATCATCCACAGAAATTATGATTCAATAGATCTGAGGTTACTTCTCTAATAATTTGTATTTTTTCAGGAACCCACCCCTTCAGGCCCCGGTGTTTCTCATACACTAACATGTTTAAGAAACAAACTTGAATGCAATGAATGTCAACACTGTTTGGTAATCTCACCCAGCAGAGGCTACAGGTTCGTGGAGAAGAGTATAATTAACTGTAAAAATCAGAAAGACATGCAAGAACTGACATTTCATTAAATTTTGACAGTTGAATAGGATTTTGGGCTGTAAGAAAAGGAGTGTGGCCTGAAAAAGCAGACAGCAGATAGCCAAGGCAGGGAGGAATGAAGTACTTTATGTGTTTGGGAAAGAGCAAAAGGGTCACTGAGGCCAGAGAGCATTAAGTGCTGGGCAGTAAGTCTAGAAAGATAGGTAAATGCCGAATGCAACAAGTCATCAAATGCTACTCTGCGGAGCCTTTTTCTAATAGTTTATCACTAATCCATTTTTGTGTTAATGAATGAAATAACCTAGGCTTCCCTGGTGGCACAGTGGTTGAGAGTCCGCCTGCCGATGCAGGGGACACGGGTTCGTACCCCAGTCTGGGAAGATCCCACATGCCGTGGCGCGGCTGGGCCCGTGAGCCATGGCCGCTGAGCCTGTGCGTCCGGAGCCTGTGCTCCACAACGGGAGAGGCCACAACAGTGCGAGTCCCGTGTACCGCAAAAAAAAAAAAAAAAAAAAAAAATGAACCTAATTTGGTCTATGTCATAGGAAAAATTACTCTGAAAGGATTCATTGCAAGAGGAAAGAGAGTTGGGTGAGATACCATATTTTGTATTTTTGATATTTGGGAAAAGCTCATTATTTTCTCTCTTATAACTAAATTGTTATAGTCTAAAAAAATTGATTTTATGCATTCATTTACATCTCATCTTAAGAAACCTGCATGCAAACTACTCCCCTAACAAGCATGTACCTGCAAAATGAATATTAACCATCAAATGTGTTAGAAACAGACAAGAGGTCAAGATTCAGACTGAAAAGAAGTCATTGGCTTTGACCGTTAGGAGGTGACCTTAGCAAGTACACATTCATTGTAGAGTGAAGGTAGGCGCCACTATGGACGAAAGACAGTATTCTTCTTCTTCAGGAAAAATGATGAGTGAGTGCTAGAGAGATAGGCAAGCTTGTGAGTCATTTTGGTACAAATACAACCTAATGTATCCAAGTAAGAGGGAGAGTCCATGAGACAATCATCCCGAGAGAAAAATCACTCATCATTTTTGCTGCACTCCTAGACCACAGATCTATAATGTAATCATAAAAGGTAACAGAAGCAGTAGTATGCATGGTCAACAAAACATATTTTAAATGCTTATTCAATGATGCTGCCTATAGAAAACAGAATTTCTAAGAAAGAGTAAAATATTGCCCTTTCAATTGCAAAGTAATAAATGATCTAAATGCAATCTTATATTTTCTTCAAAATGAGAAAATGTTCTCCCCACCCCCAAGTATCTAGTAATGACTTGCCCAGGTATGTAAAATAAAATCCTTTATTAAAATAATATCTTCTGTATATGTGCTAGGTTTCCATCTTCTACCCCTATATTTATCCTCACATTCAAGCTATTTAAAAATACTCCTTTCCTAAATCAACTATATTCCAGTAACAATTTTAAAATAAAATAAAATAAAATAAAAATACTCCTTTCCTGAGTTCCTTTCTTCCAGGCTTTCACCACTGTAACCCATGTATGTGACATGATACATTTATTACATTTTTCTGTTTGCGGGCATAAACTATATTAGAAAAAAATTTTGTCCCTATACAACATATTGTGGGAATACTTTGAGCACTCCTACTACCTCTTCCAGGGGCTGTGATAGACCAGGCAAATGGAAAAGTAACTGCTAACTGTAATAAAATGTAGAATTAAATATAAAGAGAAGGAACATTCAACCACTCTACCACTCACCACACTCACATAACTGAGGTCCCTTGCTTCTCTCTTTCCAGATTAATGAGGGGAACACAAAATTTATATTCCATCCAGGATTTTAGTCCTGGGGTAAATGAAGTTCTTTTAAAAAGAGGTAGAATATTAATTAGCATCCCTAAATGTTGTTCATTTTGCCAGTTTTTAACACTAAAAATGGAAGTGTTACAGAGCTTGCCAGGCAGCCACTTAAAACCCTCACCTGAAGCAACTCACGGCTCAGATAAGAGCTTCATCTGGAACCATCAAATCTCTTAGCACAGATGTGTCTGATTTCTACGGCAAACCTTCCACGAGGCTTTAATTTTCACTTCATTCCATTTGCCTGTTTGGCTATGGCAGTTCTTTCACACAGTTTAGCTCCTAGGGAGCCAGTATTAACTGACGTATTCTTATAAAAAATAGATTTGCCGCAGAAGATATCTCACTCAGATAAAGTGAGTGTAAATTAAGTTTAGTTTTCCATCTCCATATAGAGATTTTAAAGGTCATTTATGTTGTTTGTATGTATTGGGGTGGTATCTTGGTGACATTTCCTCTTTTTTTTGATAGAACCATTCTTATATTAAAAATAAAAAGCACGTATAAATTAGGAAAATAATGGTATCCGATTCCTTATAATGTATAGTTGATGCGTTACCTCTTCATGTTTGCTTCATAAGACATGTCATAGTTTATCAGGCATAAATTATCATGTTTTAAATGTTTTGGAGTTCTTCAGTAATAGACTGTCTTACCCATCACTAAAATATAATTTTAAAAATCATGCTTTCTATTTCTTCATTGCAGCTAATTTGTAATAAAAGTTGATTATGTTGACTATCTGGCTACATGTTTTATTTTAGAGTGAGGATTTGCATGCATAATACCACTAACAAAGACTATCATCCAAACAGCAGTATTTGAAAGCATACAATATTTTTTTCACTAGGATCTAAAGAAACAAAGGTAAGTAAGACCAAACCATTTCTCCTCCATCCTCTTTTTTTAAACATTTTAGTTTGAGATAACTGCAGATTCACATACAGTTGTAAGAAATAACACAGAGAGATCCCATGTACTATTGACCAAGTTTCCCAACATGGTAACGTCTTACGTAACTATAGTATACTACTACAGCCAGGAGCTTGACATTGATACAATTCATTGACCTTACTCGGATTTTGCCAAGTCTTATATACTCTTATGTGTGTTTGTCTTTAGTTCTGGGCAATTTTATACCATGTGCAGATTTGTTTGACCACCATGACAATCAAGATACAGAGAGTTCCAGCCCAAGGATCCCTCATGCTACCCTTTTATAGCAATAACCACCTCCTCTCTCCAACTTCCTTAAGCCCTGGCAACCACTTATCTGTTCGCCATTTCTAGCATTTTGTGATCTCTATGTTATATAAATGAAACCATATAGTATAAAAAACTTCGAGATTGATCTTTTCCACTCAGCATAATTCTATTGATTTGCTTTTGCACATTTGGCAAAAAACAGTTGGATATGTTTGTGTGGGTTTCCTTCTGGGTTCTCTATTTTGTTCCATTGATCTCCACGTCTATCCCCAAATTGATCTATATATTTATCTCATTTCTATTAAAATCCACACAAGATTTTTTTGTGTGGACATAGGCAAGGTTATTCTAAACTTTATACAGAAAGGCACAGGGCCTTGAATGGCTAAAACAACTCTGAAAAGAAGAAAGTAGAAGAAATCACTCGATGCTAAGGCTTCCTATTGATATATAGCTACATTCATAAAGACAATGTGGTATTGGTACAAAAATTAACTCAAAATGGATCAGAGATCTAAATGTAAAACTTTAACAATATAAAAACATCTAGAAGAAAATAGGAGGAAATATTTGTGACCTTGGTTAGGAAAAGATAAAATTCATAAACTGGACTTCATAAAAGTTAAGAACTTCAACTCTTCAAAAGCCTGACTGAACCTTTACTGATATACCACCTGACCAGGGCATATACAGGAGAAGGCTAATAATTGATTTAGTAATTCTTAGTTGACCTCCCACTACCTGCCTCTGAAAAAATTTAGAGGCCAAAAGTGCAGTGAACACTTGGAGAGGGTATTTTATCGGAGAAAACTGGTGAAGGACAGATTAGGAGAAAATATTTGCAAACCACACATCTGATAAATGACTCGTATATAGAATATATAAAAATCTCTCAAAATTCAATGTTAATAAACCCAGTGAAAGCTTGGCAAAAGATTTAGGCAAACACTCACTGACGATATAACAGACACATGGAAATATGCTCACCACCATTACCATTAGGGAAATGGAAATTAAAACCACACTGATGTACATAAGGCCAAAAGACAGTGGAGTAGAAAGACCCTCAGCTCACCTGCTTTCACAAGCACACCAAGATGACAACTATCTGCAGAACCACCATCTACGAAAAAGACCAAAATCTACCAGAAAACGTCTACAACTAAACACAACAGGAAGGAACCACAACGAGCCAGGCAGACTCACAATACAATCAAGTCCCACACCCCATGGTGGGCGACGCACAAACTGGAGAATAATTATACTGCAGAGGTTCTTCCGCAGGAGTGAGAGTTCTGAGCCCCAAGCTGGGCTCCCCAGCCCAGGGGTCCTGCACCAGGAAGACAAGCCCCCGGAGCGTTTGGCTTTGAAGGCCAGCGGGGCTTAATTTCAGGAGCCCCACAGGACCCGGGGAAAAAGAGACTCCGCACTTAAAGGATGCACACGAAACCTCACACGCACCTCACCAGAACTAAAGCACTAATTTGATAGGAGCCTTGGCCAGACCTACCTGCTGGTCTTGGAGAGTCTCCTGGAGAGGCTGGGGGTGGCTGTAGCTCACGCTGGGGACACAGACTCTAGCCCACTGGCAGCCACACTCAAAAACTCCTTCTATCCTGCGGAAGCCGGAAGACGCTGCTTTCAGGCGCCTGGTGAGACCCGCCCCCTGGCTCATTAGCACTAACACCTGGTCCCACCCAACAGCCTGCAGGTGTCACTGCTGGGACGCCTCAGGCCAAATAACTGACTAGGCAGGGACACAGCCCCATCCATGAGCAGACTGGCTGCCTAAAGACTTTCTGAACCCACAGAAGTCTCTAGACAAGCCTCTACACAAGGCCCTGCACAACGGAGTGCCAAGACACAGCTCCACCCACCGGTGGGCAGGCACCCATCCTGCCCTCCTGGAGGCCTGCAAGAGCCTCTTAACCAGCTTCACCCACCAGGGGCAGACACCAGGCCCATGAAAACCACAATCCTGCAGTCTCTGGGCCCAGCCTGCCCACAGCAGGCCAGACCCTACCCTGGGACTACCTGGGACCCAGCCATGCCCACTAGCAGGCCAACAGAAGCCTCGGGACACCCCGGACCCCAAACCCAATTGTGTCAGGAACTACCCCCCGGCCCCAGCAATGTGACACCAGATCTGGAGACTACTAACCCCAGGATCTGGCTTCACCCAATAGTGGTGGTGGTGGGCAACAGCCCCAGAGTCTTCTGGATCCTGACTCTGCCCACCAGCGAGCCAGCACTAGCCCTGGGGCCCGCCGGGGTTCTGTAGTCAGCTGCTTCATGACCAGGCCCCGCTAATGAGAAGCCAGCATCTGCACAAGGCAGGACCTGGCAACCAACCAGGCTAAGGGGCCAACCAAGCTGTCCAGGCTGCCCACATAGTTGGACAGCCATGACAGAAGGACCCAAGAAGCCCTCTTAGGGGGAACCCCTAGAGCATATAGTTTGGGTGACAAGAGGGGCGTACACTGCCGGGATGCATAAAATGCCTCCTACAGAAGACCACTTCTCCAAGGTCGAGAAATGTAACTAACCTACCACACACATAAAAATACCAATAGCGACTTAGACAAAATGATGCAGCAGAGGAACATGTTCCAGACGAAGGAACAAGATAACACCCTAGAAGAACTAAGTGAAGTGGAGATAGGCAATCTACCTGACAAAGAGTTCAGAGTAAAAGGATCGTAAAGATGATGAAAGAACTCAAGAGAATGGATGCACAGAGCAGGAGTTTTAAACAAAGAGTTAGAAAATATAAAGAGCAACCAGAGATGAAGAATACAATAATTGAAATAAAAAATATACTAGAAGGAGCCAGGAGCAGACAGCAGGGATGGGCAAACTACTACTGCCTGTTTGTTTTTTTAAAAAACATAAAGTTCTATTAGAACATAGCTATGCTTGTTTGTTTATGTATTGTCTACAGCTGTTTTGAACTATACAACAGAGTTGAGTAGTTTATTACGGAGAACTTTTGGTACACAAAGCCAAAAATATTTACTCTCTGGTTTCTTACAGAAAGTTTGTTGACCTCTGGTGTAAAGTATAATTCTTATAATAATCCCATGTCCCATATGGTTCTTCCTTCCTGGATGAACCCTTACTGATATACCACCTGACTAGGACATACAAAGGAGAAGGCTAATAATTGATTTAGTAATTCTTAGCTGACTTCCCACTACCCACCTCTGAAAAAATTTAGAGAGGCCAAGAGTTCAGTGAACACTTGGAGAGGGTATTTTGTTGGAGAAAATTAGAGAAGGACTATAGCATTTTCCCTTGCCTAAGGTTTCCCCAGACTACTACTATAACATACACACTTCATAAGCAGGACAGGGATATTCCTACCAACATCCAGCCTAGTCAGGGAGTGGGATGGAGGTAAGAGGGAATTTAAGGAGTCCACCATGAGTTGGAGACTAAAGACACAGACTTAGTGGGTGAGAGACTGGCTGACACTGCCTATGGTAGCAGATGAGTGGTTGTTTTCGGAAAAGAACTGTACTCCCAATACTACTTCAATAGGATGGCCCTCAGCCAAACATAGAACTATTATTATTGTTTGCTCCCAGCTTATTTATGTCATTGGTATCTCAAACTTCCAGGAAACTAAATAATCTTCAACTGTGAAAGAGGAGGAAAGAAAGTCTATTGGGACAAAGGATCGATAACTTGGATTTTTGCTTTTTCATATTTTGCATTTCAAGATTTAGCCATGAGGTTGTTTGGGTTTTTTTCCCAGCATTTTTCTTTACTCTCCTCCCTTTCCCTTACATGCCCTAATCTATTTTTTTTTTCTTTTGTTCAACTAAATATATGTCATGTTGAGATTATCACAGAATAAAATATGTTTCAATTTTAGATTTGTTTCTGCATATTTGCCTGGGCAAATGATGTTCTATTACATTTTTTCACTTTTTATTGACATAATTACTGATTAAGAAGAGCAACTGAATTATGTCAGGTTCAGTGAATTAGATCTGGGAGACAATTTGGATGTAAAGAGTTGTTAATTGCTATCTAATTAAAAATGAAAGCCTCTGAACCGCCCTACAATGACTACCCTTCCACCCCTCTCCATAGTACATGATGTCTTAGTAGAGAAAACTAAAATTTTGAAATGACATGAATGGGCAAAAATCAAATGACATTTTGGTAATTCCTGAGACTACCAGTTAAGACATATATGCATATCGTCATAGCAAGCCAAAATCTAAGAGAGGAAAGAATGGGGTAGAAGGATGGATTTCCTCATCTTATAAACAGGAAGAGGGCAGGAGCTGTGTCTGTCTTGCGTGATACATACTAAGAAGATGCTCAATAATGACTGCTGGTCATCAGTGTGCCCCACAGGGTCCTTGTGAACATTCTTTTTCTTTTTTTTTTAATAAATTTATTTATTTTTGGCTGAGTTGGGTCTTTATTGCTGCATGTGGGCCCTCCCCAGGTGCAGTAAGCAGGGGCCACTCCTCGCTGCGGTGCGTGGGCTTCTCATCGCGGTGGCCTCTCCCCTTGTGGAGCATGGGCTCCAGGCGCGCCGGTTCTAGAGCCCAGGCTCAGCAGCTGTGGCGCTCGGGCTTAGCCGCTCTGTGGCACGCGGGATCCTCCCGGACCAGGGCTTGAACCTGCGTCCCCGCATTGGCAGGTGGACCCTCAACCACTGTGCCACCAGGGAAGCCTCCTTGTGAACGTTCTTTATGTGAAATAATGCATAGAGAATTACTGAGTACCAAGACATAGTAAGTGTAAAATAAATGTCTTTTCCTTGGTATCACCTGTTACATGCTTAGTGATCAAAGTATCAATCATTGCTCTCTGCTGAAGGCTAAAAGTATTTTTTAAAATAGTCCATGAACTAGCTTAGACAGGATACAAAGATTTAGACCCCTTTTGTTTTGCAATATGGAAAACGTTTCAGCTTTCTGAAGCCCTCAAAGTCTTCTAAGTAAATAGTTCTGATGGTTTGGAACACAGATGTCATTAACAACTCTATTTCTGTCAATCTGACTATAGGCAGGCTACATTATTTTAAGCTATTCTTGCCACCTGTAATGTTCTACTGAGGCCTCTTAGCATGTGAGCTGATAAACTGACCATTAAAAAATAGATCTTAATTAGGTAAGGGTATTCTGGAAATTCAGATACAGAGAAGTAATCTGCATATAACTACATGGGTTTTTGTTCTGATTTTTTTCCTGATTATGAGAAAATAATCTTATGTCTATTTATTTGAACATTTTATTTTTTTCATAGCTGAGATATATTTAATGTATTTTTATATATCTTTATTGGATACTTGAACATTTTAAACTATGTAACAGAGAAAAAAATTGAAATTGATGGATTGTATTAGTTCTGTTTAATATTCAAAATACTTTACAATCACATTACTCATACTGTATGCAATTCTTCAAAAATGGATCCTCTTAAAGAAAAACATTTTGAAAGAGTATTAACAATTTATTGCTAATGCAGAATAAAAAGAAAAATGATTATTGGTAGAGATTGAGTTGAATATAAACAGTGTAAGATGACACAGGGCTTCAAAAAGTTATGTATCCTGTGGGAACAAAAAAATATATATTTTTAAATGACAAAACTGTTGATGAACTTTGATATTCATATTTAAAGACAAGAAAATTAGTAAATATTTTACAAGTCTGTAATTTCCTTATAAATATTCTTAGAAATATTGAGAGAAAAAAGGAAACAAAACTATTTAAAAAACAATGAAGCATTAATAGAATGTTAGACTCCACTAGAAACACCTGCTGCAGTTGAGAGGCTATTTCATGCTAATATTTCAGTGATGTACATGAGTATTTTGATGTGTGGGGTGTGCCCTGAAGATACATGACAGCTGGTAGTTCAATTTTTAACACTAACCTCTGATCACTGAAAAATATGAGTTGTGGTCCACACAGCAGTTTGCTAGAAATATGTTTAAGACCCACTAGAGAGTCTGTGAATTGCTTTACTAAAAGCCTTATTGTTTGCTGCTGTTGCTAATGCACTGGAAAGAAAAATTAAAACAAAATAACATTCAAAAGAGCTTCCATGGACCTTGGTGTTTCTCCTGGAAAGACAGCTAATATGATTTTCTACTACTTTCTACTTATAGAGATTGTTGCAGGAGCAGACAGACTTGGCTAAAAATATAATCTAGGAAAAGCAAACCAAAACTTGAAATTTTGCTGGTTATTTAGGTTGCTTGGATTTAAGCATTAGTAAATTATTCTCTTATTTAGGTAATCTTTATTCAGTTGTGACAGGTGAAACCCCTGTAAAGGATCTAGAAAAGTCAGAGAAATAAATTAACTTTCTGAATAACAAAACTTTGAGATTTTTCCCTAGGCTGAGGATAAAAGGGCATTTGTTTGCTTTCTGGAAGCAGATGGCTAGGATTCCTGGAAGAGAGAAAATTGAAGGGAATGAATGGGGAGGGTAAGAGAAGTTCCCACCAGTTGAGGTTAAAATAAATTTCCCCAGCAAAACCTTTTATTATGGTAGGTACGGCTGGGGAATTTAAGGAAAATGCTATCTAACATTCAATTTAAGGTTGTTTCCATTTCTGGCTCTGCTGCAATTCCCCAACATCATCCCAGATCAAATAGTCTAACATAAGTGTACTTTGAAAATTTAGAGGGGAGAGGCCAAGAAGGCAAAAAGGAACAGATAATTTAATGAGAGCCAGAATCTGGGATAAGAAGGAACCAGATGCCCCATTTCACCATTTCACTCCACATGCCTGCACATGTAAATAAATGTTAGTAGTCTTAAAAGAGACCTAACGTCTCAATTTCCTTCAGAAATTCTGAAATATTTTGATCCCTAAAAATAATTTTAGGTTATTTATGTTTAAATTCTAATTTCATACTTGATATTGTCAACCTTTATAACAAAAAGGTTAACTGGTTTAGCCAGCAAAATCGAGTTTATTCAGGAATAGCAGAGGAATTGCAACTTGGGACAAACTCTGGCTAACCATAGGCAAGTCTGGAGCACAAAACTGGAGAGCCTTCTTTTGTAGAGGGAAGGAGGAAGTTGGGAGGGGTAGTTTGAATGAAAGTTCACTGGAGGAGAGCAGGAATTCGGGGTTGAGGCGGCTTCTCATTGGTTGAGTTGCAGCAGTTTCTCATTGGCTGGGTTGTTGCTAAGCGTCGAGAAAATCTTCCTTCTTCCTGCTGGGGTATATAAAGTAAGATTCTTCCTGCTGGGGTATGTCAAGTATGCTGCCACAGGTGGTACGAGTGGTGCATGTGTGGTACACGTGTGAGCACTCTTCCTTCAGGGCTTTCCCATTCCATTTTGAATGGGGCTTTTCCTTTATTCATTTCCACAGTATATAAATTTGATATCTAACTTAATATTTGATCATTCTACTGCTGCTCAGATAATGTATTTTCAATATTCTGTGCTTCAAAAATTAATAGTTTTTAATTATCCATAAAATATTCATATTTTACAAGTGAGGAAATGGGTTACTTCAAACTAAGATGAATCAGTAACTCAAGAACTAAGTTCATAACTTAAGAATTGATAATAAAACTGTATAGACTTTGCATTAAAACGAATTCAAATTTTGGCTTTGTTGCTTATTTTCTGTATGATGATGAATAAGTTACTTATTCTTTTGAATTTTCAGTCTTTTCGTTTATGATATAGGGATAATATACATGAATTTCAGAGTTGCTGGGATGATTAACTGAAATAATAAATGTAAAGAAGCTAATATGTGACTCAAAATTCTAGCTATTAGTAGAAAATTCCTATCTCTATAATAATGATAATGATAACAATGATAATAGTAATATTACAAAAACAGTAATAATAGTAACAGTATCATTTTTTTCCCGATTTGTTTGTCATCTTTAAGCTCAGATAGGATAGGAAGGTTTGCTTGTTTTTTTTTTCTTTGCATATCATTATTACGATATTGACTTGTGGAAAGGAGGTTTCCTATTAATATAATTTCTTGAATTTGTTTGACAAGTGTAATAAAATATGGCATCTGAACAAAAAGGTAGTTATGCTGTAACTGAACACATCAAAGAGCAAAGAATGGGACATGCAGACTTCAGAAATTTCCTAAGTGTTGTTAGAAAACTACTGGCAAGAAGATGGTTTACTTTAGGGCTGTTATTTTCAACAATCTAGGCAGAACTCAGAGGTCTGAGAAGTATCTTTCTATGCATTTTCCCTTTTCATAACTTCATATTGAGATAAATGATTCCATTTTCTTGTCAATGACAGTATCCAGTTGCTAAAATATAATTATTTGAAAACAGTTTTTAAGAGCTAGTTTTCTTTAGAGGAAAAAGAAATATCTGTTCTATTTCCACTTATCTATACATTAAATAATAAAGTTCCATTAAGAAAAATTAAATAAATACTTTGTCACAAAAATCTCTTTGTTCTGCACATTACTTCATTTTAACAAATTTATTGAGATAATTCACATACCATGCAGTTCACTGACTTCTGTACATTAATTCTTGATAAAGATATACTTAGTCCCATGAAATCTAAGATTCCAAAGATAAAGTCAAAATAAACATATTTATGTTAAATATCCAATCTGTAAAAAGGACTAGAGGAGAATAGAGTAGGTGCTCAGGGGAGACAGATATTTACAATACATTTTTCCCTCAGGCAATAACATTTAAATGAGAGGAATTGGATATAGGTACATAAGATATTTAAACAAGGCTATACATAAGTAAGATATTTAAACAGCTTATATACAATATGATATAAGAGATATCATGATAGTCAAGGACTTACAATAATCAAATACATGGCATAAAATTAAAGTGATTTAGGGATTTGGGGGAAGAATATATATTTCACACTAGGTTAGTCAATGAAAATTTCCTAGATGAGATAAGATTTATGCTGTGAGTTTAAAGAAGACAGAGCAAAAGGGACATGTCCCTGGGTAAAGATTAAAAAATGGGTAAAAACATGTACAAAGGCAAAGAAGTGGAAAACCCTAAGACACCCTCAAGGAACAATGTGTGGAAAAAAAGTTAGCTGGAGTGGAATGCTCCTCTTGAGGAGAATTGCACATATATTCTCCAACTGGGATACTCATGAGTAAGGCTGCTAGCCAGGAGTTCCACAAAGCCACAAGACATGCAGCATACTTTCCTGAAATATTACATTTTTACAGGAGTAACTAATTGAAAGTATGATGTTTGTTTTTGAAAAATTCAGATATATTGTGAAGTGAAAACTTATGTCATTTGTTAAGTGTTTAAGCTACTCCCACAAATTTAATGGGTATGGGTTCATTCTCCTTAGCTATTTGAGTCCTTTAGTTCCACTAGTGGAATAACCTGAGTATTGAGAATTGAAGATAAGGGTGATGAGATCCATTAGGTTTAGTTTGTGAAGGAACTTGAATGTCAGATTAATGAGTTTGGACTTCACTTGGTAGGAGTGAGAAGCCTTTGAAGAATGCTAAAGAGTAGGAAAACACAAAAAATATACTATTTTAGGAAATTACAAAACTATATTACTATAATTACAACTTAATATACAGGATGGATGAACGAGGAGAGATTATAGGCTGCGACCAACTTAGAAGATGCAAACACAAAGGATTTGTTAAGAGTTGCCTTGTTTTGAGAGCCAGTTCTATAATGTGATTCAAAAAACTGTTTAGGGAGCCTTCTCGACTATTTTGAAAATTAAAAAGACCATCTCATTGAGCCCCTCAATTACTAATTTAAAATCTAAGAATTGTTTACAGTAAAAGAGAAGTCCTATGAAGCCTTGACTTTAATACAAAGAGACACTAAGTTATAGTGCCATGCCATTTCTAAACTGTACTAACAGAAAATATCACCCATTAATAATTTGTGTTGATTTGTCTTCATCAGAAAAAAACAAACTTTCCAAATGAATCTTATCAGAAGTCATTCAAGAAACACATCTCATTTAATATGAGAAGTTAAAGCAGACCCAATCAAAAGCTACCCTAAATAGCAAATGTTGATCTGATCATGTGTTCTAAGAAAAATAGCAGTAATCTCAAAAGGTGATAATGTTTTTGAGGATTGGCACTGTTGGTGGAATATTTAATGAACAGTCTACCTGTGGCTCCCTGGCAATGAAGAGGTCTTGGAATGGTAAAAACTACGATGGAGTAAATAGCAAAGTCTCGTTTCTGCTCAGCTGGATCTCTGCTTCAGCTCTGAGCCTTCAGCTGCATTTAATTCTCTCCATTTCTGTGGATGGTAACACATTCCTACACAGGAAGTAGACAAGCTACCATAAGAACAAAAGCTCTTAGTGTGCCCCATCAGTCCTAGGCTCCTTTTGATGATAAGTCTGTTACTTTTGCCTTTTTTTTTTCCATCTTTTTCAGGCATGGGACCCTGTTTCATAATAAGTAGGAGGATCTCAATTTCTTGAAGCTTCCAGGATACCCATAGTACAGCTACCTCTTTTTCATAAAGGCTTACAAGGCTTTTTTTTTATGGTTTTTACATTTATTAACTGGGTCAATAGTACAAGTCTTTGAGTACATTTACTTAGTTTCAGGTTTTACATGGTTCCAATTGTAAAATGATATACGGTGAAATCCCTGGTTGAAAATGTAAAAGGTTTTAATACACTTCTGAAGAGTGGTAAACTACCTAGTTTAAATACTCCTGTGCTCACTTTCCACTCAAATCATCCAAGATGGAAACCTCATCAACCCCAAAGCGTATATAGCTGGGAGTGGAATAAAGTGGGCTGGGGATGTCTAGGACCAATTGGAATTTCAAATACAGTGTATCCTTTTATCCCCCTAGTTTTATTGGAAAATAATTGATATATATCACCGTATCAGGCTGACAGTGTACAATATGATGGTTTGATTTATATATCTTGTGAAATAATTCCCATAGTAGATTTAGTTAACCTCCATCATCTCATAAAGATACAACAAAAAGAAAGAAAAAACTTCTTGTAATGAGAACTCAGGATTTATTCTTTTAACTTTCCTATATATAAAAAAGAATACAAATATATCTTTTTAATACAATTCCAATTTTGAAACTTTTAAGTAACATGAGTGCCACTTGCTAGGATATTCGCAAATCCTCAGGCCTTTGGGGTTTATCCTTCTGATAATTACATAACAGAATGTTAAAATGGAACTGTTCCGGTTTTAGTTTCAGCCAAAAATCCCAAGATGATTATATGGGACCACCATGCAGACTTGTAAAGGAGGATCAGGAGAAACATTTATTCTCAGGTTGAGGAGATAAATAGGCCCAGAATTTGATATCAGAAGAGGATAGGGAGAGAGGATTGTTGAGGTGTGTTGAGTCATCTACTTGCAGGATGGAGGAGTGCGGTTGCTTGCCCCTCAATTCATGCTTAGAAAAGGGACTAAAGGAGACACACAGAGAGTTTAACAGATGCACCTAATGTTTCAGAGAAGACAGCAGACTTGAGTCTGCCTTACACTGGAGACTAGATCCAAAGTGCCAGGGCCTGGCTGGCTGGTTGTTTTACTGATGGTGGAATGACAGAGTTGGTGGCATTGGCCAGCTTTCACTTCTAGAGTCTTTCTGGACAAAAGATGCATGAGTGTTAACTGTGGGCTGACGTGATTGACACACCTGAACCATGGTTCACTCTGATGCTCTACAGCAGGGTGAACTGTAGGATTTCTCGAGGCTGAGAAAAGGGCCAGCAGCCACCAGAGATGAATTTCCTCACATGAAGAGAACTATCGATGAGAGACCCATGGCAATAGTTTGTGTCTCTGAAGAGCCCAAGAAAGTGCCCACAGAAGTAAGGGTCAGCTTTAAAACTTGGTCCAGTCCAAGGAACACCTCATGGCAACCCTAGAAAGAAAAGTGAGACTTTTCCTGCTCCTTTCCTTCTCCCTAACCTTGTCCACCTACAACTCTCAAGGATGGAAACTGAGATTGACAGGATGGAGTTGGAGATATGCTAGAGCAGGTCAGCAAAGAGAGCAGACAAGGAGGCATCCTTGGTGGAAATTTAAAAGTTTGTTTATTATACTTGTCTGGCTATATTAAGAACTATGCTGCTTTTTACCATCAGAAAATGATTAGAAAGTATTAAGACTTCTTCCAAATTTTACCCAGGGGCAATGGGGAAATTAGCCTCAAATAATAAAATTAAAGGGTCAGCAGAAAACAAATACAGTTGCTTTTACATTGCAGCTCACAAGTTATGCTTGTTCAATGTAGCTGTTATAGTCAAATAAAATTGTCTCCATCCCATGTGCTTTGGAGATCCAGAATCCACCTGTCACCCCTCCCAGTATCTCCAGGATTTCTCTGGATATATATGAAGCAATCCTGTTCCTATCTTTTCCTTTATAGCTGCTCTTTTCTCTCTGCCCTACACTAACCCAAACATTAGAACATTTCCCTTGATAATTGAAAAATATCTCCCGCAAAGGCAGTTATACTTAATAGACTCACTGACAATTTGGGGTTGTAGGCAGGGAGTAGTACAAAAGTTAGTTTAAAATTAAATATTAGACATGATAGATTCTAGAAGTTCCTTGGTCATATTCCTCTCACTGAACCTTTTTCTGGTCAGTTTGCAACTCTCAAGTGGCTCACCCCCTCAGCTATGTTGCTGACCCTCTACTTTTAGGAGACTCTCTCTCTGTTTCCCAACTTTTCCAGTTATTAGCTGTGGAACCTGGATCAGGTTACTTAACTTTTTAGTTAAGTAAAGAAAGTCTTACTTTCCTTATATATTAAATTGAGATATAGTTAGTAGCTACCTCATACTGGAAAGATTAAATGACACACATAAAGCAATTAGCATAGTTCCCAGCACAGAGGTGATATTAAAATACTCAAAGGTAATAAAGTACCTAAGGTAATAAAAAATTTAAGGATAATAAAGTACTTAACTCTATCTTGGGGTATTCTACTCAATGTCATTATGACCTAGAGGGTAAGGTTTTATTGGGACAGTCGCCTTCTCACACGAAGAGAACTCCTCCAATTATTTTTCTAAGTGAAACAATTCTCACCCCAGAAGGTGTTACCTCCTTAAAAATAATATTATCATTCTCCCCAGGACATTTATGTAAAAATAGTATAAATGCCGGTAGGAGACAGACTGAAATATTAGACTGCACATTTCTAGATGGAAGGTCCTGAAAGTTTATTCAATTCTCTGTGCATATTGTATTTTATAGCTAAAACCTGAATTACTTTTCTTGAAATCAGAGATCTTACTCATTTTCATGACTTACTAATAATTTCAAAGATATAAAACAATTAAAGGGACTAATCAAAGAAGGTCTGGGACACTGAAGGTGGCTCTTTAGGACCCCTCTTCCTGCATTAGATGCTCACTCTCTGGCCCAGAGTAAAAGATGAAGTCTCTAAGTTAGGTTTTGTGGTATCACCTATCACAGCAGAGTGAGTGTTCAGTCCATGAAATATCTCCATTTTATATCTCAGCTTACATGACATTTTCTGGAGAGTCATACCTCTTCAAAGGCCATCATCTTAGGAAATAGCATTACTATACCTGGACGTCCAATTACTGCATCCAGAAGAACATTAGTCTGAATCATCAGCCTTCTTTTCTTTCTCTGGGGGCTTTCTCCCAATGGTTTGGGAGAAAGTGGATTACCAGCCAGCTTCTTCAACACCTTCAATCAATTCACTCTCTGACCTCAGTTACTATCTCTTTGCCACAAAATTCTAAAGTTATTATTATTTGTCTGACTACATTTTTTAATATTTTAAACAAAGAATAATGTTTCTAATACCTTGATGACCACCAAGATTTGAAATACCCAATGAGGAGTAGGAATAAAGCATGTTCACAGTGACCATAACTCTTTCAAGCTCTTCTGATATCCTTTTGCCATCTCGATTACCGATACCGTCAATTGTGCACAGTTATTTGAACCTTCTGATATGATTTAATGGAGACAGTTAATTGAATGTGCAATGTTTCTAAAGTCAACTTCACTTCCTCCTCTGGAAAATCCAGTTTAACACGTTTTATATCAATCAGAGGTTTCAACTCAGCTTGGTAAAGCATTTCTTTATCTCGGGGAGCATCATTTACATCCATCTGATTTTCATTTAATTATATCACTGAACTTACAAACACTCTATTACGCCATTTAGCTGTGACAGAGATTTATGTAACATTTGACACACCGTACATTAGTGAAACTTACAGTATCACTCAGGGCAATGTGTCTTTTTTTTTTTTTAACAATATGGATTAATGAGAATCCAATCTTCTTTCTCCAGAGAAAAGAAGTTCAAGGGTTCTCTCCCAATATTGGCTATTAATCAGCACCAGATGGGAGGGTGATGCTGGCAAAGCTCCTCTTACCCTCTCTGATGCTTCCAAACTCTTTCTGATCCAAAGGAGTGCTGGAATCTCTCCTCAGCCTGGACTTCTACAAAAGCTCTCCCTTCTGTGGTGTCTTCCCATATCATCAGTATGCACGTTTTCCCAGACTGTGGCTCAGAAGAGCTGGAGCCAGTTCATGGGCTCCTGCTGCTTCCAAAGCCCCATATGAAGTCTGTCTGCCTATTAAGCAAGGCACAGGGGGGCGAGACTCCTCCGGAATCCCTTGGCATTTGGTGCTGGATCCCACAGCTCCCGCAGAGGCACTTTTGTTCGTGAATGGATGCCAAATTTTAGTTGTTAAAAGGGGGTGGAAAAAGGAGGGACATTTTATGCTTCCATGATGCTGTCCTAGGGTGATATATTTGAAAGTGCTTTGAAAATTGAAATATTAGGTGGTATTACTATATGTCTTGTAGTTATTGCCACTGACTTACCCCTAGTTTGAGCATGTGTGTTTACAACATTTTTGTTCTTGCTGTTTTCTCTGTCTCTCCTCTTCAGTTATTTTAGCAATCTAAGTTGTCATAACTGCTTGCATTTAGTTTGCTCAGTTCAGAATTATTAACTTAGTTACTTAATAACTGTAATACCTTTTAATGATAATCATCAGAGTTTAGATTAGAAAATCCAACATAGATAGAAGTAAATACTGCCACCTTCCTGTCCTTAAGTCCTTCCTTGTATAAATACACGGAAATTAAAAGGAAAACATGACGAATACAGTAAATAATAATAGAGGCAATAGGAGAAAGCCCAAAGAGAGAAGGATGACAAAAATGGAGAGTGCTGGCCATAGTTGGCTTTGGTGTGTCTGACAGTCTAAGTAGCCAATGCTTGATGACAATTGCCAACTTGGTCCCTTTAATGAGTCTTTGATACAAGAATAAAGAATATAGACTGTTCTTTCAGATGACCAATTCTTTCTATGATATGTGTGAGACAGTATATTACAGTATATTTAAACCTAATAAATTAGAGTCTTTATGGATTCTTTCCTAATTGAAATTTGGAAGATACAACTATTTGGGGTAAAATAATATCATTTCTAGCCAGTATATGACCTATTACTATTTTGAACTTATAAGAAGAGCTTAAGCTATGTCATCTGGTTTTATTCTGTATAGTTGAATTCAGACAATAATATGGAAGCATTTTTTCCAGACTATAAAAAAAAATCTGGAAACAGGAAAAAGTTGAGAAATATATAAGCAAAAAAAAAAGAAAATGATAATATCCAACCATTCCATCTCCCAGAGTAATCTACTGTTAGTGTTTTGGCAAGTACAATTACAGGAAGAAAAAACTTTTGAATAACTTCTTCCCCTGACTTCTCTTCTTGAAGTCCTAGAGTCTCTTTCTATAGATAGGAGTCTGAATAAGTTGTGGTAACTTGGGGCTCTAAATGGAGCTCATGAAGTTTGTCCTATTATATCTGTTTTCTCTCCAGAGTTGAAGATGAATGAATGGTAAAGAAATCTCACAAACAAGTATTTTATTTATCACATATTTTCCCATGTAGAAATAAAGAATATAAGACTAATTCATGGTAAAATGGCTTATGTTTACAATGTAGTTACTTAACATGTAAATACTACCTTGTAAAATTCAGACTTTCTGTTATTAAAAGGACATCACACATTTTCAATGAAATATTCCAAAACTACTGAATCATCAGTATGGGTAGAGTGTAAATTTGCCTTCCTAAAACTGGTATACTCAATTTTCTTATTCCTTATATTATTTCATCTAGGAATGAATATGATTCACAGAGTACACTTTAAATAATTTTGGTTTTAAAGGTGTTGAACCAGGGGTATATTTTATTTTAAACTTTTTAATCAACTGTATGGAACTTTTACGTGCCCAGTGAGAAAGATGCCAGATGTATGAACAGCAAAGAGCAGTTGTCTTTGATGCATTACACTGAGATAAGTGAGTTTCCCTAGGATCAGTCAGGACCTGACTTTTCTCTGCCTCACTATAGTAATACTACGGGTGATGATGTTGTCCCCAAAGTCACATTATTATAGGTCAATCTAATGGCCAACACTATGACCTCATGTACAAAAGTTTTATAATTGCATGTCAGGAGGAAATAACACTTAAATACGACAGATTCTTTGTTTGACTCTGTATTGCATTTTGCATGCTGTCTTGCCAAACATAGTTAGCAAGCCAATAATAGGAATAGTGAAACCCATGTTGACCCCCCAAAACAAAATACGATTTTAGTTTCTCAAAAATCTATTGGAAGAAAAGAGACACTTCTCTTTCAAATGGCTGACATGGAGTTTAATTTAATACACCAGAAGATTCCATCTTAACCCTCCTAACACTCTTATCGCAACAGATATACCATGGATGCATATCTGCTTTGGACACACATGGTTGCTTTCAGCCAGGTACAAGAAAAAAGAATGGGCAAATATAAAGCATTACGTCTTATGATATATTCTACCCATATGCTTGCCAGCTCTAATTGAATCCACAGACAGATGGTTTTAATTAGTAACTCTAAGCTACCTACATTTTTCTCATACCTTTCTCATTTGTATTTAAAGCGCTTCCTTGTCTTAGGTACAAATATCTTTAAATATTTGTGTGAAGGCTTCTCTTTTGGAGACTTTGACTGAAATGATTTTTCTCAAACTGGTAGGTATTCTCAGTGTGTCTCTAGACCCCAAAGACATTCTCAGCTTGACTTTGTATAGCAGCCTACATCTGGTTCTACTCAAATTCCTTTTTCTCTTCTCCAAGCCCTCACCTCATCCCTTGCTCACTTTGCTTTTCACTTCCTGTTTTTATTACGCCTTAGGAATATGAAATACAGAAAAGCAAAGATGAATTTTAAAAATTTGAGGAAAGGGAAGAAATTAAATGGCAAAATAATGGGAACTGTTGGAGAAAAATGATCCTCTTTGAGTTATTTTATATTAGTAACAAACTTGTTTACTCCACTGTCAAATTGATTTTCATTTAAGGACACGTATAACCAAACTTCTGTCCAATTTACAGGGCATGCAAAAAAGAGTTAGCAGGTACGCCTGAGACTGTGGTCTTTAGAAAGGCCTGCTTGCAAGCTGGGCTCTGGGTTAGAGTCTGGGAACTTAAATTCTAAACAGTTCCCTATACTGATATAAAGTTTCCTTAAATGGTAGAGTGGCTCACTGTGCCTAGTTTGTTTGTACGACCACATAGTTCATGCTGCACGCTTACTTTCCATCTGGGAGTCTGGAATTTTGATATATACTAAAAAGAAGTTGCCTATATGACCACTCTCTAATTAAAAACCTTTTCACACATGTTGTCAAACTCAAACTTGTTGCTGGAGGAATTAAGCATGTCCACTGAGAGAGGACTCTTGGAAGCCTGTGCCTTGTTTCTTGCAGATTTTACTCCATGTGCCTTTTTATTTGCTGATTTTGCTTTGGATCTCTTTGCTATAATAAATATTAGCAGTGAATATACTATATGCTGAGTCCTGTGAGTCCTTCTAATAAACCACCAAACCTGGGAGTGTTCTTGGGTACCTCTGACACGCATTGATTGAAATGTCTTTCTTAAGATTGATACATTTTAAATAAATATTTATTGAACACATATTATGTGAATTGAATTATGCTATGTGAAACCAAGATAAGGAACCCAGACCTATTTTAAGAAATTAACAGTTTTGTGGCTATGTCAACATACAAAAGTGTATAAAAAGAATATCCAATAAAGAAGATGTGGCACATATATACAATGGAATATTACTCAGCCATAAAAAGAAACGAAATTGAGCTATTTGTAATGAGGTGGATGGACCTAGAGTCTGTCATACAGAGTGAAGTAAGTCAGAAAGAAAAAGACAAATACTGTATGCTAACACATATATATGGAATTTAAGAAAAAGAAAATGTCATGAAGAACCTAGGGGTAAGGAAGGAATAAAGACGCAGACCTACTAGAGAACGGACTAGAGGTTATGGGGAGGGGGAAGGGTGAGCTGTGACAGGGCGAGAGGGAGTCATGGACATATACACACTAACAAACGTAGTAAGGTAGATAGCTAGTGGGAAGCAGCCGCATAGCACAGGGATATTGGCTCGGTGCTTTGTGACAGCCTGGAGAGGTGGGATAGAGAGGGTGGGAGGGAGGGAGACGGCAAGAGGGAAGACATATGGGAACATATGTATATGTATAACTGATTCACTTTGTTATAAAGCAGAAACTAACACACCATTGTAAAGCAATTATACCCCAATAAAGATGTTAAAAAAAAAAGAATATACAATTAACTGAGTCAAAGCAGAACAAGGAAAATACAAGAAGCTTATTTCAATGGAACTTCTGAAGATGTAGATACTTAATCTCGTTCAAATATCAGGAAAGCTCATGGCAGGTGAGTTATAATGTTAGTTAGCAGAACAAGTAGGTTTTGACAGGTTATGATATCTGAAGGCAGGAGGAAGAGGAGTTTTGGAGTGTTTCCCTTGAAACTTCACAAGTGGATAGAAGGTATAGCAAAGAAGTGAATAATATAGAGTATATCAAGGAAATACAATATAATTGTTACTGTGGCACAAAGTGGAATTTTCAAGTGCTCTTGATTAAAATCCTAATAATTTGAATGTCTTATTTATAACTCATTTTTATGCAAAATTTATGACTATAGAAGGCCCATCAGTATATATACATATCGCTGATACACTTCATTGTACAGCAGATGTAACACAACATTGTAAAGCAAGTATGCTCCAATAAAAAAAAAATTCCGTAGCATTTTAAAAGCATCTCTCTTAAACTCTCTTAAACTTAAGTTCTCCTGGTTTCTAATCATGTTTTTCTTTTCTGCCTCTTCTTTGTTCAGATCCATCATGAGTGAAAACTGGGACCCAAACCCTTCGGAAAACTGGCATCCCATTTGGAGTGTCAGTGACACAAAGCATGATCTGTACGCGGATAGCAATATCACCTATGTGAACTACTATCTTCACCAGCCTGAAGTGGCAGCGATTTTCATTATTTCCTACTTTCTGACCTTCTTCCTATGCATGGTGGGAAATACAGTGGTTTGCTTTATTGTAATGAGGAACACACATATGCACACAGTCACTCATTTCTTCACCTTGAACCTGGCCATAAGTGATTTACTAGTTGGCATATTCTGTATGCCTATCACGCTGCTGGACAATATTATAGCAGGTATGTTGATTTGCATGCAGCTCAAACATACTATGAGAAAATATTTGTCCCATATCCCTGAAGTCATCACAGCGCCATCCATTCATTCACAAATATTTATGGAGTTCTAAGAACTGCTCCAAGTAGCTGTTCTCATGGGGTCTACGTGCTAAAGGAGGATAAAAACAACAAACAAATATCTATATAAGTAGTCAGAGAATAAAAAGAATTATGGAGAAAAATAGAACAAGTGACAGAGATGAAGTGTGGAAGCTGTTATTTTTATAGAGTGTTCACTGAAGGTCATCAGTGAATGGTGACACTTCTTACTGAAGACTTTGAATTTGCTTAACAGTTCAGGGCACATATAATATAGTAAAAATATTAAGAATATTATGGGCTGTAAAGTTCAAAGAACGTGTGGTTTCAACTGATGCAATGTCTTCAATCTAATATAAATAGATATTTAAGCCCTCTTGTGGTTGGCTGAGAGATTTCCAACAGTTTTTGATGGAAGATGGAGTAACAGAAGCAATAATTTCTCACAAAGCAGTAGTTTCATTCATATAGTGGTACTTTACATGTGCAACATAAGTCATGGTTCGGGTATTACCCTAGAGTACTTCTGGGCCGTATTACCACTTCTTTAGCACTATGTTATACACTCTGGAAGTACAGAAACAGTGTATCTATACCTCCCAGTACAGTTCTGGTGCATAGTACCTGCTTAATAAATATCTGTTGTATTAACACATAAAGTCAACAGCCATTTCTGTTATCATATTTTAAATTCTTTGAGCTATTTTTATATTCTTTGTGTTCCTTGTACTATCATGCACATACTTTTCATAGACAAAATGTATTTTATCTCTGAGGTTATGAGTAGTAATTTTCTTTGTTTCTTAATTTTTTGTCTACCTGATTCAGATTAGTTTTCTCCTGTTTCATTCTTCCTATTTGTTTCAGTTTCTTTCTTTTATGGTTGAGGCTTCCCTAATAGTCAACTACTATTTAGCTGCTTGTATTTCAGAGTGAGGTACTATGTGGCTGCTTTGAACCTCTGCAGGACTGGGGTTTGAGGTTAGGCTCACTCTCGGCTTCACTAGCCTGGGTCATTCATTGGGAAATCCACAGCTATCAGAAACTGCCAGTGAAAATATGTCAGTGTTCTTGGAAGGATCACTTGCCCCAGAAGGAAATTCTCTAATCTACTGCCATAGGGATTAGAAGTCTGGCAGCTGCATTCTGGAGCTGAGTGGGTCTCTCTACCAGCAGTAGGAGCACGTGCAGAGTGTATATGTACTTTCAGTCTATCCTCCTGCATCATTGTGGCATAAAGCCATTCAAGCACCAATTTTAAGATGGTCTGGATAGACGAGAGAATGATTTTTTAAGTATGCTTGGCTTATTTAGGTTACTGGGAATAGCTTTAATTAGATAAGAGTATTTTTTAAATAAGCTACAGGATAGTTTTTAAAAGATAAACTAAAAAAATCTGAGCAATATGTAACATTCATCTCTTGGGAAACTAGAATATTTGCTAATGGAAGAATAGTGTTACTTTCCTGTAATAGCAGAGGTGCGTATAGAATATCAAACTCTAAATTTGATTTGATTGATATTAAATATCAAATATAATAATTTTACCAATTTCTTTTATAAACATTCTAGTAACTGGAGTTCAGTTAGGAAGTTATTCAAACAGACTACTTTTGTTTGTGCAAAGTGCTCTTTATTCTCCAAGTATGTCTTAGTCAGTTTAGGCTGTTATAACAAAATACCATAGACTGGGTGGCTTAAACAACAGACATTTAATTTCACAGTTCTGGAGGCTAGGAGTCTGAGATGAGGGTGCCAGCATGGTCGGGTTCTTGGTGAGGGTCCTTTTTCTGATTGGTAGATTGCTGTGTGTTCACATGGCCTTTACTCAGTGTATGCACATGGGGAGAGGTCTCACGCTCTCTTCTTCTTCTTAAAAGGGCACTAATCCCATCATGTGGCGTAATCCCCATGGCCTCATCTACATCTAATTACTTCCCAAAGGCCACACCTTCAAATACCATCACATTGGGGGTTAAGGCTTCAATATATGAATTTGGGAGGGAACACATTCACTCCATAACAAAGTACCTCTGAGGTAAATCATGTCATTAGATTATATATAATATTAACTTTATTTGTTATACATGTGACGCCTGATTCCTCATAATTTATGGAATACATTTCCAAATTAGAGAAAAAATATTTTTCCTGTTTTATTCATTTAAAGGGCATTATTGCATAAGGGTTAATGGTTTGGACACTGGAACCATACTGCTAGGGTTTAAATCCTTAATATGCTTCTAACTAGCTGTGTGGCAAGGTATGTGAAATTTGTATGTTTGTTACATATTCTATATCATGAGGAGAATAATAAAGCCTTCAGAAGCCTGTTGTGGGGATTAGATATGTTAATAGATGCAAAACATTTATTACAGTGTATAGAATGTTGAAACTACTGTGTAAGTTTTGACCTTATTAGTATACTGAAAAACAGAGATCTGAATGTATTAATGAAAATAATGGGAAACATTGATTGCTCCCTGAATATCATTTAGGAAACAGTTGCATCTGTCTAATTTCATGTCTTTCTCTTCATAATTTCAGTGAAATTAAAAAATATGTATATGATCTTTCCAAAGACTAACTGTCCCATTTTCCTTTCAGGATGGCCTTTTGGAAGTACAATGTGCAAGATCAGTGGCTTGGTCCAGGGAATATCCGTTGCAGCTTCAGTCTTTACTTTAGCTGCAATAGCAGTAGATAGGTAGGTCAGCACCAAACTCTGAATCCAGAAAATTGGGCGTATCTGCAACTAATCCACCTAACCAGTGAAAAATGTATAATCTACTAAATTTGGGTATATCTGCTTAAAATTGTAGCCGTAATATGTACCCCTTTAAGAGCAAGACTTATATATATATATATATATATATATATATATATATATATATATATATATATATATAATATACACACACACTAAGGGTTCAGTAATAAAATAAAACTACTGAAGTTTCCATATTTTAAGATTAAATAATTAGGGATGATGCATGTTTTAGTTTGGGCTGCTATTAACAAGATATCATAGACTATTTGTTGAATGAATAAATGAAAAAATAATATTTGAAGTTTCAATAGCTGGTTTACAAAAAGAGCAAAATACCTAGAATTGCACCTTTGAAGTTACCCATAATTTAAGGGTGAGTAAGTGGGAGAATTCACCGAGTAGAAGACTAGATGAAAACTTGGAATTTAAGACAGAAGAGCTTACACCGTCAGTGAAGGACAGTGGAGCAGTCAAAGCTCAAGATAACTAGTCATTATATAAAGATAAGATAAATTTGTTTGGAGTTGCTGATGGGCCACTTAAAAGCTCTAAGTTTCCTTACCTGCAGATCTGGAAAGTATTAATTTTCAATTTTATAGAGTCATCACAAAAATCAAAGAAGATTCAATAGATGATAGTACTTTGAAAAATATAAAATGTTATACAGTTATATGATAGTATGATTATCTTATAATGAATATCAGTAATAACAAAATTAAGAATCACAATAACAAAATAACAGTAAAATGAATCAGGCTTACTCTACATACTGATCATTGTCATGCTCAACAGAGGACACAGAACACTGGGAAGGTGCATAAACAGAACTCATCATGGGAACTCTCATCAGATTCATAGCTGTGAAACAAACCACCAAAACACTTAGTGGCTTAAAACAGTAATGCTTTTAATATTTGTCACAACTCTGTGGATTGGCTGGGTGCCTCTGTGTGGTTCTCCTACTCTGTGCCTTGTAGCTGAAATCACTCACGCTTTTGCTTATGCCATGCTTGCTAATGTTCAACTAACTGGCCAAAGCAAGTTGCATGGCCAAGCACACAGATCATGTGTGAGGGGACCACAGAAGGGCATGGAGGGACATTTAAGAATATGGGCTCTGGAGCCAAAATACATGTGTAAAAATCATGTGTAATTATGGGCAAGATTTTTTACCTTTTCTAAGCCTTTTCCCCATGTTTTAAATAAGAAAGCTTACAGAGGCAATCCATGCAAACCAACGGAAAGGAGCCTGGAACAGAATATTAAATGCTCATGCTCAATGTTGACTAGTTACAATAGTACTTTGATTATTAATAGTGTCTGATATACTCCACTCATTAATTTTTTGAGTTGAAATTTATCTCATATATTAATTACAGAAACTGGTAATGCACGCCTCCCTACTAATGGTAACTTTCTATATTTGAGGGGGAATATGTATGGAAGACTGTAATTACTGAAATAAATTTAATTAATGACTTGGTCAGAAGTTATGAGGCAGTCCTTCACTGATATTTGCCTTTAATTACAGGTTCCAGTGTGTCTTCTACCCTTTTAAACCAAAGCTCACTATCAAGACAGCATTTGTCATCATTATGATCATCTGGATCCTGGCCATCGTCATTATGTCCCCATCTGCAATAATGTTACACGTACAGGAAGAAAAATATTACCGAGTGAGACTCAACTCCCAGAATAAAACCAGCCCAGTCTACTGGTGCCGGGAAGACTGGCCAAATCGGGAAATCAGGAAGATCTATACCACTGTGCTGTCTGCTAACATCTACCTGGCTCCCCTGTCCCTCATTGTCATCATGTATGGAAGGATTGGAATTGCACTCTCCAAGACAACAGTGCCCCACTCAGGCAAACAGAACCAGGAACAGTGGCACGTGGTGACCAGGAAGAAGCAGAAGGTCATTAAGATGCTCCTGACTGTGGCCCTGCTTTTCATTCTCTCCTGGCTGCCTCTGTGGACTCATGATGCTCTCACACTATGTTGACCTGTCTCTGAATGAACTGCGGGTCATCAACACCTACATCTACCCTTTGGCACACTGGCTGGCCTTTGGCAACAGCAGCATCAACCCCATCATTTATGGTTTCTTCAATGAGAATTTTCGCCGTGGTTTCCAAGATGCTTTTCGTCTCCATCTCTGCCAAAAAAGAGAAAAGCCCAAGGAAGCCTACACCCTAAAAGCTAAAAACAATGTGGTCATCAACATATCTCATCTGTCAGCTCAGGAATCTACAATTAAAAACACACATGAGGGCTTTCCTGGTGGCATAGTGGTTAAGAATCCGCCTGCCAAGGCAGGGGACACGGGTTCGAGTCCTGGTCCGGGAAGATCCCACATGCCGCGGAGCAACTAAACCCATGAGCCACAGCTACTGATCCCTTGCTCTAGAGCCCACGAGCCACAACTACTGAAGCCTGCGCACCTAGAGCCCGTGCTCCGCAGCAAGAGAAGCCATCGCAACGAGAAGACCGCACACAGCAACGAAGATTAGACTCCGCTCAACACAACTAGAGAAAAACCTGTGCACAGCAACGAAGACTCAACGCAGCCAAAAATAAATAAATTAAATAAATAAATTAAAAAAAAAAACACACACACATGAGGATATTGTGCTTTGTAGGAAAAGTGCTGAAAAACCCATACAGGAATTAATGATCAAGAATTTGAACTTACCGATAGTAATGAGATGTAAAAGGAGCTGGTGTGATGATTTTAACTCTACTGTGTTATATGGTGAAATACTGTTGCTTTTTTATGGCTTTGTACTTCAGTTCTTCTTAAGAATGTTAGAAGCTCTCTCTGGAAAATAGTAAACAAAATGAACTTCTGTTTGTAATCAATCTTACTGTATTTAAAATACATACAGAGACCCATATACAAATTTGCCTGGATAAATCAATTTTCTAGGACCAGTTTTCAAAGCCTGATCTTTTCCCACTTAGCTATTTGTGTATGAATCAAGCATGTGTTTTATGTGTATATATATGTATGCAACACACATACACACATATACATTTTCTTCAAATGGTGATAAATGGGCAGTTCTTTGCATGAGAGCACATTTTATGAATTCTCCCTCTGCTTTTGAATTGGAAATGTTAGACTACAGAACTATTTATCTGTTTGTGCTTTTAAAATGTACTTAGCTTTCTTAGAAATAAGAACTGCAATAGCAAATAAAGGGACACTGTATTTCTTTGTAATTAAAAGTTGATTTTTTTTCCTTTCAAACAGTACAAAGTTGGTAAACTCATAACATTGTTCCATAGGAGTTATTGTTGGCTTTTTAATATTTTCATAAATGAATTTAAGCCCTAGCTGAACCCATGTTTCTTGCAGAGATGATTCAGGATCCCAACTTGACCTCCTTTCTAACAGAATCTCTGACATAAAGAAACAAAGCTTTTAATAATGCAGCAGGTGGCAGAAGGATGGCAGCTCTCTTCTAAAGGGCTTAATCAGAGATGTTCAACAATCATCATAAGACTCCCATAAAGTTTGAACAAAGCAAGACTGATTATCCCAGATCTCCTACTGGGCACAAAATGTAAGGCACAGAAGTCCTACTGGATAGCAAGTTAATATACTACTATTAAAAAGAGAATGGTGAACCCCTGGATTCTGCTAGGTTACGATTATGTAGTGACAATAGTTGCAAATGCTAGCTTTTATTCTAGGATGAGATAGTCCTTAGAAAATTGGAAATTATAAAATAACAAATAGTTTGGCAAATAAAAATAAATCTCTGGGCCTGGACCTATCATGTTTTTCCAATCATTAACATGGTTCAGGCTAAAAGCTTTTCGACTTTATAGGCCTTTGAGAAAATAATTGTTCAGTTTTCAATTGGTTTATGCTATATGATAGTTGAATATGTATGTGTTACATATTTCCAAAACCTTTTTCAAATTTCATTATTTCCACTACAGCATAGGGTCTATGTGTTATGAAGAACTTATTTGGGACTTCCTCAATGACCATTTTTCTGATTGTAAAACTAATAAAAATTACATTATAAAATATAAAAACAGGTATAAAAACAACACCTGATACTTTTAGAGTTTTCATGAAGTACAGAATGGTACAAAAATTACATGTAATTCCTCTTTAAGGAAAAAAAACAGTGAAAACACTTATTCTAAACAAAACTTAGATCAGCATCTTGTATGTATGTCTTTGCCATGCCAAGAGTGATTATTTAAGAATGATTATTTTGTCGTTGCCTACCTCACAGTATCATTAACACATTAAATTTCTTTCTTCAACTTTGCTACTTAATTGTGAAAAATCATTTAAATTTGTTGTTTTGATTACTAGTGCAGCTGAACATTGTTCCGTCTCTTAGTAATTTGTATTTATTCCTCTTCCCATTCTTAGGCCATTTTCCTATTGTATTTTTGTTGTTTTTGTCTTTTATTTATTGCTATGCATTTTTTGTATCAGCCATCAATAACAGGCAGAATGATCTTTTTTAAAAACATAAAAATAATGTCACTTCTCTGCTTAAAAGCCATTAATCATTTCTTTTCAAATTAGGAAAAGAAAACAAACTCCTTACCAAGACTTATACACCTTTACTTTTCTGCCCCCGTCCACCTCTTAACCTCATCTCAAACCCAACTCTCATCATTTACACTGCCTGCCTGTATGCTCCTCTATCTTTGCCAAGTTCTTTGCTGCTTTTGGGTTTGCACCTGTTTTCTTCCTGCCAGAAATGTTCTTCCCATTGGCCTCCACGGGCTGGCTCTCTCATCCTTTAGGACTCAAACTAAAACTCCCCTGAAGAAATAAATGAAAAAGAAATGAAGGAAACAATAGCAAAGATCAATAAAACTAAAAGCTGGTTCTTTGAGAAGATAAACAAAATAGATAAACCACTAGCCAGACTCATCAAGAAAAAAAGGGAGAAGACTCAAATCAATAGAATTAGAAATGAAAAAGGAGAGGTAACAACTGACACTGCAGAAATAAAAAAGATCATGAGAGATTACTACAAGCAACTCTATGCCAATAAAATGGACAATCTGGAAGAAATGGACAAATTCTTGGAAATGCACAACCTGCCAAGACTGAATCAGGAAGAAATAGAAAATATGAACAGACCAATCACAAGCACTGAAATTGAAACTGTGATTAAAAATCTTCCAACAAAGAAAAGCCCAGGACCAGATGGCTTCACAGGCGAATTCTATCAAACATTTAGAGAAGAGCTAACACCTATCCTTCTCAAACTCTTCCAAAATATAGCAGAGGGAGGAACACTCCCAAACTCCTTCTACGAGGCCACCATCACCTTGATACCAAAACCAGACAAGGATGTCACAAAGAAAGAAAACTACAGGCCAATATCACTGATGAACATAGATGCAAAAATCCTCAACAAAATACTAGCAAACAGAATCCAACAGCACATTAAAAGGATCATACACCATGATCAAGTGGGGTTTATTCCAGGAAAGCAAGGATTCTTCAATATACGCAAATCTATCAATGTGATAAACCATATTAACAAACTGAAGGAGAAAAACCATATGATCATCTCAATAGATGCAGAGAAAGCTTTTGACAAAATTCAACACCCATTTATGATAAAAACCCTGCAGAAAGTAGGCATAGAGGGAACTTTCCTCAACATAATAAAGGCCATATATGACAAGCCCACAGCAAACATCATCCTCAATGGTGAAAAACTGAAAGCATTTCCACTAAGATCAGGAACAAGACAAGGTTGCCCACTCTCACCACTCTTATTCAACATAGTTTTGGAAGTTTTAGCCACAGCAATCAGAGAAGAAAAGGAAATAAAAGGAATCCAAATCGGAAAAGAAGAAGTAAAGCTGTCACTGTTTGCAGATGACATGATCCTATACATAGAGAACCCTAAAGATGCTACCAGAAAACTACTAGAGCTAATCAATGAATTTGGTAAAGTGGCAGGATACAAAATTAATGCACAGAAATCTCTGGCATTCCTATATACTAATGATGAAAAATCTGAAAGTGAAATCAAGAAAACACTCCCATTTACCATTGCAACAAAAAGAATAAAATATCTAGGAATAAACCTACCTAAGGAGACAAAAGATCTGTATGCAGAAAATTATAAGACACTGATGAAAGAAATTAAAGACGATACAAATAGATGGAGAGATATACCATGTTCTTGGACTGGAAGAATCAACATTGTGAAAATGACTCTACTACCGAAAGCAATCTATAGATTCAATGCAATCCCTATCAAACTACCACTGGCATTTTTCACAGAACTAGAACAAAAAATTTCACAATTTGTATGGAAACACAAAAGACCCCGAATAGCCAAAGCAATTTTGAGAACGAAAGAAGGAACTGGAGGAATCAGGCTCCCAGACTTCAGACTATACTACAAAGCTACAGTTATCAAGACGGTATGGTACTGGCACAAAAACAGAAAGATAGATCAATGGAACAGGATAGAAAGCCCAGAGATAAACCCACGCACATATGGTCACCTTATCTTTGACAAAGGAGGCAGAAATGTACAGTGGAGAAAGGACAGCCTATTCAATAAGTGGTGCTGGGAAAACTGGACAGCTACATGTAAAGGTATGAAATTAGATCACTCCCTAACACCATACACAAAAATAAGCTCAAAATGGATTAAAGACCTAAATGTAAGGCCAGAAACTATCAAACTCTTAGAGGAAAACATAGGCAGAACACTCTATGACATAAATCACAGCAAGGTCCTTTTTGACCCACCTCCTAGAGAAATGGAAATAAAAACAAGAGTAAACAAATGGGACCTAATGAAACTTAAAAGCTTTTGCGCAGCAAAGGAAACCATAAAGAAGACCAAAAGACAACCCTCAGAATGGGAAAAAATATTTGCAAATGAAGCAACTGACAAAGGATTGATCTCCAAAATTTATAAGCAGCTCATGCAGCTTAATAACAAAAAAACAAACAACCCAATCCAAAAATGGGCAGAAGACCTAAATAGACATTTCTCCAAAGAAGATATACAGAGTGCCAACAAACACATGAAAGAATGCTCAACATCACTAATCATGAGAGAAATGCAAATCAAAACTACAATGAGATATCATCTCACACCAGTCAGAATGGCCATCATCAAAAAATCTAGAAACAATAAATGCTGGAGAGGGTGTGGAGAAAAGGGAACCCTCTTACACTGTTGGTGGGAATGTAAATTGATACAGCCACTGTGGAGAACAGTATGGAGGTTCCTTAAAAAGCTACAAATAGAACTACCATATGACCCAGCAATCCCACTACTGGGCATATACCCTGAGAAAACCATAATTCAAAAAGAGTCATGTACCAAAATGTTCATTGCAGCTCTATTTACAATAGCCCGGAGATGGAAACAACCTAAGTGTCCATCATCGGATGAATGGATAAAGAAGATGTGGCACATATATACAATGGAATATTACTCAGCCATAAAAAGAGACGAAATTGAGCTATTTGTAATGAGGTGGATAGACCTAGAGTCTGTCATACAGAGTGAAGTAAGTCAGAAAGAGAGAGACAAATACCGTATGCTAACACATATATATGGAATTTTAAAAAAAAATGTCATGAAAAACCTAGGGGTGAAACAGGAATAAAGACACAGACTTACTAGAGAATGGACTTGAGGTTATGGGGAGGGGGAAGGGTAAACGGTGACAAAGCGATAAAGAGGCATGGACATATATACACTACCAAACGTAAGGTAAATAGCTAGTGGGAAGCAGCCGCATAGCACAGGGAGATCAGCTCGGTGCTTTGTGACCGCCTGGAGGGGTGGGATAGGGAGGGTGGGAGGGAGGGAGACGCAAGCGGGAAGAGATATGGGAATATATGTATGTATATAACTGATTCATTTTGTTGTGAAGCTGAAGCTAACATACCATTGTAAAGCAATTATACTCCAATAAAGATGTTAAAAAAAAAAAAAAAAAACCTCCCCTGAGCTTTGTTTATTCCTTCATAGCAATTCTCATTATCTGTAATTATGTTCAGAATTCATTTATTTACTTGTTTACTATCCATATGCCCTACCAGAAGGTAAACACTATAAGGGGTGGAATGTTGTCTTGTGTATCACTGTATCTCCATTGCCTGAGCAAGTGTTTGGCACATAATGGATGCACAATAAATATTTATTGAACCAATTAATTAAGTAGTTGCAAATATTTTCCAGTAAATATTTGCATTCTAATTTATTTATGATTGTTATATTTTATTTTTAGATATTGAAAAGAATTCAGAATATAATGGAATGGAATTTGCATTCTAATTTATTTATGATTGTTATATTTTATTTTTAGATATTGAAAATTTTAGATATTTTTAGATACTGAAAAGAATTCAGAATATAATGGAAACACTGGATGATTTAGAAAAGCAGATGAAATAAAACGATTTCTTATCTGGTCACCTAGTGATAACCATTCTTTCTGTCATCTTGGGGCAGGTGTACATGCTTTCTTTAGCAAAGTTAGGATTCTGGGGCATGTACTTTGTACGTTTTTATTCATTTATAACTTTATTCATTTGTGTATCAAGAACACATTTCCATGTTGTTTAATATTCTTCAAATATTTTATTCATGTTAATACCATTCCTTAATTTATTAAAGTTCTTCTTTGTGGCTGAAAATATAAGCTACTTCTTAAATCTATAAAATGATGCAGTTATATATACCTTGTATTATACTGGGCATATTTATAATTATCTTAGAATAGACTCATAAAAAACATAATTGCATGACTAAAATGCATGTACATTTGTTAATGTTTTAATACACATTGTCAAATAGTTCTTAAACAGGTTTTAATATTTTATACTTCCCTTAGCAGTGTTTGCTCACTCACACACTCTCAAATATTGCATACTCTATAAAACAAATTTTTCTTGCTAGTTTAGTAAGATAGAACGTGTATCCCCATGTTTGATTTCATTTCATTGTTATGCAGCTGGACGTTAAATTAATCTTTATTCAGTTTGATTCATTTGTATTCACTTATCTTCCCTTGTATATGTACGGGAGGAAAACATTTCCCTTCTCTTCTTGGTTCTTTGGCTGACCTAATAATTAAATTGACATAAGACAGAGTAACAGGAGAAAAACAAATTTAATTACATATGTATGGGAGCCCCACAAAGACATGAGAGGCTCCTGGACAGTCAGGCAATTGCGGCTTATATGTCATCCTGAGCTAAGGAGAAGGGGGGTAGGGGTTGAGACTTCAAAGGAGAGGAAGACTATTCACAGGAAAATGGGAAGAGCAAATATTTATCACACAAATGTTTGTCATGCCATACAAAGTCTTTCTTATGTAAAAAAATTATATGTTTGGTAATAGCTCTCTTCCTGGTACAGGCTCCCTATCTAAATTCTTTTAGACAGTTAAGGGAGAGATAAAAAGCTCTTCTTGAGTCTGTCAGGCCTTAATCACGTTCAGCTTGAAGTAACCACATGCCAAAGTGGCACGTTCTGGAATGACCTCCTCTGAACCCCATCATGTTCATTTGCATTTCCTTCTTAGTCAATTCCCTCTTCATGTCCTTTGCTATCTTGTCAGTTAGGTTACATGACTTTCCTTCTCAGCAATCTGTAAAAGTGCTCCCTAATTCAGGATATTAATCTCTGACCATCAGACATGTTTCAAACATTTACTCTATTTGATGTGTGACTATGTATATGTATATGCATAGATATGAGGGTAAAGGTTAAGCCACTATGATGGAATTCAAAAATACATTGGCTTAAAGGATATAGATGTTAATTTTGCACCTGATGTTAGTGGTCCAGTTTAATGGGGACCTTATTACCATATAGTAGCAGTTTTACAGATGAGGAATTGACCTCACAGAAGTAAAGGAAATTGTCCGGAGTTGCATAACAAAGTGACTCATGGAGCCATATTCTAACCCATGTCAGCATTTAACGAATATTTACTATGTGGCAGGCACTGTTCTACAGGAATCATCTCATTGAATCCTTATATACTATGAAGTGAGTGTTACCAGTATTCACCTTTTCAGACAGACACAAAAGCTGAAGCTTAGAAATATTAAGTATTAACATAGGGAAGCGATTAAAATATTTATTCAGGATTCAGATTGTCTGGGGTTGCATCTTGGGTCTGCCATCTAGACATCGATTTCTAAAATTCTCAATACTTCGGTTTCCTCAACTGTAAAATGGACATAATAATAAAATCATTTGAAAATTTAGTGCAATACCATACGTAAATAGATTAGAACTATACCTAGTACTCTTCCATTTATCAAGAGGAAACACAGTTCATATCAGATTAATGCCTATTACCAATTTTTTAGAGGCTTAGTACTGCTTAGATAAAACTCAGAGGTTAAAGATGACTGTTCTAAATTGGCCACTTGGACAATAGTCATTAAAGACAAACAACAATATAAAAACTTGATCTTTCATTGAGCCTTATGTGCCAGAAAATAAATATAACATGCATCATGACTTTCTTCTACTTCATTGCTTTCTTTTATATTTCTAGCTATCTTTCTTTTCCAAGCAGTACTTTTTGCAAAAGAGTATTTACCTCATTACAAAAAGAAGAAAGCTACACCTATTTCTTCTAAAGATCTTTCCATGTAAACAGAGAGTTCTCAAGTATACATCTTCAAAGACTGTGGGAAATTAATGAAATTGTGCTGCCGAATAACTAAATGGTGAAGTAACACACAATGTAAAAGTAAAGTAAATATTAAGATAATTTAAAAATAATATCCAAAATAGCAAATGACATTGCACATTTAAGTTGTTTTTATTCCCAAATTCATAACCTTTTTACAATTATTATACCGACTATTATTTTAAAAGGAGTCAGACTTTGGAGTCAAAGGACCAGAATTCAGATTCTGTGTACTAAATGCCCATACACTTAGACAGGTGACCTCTCTGAGCTTCAGTTGTCTCATGTACAGATCAATTTTGATAGTGACATTTGCGTTACAGGTGTTGTGATGAATGACTGAATCAAGGTATGGAAATTTCTAGAAACATATGACACTGCACACATATTCATCAAGAGTAACTTTTCCTCCATTCATCATCCAATGTGATTTTTCCTCAAGATCCTTTTGTTATGGGATCAATCGCAAACATCTGTGTTCTATTTTCTGTTGAAGTTCCATTTGTATGATTATAACCCAGATATAACTAGGACCTTATAGCTATATCTGGATTTCAACATCGTATTGTTCTTGTCTTATTCCAACCTTGGGGCAGGATTCAACACTTTTCTTCACTCCCCAAAATAAATCCACTCCATTTGTGTAAATGGGGACTCTTACACATAGCCAGAGAGGAAAAAAGGGCACATCACATACCATAAAGAGAAACTTCATAAAAAGCAATATGAAATGTCTCTATTCCACCATGTTGTCCACAGAGTTCCATCTTCGGCTACCTTTTCTTCCCCATGCAGGCTCTCTGAGTAAAACTCTCCCTCATCCCAGTTCATCCTCTTGGTTAATTTCTCTCTCTCTTTTTTTTTACTTCCCTTATATACCACATGAGCTGAGATAAAGGATCCCTTTAAAGAAAACAGGTATTGTTATCCAAAGAAGAGAAATGGATATTGGAAAGGCAAAATTCAATAAACTCCAGTTTATCCCATGGTTTATCAAAGTCAGTCTTCTTCCCGAACACTTGATTATGAATATTCTTCCACTTAATGAAACAGCCCTAACACATACAACTAAAGACATCCTTAAGCCACTTCCAAAATGAGATGACACAAATTCATGTTTGGTTACTGAATCCAACTCTAGGTCCTTATCTCACAGTGATGTGATTCATTCTTAATCATGGATCTTCAGGACACGCAACCAATGGCTGTGATAAGTTTAATAATACTCAATACACATGATATACAATGACTAAAAAAAAGTATAAATCCTAATAAAATTACTGTTTGGGGAAAGGGCAAAAAATATAGTAACTACTGGTTTGTAGTATATTCTGTGGCCAAATCTGAAGAACTCCCATTATTGAGGAGATGCATGATGAAAACACCCTAAAATTCTTATTAATATGGGTTGGAGAGAGGGCTGTGGGAACTATGTTAGTGGTTTAGCAATCTCAGCTCTTTATTTGGCAGAATACGTTTCTACAACTTCATGGGCTAGTAGCCAAAGCCATAGGTCTTATGAAGTCAAGTTTCTTAGGCCTTTAGCAGCAGACTCTTTCCATCCTCCCAGCCACTTGGAACACCTCACTTCTACCAGTCAATTTCTGTATTAGGTCTCTTTGAGTTACAAGTAATAGAGCCTGTACTTAAAAGAAGGGAATTTATTGTCTCATATTACCTGAATATCCAGTGGTGGGCAACTCAGGTATGACTTGATCCAGGTGCTCTAAAGACATTGTCTAAAACCTATCTCTCCAGCTCTTGGCTCTGACTTTTTCCATGTTAGCTGAATTCTCAGGCACATAATTTCCTTATAGTAGCTAGCTGGATTCTCGGAGTCCCAGATTCCAATCTAAAAATCTTGGTAATGTTAACGGAAATAGAACTTTGTGTCTTCCCCAAATAGTTTTCATAGAAATCTGAGGATTACATCTTACTTAATGGAGCCAGGTACATATCCTTCTTGTGATAGGGATTTTGTCTAGGGAGATAAAACATATTGGCAGCCCAAGCTACAGCTTCATTCCCACCCCTGGATATTGATAATACCCCTTTACAAACCACAGGACCTTAAGATGTATGCCCTCCACCACACAAACACCAAAAAAAATTGTGACATTATGACTAGAAAACTGGAAATGAAGGCTCATGCTGAGCAGGCACAAGTAATAAATGCACTCGACACAGCGTTCACGTGTGTAACTTCATACTCAATCTTTCTAGGATTATACTCCTTCAGTGGTAATGAAGATGGTAAATAATAATTTACCACGTAAAAATAGTACTTTGGGGTCTTAGAGGCATTTGTCCGCACATCATTCAGTATTCTTCCTGGCCACTAAAGCAATGAGGATAAACGCAGAAGTCAGTTCATTTTTTTAAGGGAAATATGAATGTGATTTTTCACATTTCCAGCAGTAATGATAGCGCTGATGAGTCTTCTGCCTTATGAAATGCCAGAAGACCCATGTACATGGTCCTACTTCCCTCTTTCCAGAGGATACTTATTTTGGGGGAGGAATTATTAGAAATTTTGGAAGAATGCTAACTAGAATGACGGTGACAAAAATCTAAGTTGATAACCGATGGGCAAAGCAATCCAAACTGAAATGCTTTTGACTTTTCAGAGGGAGAAATTCTTTAGCAAACTATGCAGGATTCCTGTTGCCATTCCAAAGATTCCAACCCAACCAGTTTAGATAGTCTGAATCCCACTAGGTAGTATATTTGAAGCAATTAGTAAACTGTATTAGTTGAATTTTAGTCCGACGATGGTACTTAGGAAATACTATTCTGTGAGGGCTATTACCCAGTTTGAAAGAGTATTTTCTAAATGCTTGATAATGTATAACAGAAGACAGAAATTTCAAAGGATGCCACGTTGTTAATGCTGTTAGAAAATCTGAAAGGCCAGCCTGAGATAATGATAGTCACCTTGTATTAAGATCTTACTACATGACAAGTACTTTACATTCACTACTGCATTTAATCCTCACTATGACTGCAAAGTATATACTACCCACATTTCACATGAGAAAAATGAAGCCCAGAGAGGCCAAATAAGGTTACTCAACAAATGATTTTGAAACCAGTATTTAAATTCAGGAGTGTCGAATGCCAAAACCCATAAAAATAATCAATTTGTTTAAAAAACCCTTTTATGAATTCTTATTTGCAGGTAAATATTAAGCAAAAATAGCATTGCTCATTCAAGGCACTTTGATGTAGATAAATAGCACAGACTGGAGTTTGAGGCATCGGAATTTTAACTGCAATTTGCTAACTACATAACTAGCAAGGGAATTTACTAAGGTATTCTAAGACTCACTTTCCTTATTGATGAAAGGGAAATAATGTATTTATCACATTATTTATAGGGAGTAATGCAATATCGGGTACATATGGAAAACTGTGGCAAATAATTTCAGTGTAAGTAGCAAATATTTCAAGATATTTGATATCGTATGTGCATAAGACTGTAACAACTCATTATTTAAGCCCAGGGACCAGAGACAATAGTGCAAAGATAATCCATCAAGTTTATCAATATTTAAACTTCTTAGGTAGACTTACTGGAACATTAAGTAAATAGTTTTCAGTCTTAAGTACTTAAAATCAGTCATGTTCATCATCTCTTCTTGTAACGTTCAAAGAAATGTTACATCTTTCTATTTATGAGACTTCAGTTCTTTAAAGGAAATGATCCTTTGTATGTTCAGATGAGTTGGACTGAGTGTATTGCATATTCCATTGTCATGGTGTAGTTCATGAGCTATAGAAAGTAGGCAGTATATGTCATTAGATAAATATTCCAATGCACTCTTTATGAAGACAATTTTGAGGAAGCCTGGACAATTACAAGTCACCTCCATGAAGTTCTGTTGCTCTAGAAAACACACTGTTGTATAAGCATTGTAAAATAAATTTTAAGTTATGGAAATAAAATGACATCAAACTATACAGAAATAAAATACACATAAATTATTCTAATTTTGTGATTTAAAATACTAAAAAACAAAGACCTAGTCTGTCTAGGAGAAAAAACTGCATGTCCTAAGAAAATCTTTTCTAATTATAAGGACATGCAATTTTTTCCTTCAAAGAGTCACAGAATATAGGAATCTGCAGGAAGCATAGACAGCAAGTATGTCCATATAACTCCAAAAAAAGTTTGACTTAGTGTCAAAAACATCCAAGGCTGGTGTAAAGTTGTTTACAGACCTGAATCTGAGCTAATGCACCTATATCCTTTAGGGAAAAATAGTTTTTATTTTGAAGGAGAGTAAAGCAATGACAGAGAAAGATAAATTCTATAGATGAGGGAAGACAGGAAGAGGAAGAGAATGGTAGAAGCATTCCTTTAAGGAGAAATTTTAGAAAACTAAGGATTTCCTTGACCATAATTAAGGCTTTGCATAGACAGAACCTGCTCCCATAGTTAAAGAGTAACTCGCAAAGCAGATAGTCTTCAGCTGCACACTGGGCGGCCAATTCATCAGCACTGCATCTTCATTATTTCTGCATCTTTACCTTCTAGTCGCCCCTTTAATGGGGATAGAGCACTTCCCCAACTATGAGTTGTCTAGTCCGTAATGTTCTTACTAAAGCACTGCCCTGCCTCGAGGCTCACTGCCTGGAGGAAGTCTTCAGTGCTGGGAAAGACAGCAGGAGAACGGCTCAGTGCCATTGTCTAATTCTGGGCTGGAAATCCCACTCTCTTCTTTATTCCTATTGCTGAGAGCCCTTTTAAAAAATAATAAATAGGGGGCTTCCCTGGTGGCGCAGTGGTTGAGAATCTGCCTGCCAATGCAGGGGACACGGGTTCGAGCCCTGGTCTGGGAAGATCCCACATGCCGCGGAGCCACTAGGCCCGTGAGCTACAACTACTGAGCCTGCGCGTCTGGAGCTTGTGCTCCGCAACAAGAGAGGCCACGGCAGTGAGAGGCTCGCCCACTGCGATGAAGAGTGGCCCCCGCTCGCCACAACTAGAGAAAGCCCTCGCACAGAAACGAAGACCCAACACAGCCAAAAATAAATAAATAAATAAATTTAAAAAAAGAAAAGAAAAAGAAAAAAATAAATGGAGGTTGGTACTTAATGATATATACCAACAGTGTGATTTCTTCCTTATCCTGTCATTAGTCAGCTGCCTAATGAGCATGTTAATTACCTAAGTAAACACCTCAGATCATCTAATCTGTGTGAGGAAGTTACCAGATCCTGGGGATAAAAATAAATGACTCAGAGCTATCTCCAAGCAACTCAGAGTTTAGTGGAGGAGATAAGCATGCCAACAAATAGCTGTGGTGCAGTGGGGGAAGATGCATCTACAGTGAAGTAGACAAAGAATAACAACTCAGAGAGGGGCAGAGTCCAGAATGTCCAACTCAGCCTGAGGGAGATACAGACATTTTCACTGAAAAGGTGACGTTTAACTCAGATGCTAACGGCAGAACCGGCAGAGGCATAATCAGGTTGAAGGAGAAGCCATTCCAGGCTAAACAAGGAATTGGATGCAGGACGGCTGGAAAGGAACCCAGTACGTTTAGGCAAGAGCGAGAAAGACACTGTGGCAGGAACATGACAGGAAGAGGGAGAAACTTGTATGATGAAAGAAGCTGGAACCAGATTTGGATGGTTGTCTATAACATGCTAAGACATATAGGTCTTCCTAGTATAGTCTTATGATTCCATTCTTTTTTCTTATTTTCATACATAGCATCTTTGTTTCTCCTCTAACCTTCTTTCCTTTTCTTCTTGAGATCTTCTCAGAGAAAAGCACGGCTACTTTTAATCACAGTATTTTGTTTGCTTTGACCCTTCTTACAGAATGGATTTGATTAAATAAAAGTAACATTGCTGCCTTGGCATAGCCATTAGAGGTAAACCCCTTCTCAGCTGGAGCTTGTGGTGTATTTAGCTATATAGCTAATCACCATGGTCTGTACCAACTGACAACAGTTAAACAAAAATGAATATGTTTAATCACTGAGCTGGGCTCAAATAAAAGAAATCTTGTTTGTTTTCTCGTTGCCCTCCAGACTCGAATCTGTGGATCCATTCTCCTCTCGGCTCTGAGAGTGCCTCTAATAGGTCCCCCAGCCTTTCTGCTTATTCTCAGTTAATAAATAATCTATTTTCCTGGGTATTAAAATGTTAGTCTAATCACGTATAATTTTAAAACCATCTTAAATTAAACTGCTCCCCTTCCAGCTCACGTACACTCAAGGCAGAGAAACATACAGGGGGCAGAGAAGCGTGATCAGCCTCTTAATGTCTCCTTTCATCTTCTTCACCCACCATTTCTGGCTCCTGCAGGAGCAGGCGTGGGGAAATTGACACGTTAGAGACGGAGAGGAGGTGGGGAAGCAGGAAATTTCTTACTTGATGTGTGAAAAGTTCTTACTGTATTCTGGCTTCATGGGCCTTCTGTGTGACAGATGTGCAGTTAGAGGCTAACTCATTCTTCATGGAATATAGATGACGATTCCCTGGCTAAAGTCTGGGCACTTTTACTCTCAGTTTCTGCATTTGATCCTGCACATACAGCCTCTTTTATTCTGAGGTTGCCTTGCTACTGGGAGAAAGTCCTCTTGGCATGATGCCATTCAGTAAACATTCGTTGAATCAGAATGAGATACACTGTTTGCTGTTATAAACCTATGTTTATGGACTAAAAGGATAAAAATATCCAGACTCTTGCCTTTGCCTTGGTCCCTTGCCTTTTAAGGAGAATTCTCTCACAGGTCTTACCTGGGAGATATCAAAACTGAATTCTATGTTTCATTACAACTATCCTAACCAGGGACTTCCCTGGTGGCACAGTGGTTAAGAATCCTCCTGCCAATGCAGGGGACACAGGTTGGATCGCTGGTCTGGGAAAATCCCACATGCCGCAGAGCAACTAAGCCCATGCACCACAACTACTGAGCCTGCGCTCTAGAGCCCACAAGCTACAACCACTGAACCTGCGGGCCACAACTACTGAAGCCCACGCGCCTAGAGCCCGTGCTCTGCAACATGAGAAGCCACCGCAATGAGAAGCCCGCGCACCGCAAAGAGTAGCCCACACTCACCGCAACTAGAGAAAGCCCACGCGCAGCGGCAAAGACGCAATGCAGCCAAAAATCAATCAATCAATCAATTACAAAAAAGTAGAGTAATAACACTTATTAAAACAAAAACCAAAAAACAAAAACCTATCCTATTCAACTAAAGTTACTAAAGTACTAGGAACTTGAGAGATCTTGGTATGCTAGCCCCTTACTGGCCCTAATTAAATACTCTTTCCCCAACCAGTAATCTGGGGACCAATTTCCTCCTCTCCAAAGTGTTAGTTTTCAATCATTTATTGGCATATCCATCACTACAGTCCTGCAGCAGTGCCAGGATAACGAGCACTTGATACATATGAATAAATAAATAAACAATGTAAACCAAGTTTTCCTTCTACAAACAAATGTTAACAGAACAAACTGGGAAAGAAATAATTTTGCTTTTAAAATAAATTGTAAAAAGTGTTTACAAGTTTTTGACCGATTTTGTGGTGATGTATATATTCTCTCTGTCATACTCTTGTCATACAATAAACCAAAATCATTCAGTGTTGAAGATTTCAAAGGAATGGTACAAGAAACTGACTTTACTATTCTGTACATTTGGATGAAATGGAAAGGTACAAACTTGTGCTAAAACACTAAAAGAGATCTTTGTTTTAAAATATTGTGCATAGCAGAGAATCTGTAACAGAACAAGCTGAGTTAATTATATCAATTTCATTGAACCCAGTTGATTCAAAATTACACACAGAGTGTTGTGTGTGTGTGTTTGTATTTGCAAGCATTTTGTTGTTGTTGCTGTTGTTTGTAAAACTCCCAAATATCTACTGGTATCTTTGCTAGAAGAAAACATTTAGAACAAAATGGATTTATCACATCTTCCCAGGGAAAAAAAATCCATTGATTTTCACAATGTGAAAAGGCTTTTTTTTACATCTTTATTGCCGTATAATTGCTTTACAATGGTGTGTTAGTTTCTGCTTTATAACAAAGTGAATCAGTTATACATATACATATGTTCCCATATGTCTTCCCTCTTGCGTCTCCCTCCCTCCCACCCTCCCAATCCCACCCCTCTATGTGGTCACAAACCACCTAGCTGATCCCCCTGTGCTATGCGGCTGCTTCCCACTAGCTATCTATTTTACGTTTGGTAGTGTATATATGTCCATGCCACTCTCTCGCTTTGTCACAGCTTACCCTTCCCCCTCCCCATATCCTCAAGTCCATTCTCTGGTAGGTCTGTGTCTTTATTCCTGTCTTACCCCTAGGTTCTTCATGGCATTTTTTTCCCTTAAATTCCATACATATTTGTTAGCATACGGTATTTGTCTTTTTCTTTCTGACTTACTTCACTCTGTATGACAGACTCTAGGTCCATCCACCTCATTACAAATAGCTCAATTTCGTTTCTTTTTATGGCTGAGTAATATTCCATTGTATATGTGTACCACATCTTCTTTATCCATTCATCCAATGATGGACACTTAGGTTGTTTCCATCTCTGGGCTATTGTAAATAGAGCTGCAATGAACATTTTGGTACATGAATCTTTTTGAATTATGGTTTTCTCAGGGTATATGCCCAGTAGTGGGATTGCTGGGTCATATGGTAGTTCTATTTGTAGTTTTTTAAGGAACCTCCATACTGTTCTCCATAGTGGCTGTACCAATTCACATTCCCACCAGCAGTGCAAGAGTGTTCCCTTTTCTCCACACCCTCTCCAGTATTTATTGTTTCTAGATTTTTTGATGATGGCCATCCTGACTGGTGTGAGATGATATCTCATTGTAGTTTTGATTTGCATTTCTCTAATGATTAATGATGTTGAGCATTCTTTCATGTGTTTGTTGGCAATCTGTATATCTTCTTTGGAGAAATGTCTATTTAGGTCTTCTGCCCATTTTTGGATTGGGTTGTTTGTTTTTTTGTTATTGAGCTGCATGAGCTGCTTATAAATTTTGGAGATTAATCCTTTGTCAGTTGCTTCATTTGCAAATATTTTCTCCCATTCTGAGGGCTGTCTTTTGGTCTTGTTTATGGTTTCCTTTGCTGTGCAAAAGCTTTGAAGTTTCATTAGGTCCCATTTGTTTATTTTTGTTTTTATTTCCATTTCTCTAGGAGGTGGGTCAAAAAGGATCTTGCTGTGATTTATGTCTGAAAAGGCTTTAATGTGAGATTATCAAAGACATTAAATCTGATTTGCTTTCTGATTTCCTTCCAAGCATCTTCTACAAATCCCTTTTGAAGACATATATTGAATCAGGCTATTCCCCTGCTTAATGATTAATGATAATTCCCCATAATCTGCATAATGAAGCCCTAGTTCTGCACACATTCAAATGTAAAGGCAACTCTTGTTCCATCACTGACCTACTTTCCAAAGATCACCTCTTGCTGTTTCCTGCCGTGTACCAGATTAGTTCTGCCCCAAAGTCTATAAACTTTTCTCTGAACAAGCTTTCTTTTTTTAAAAAATTTTAAAATTTTTTTAGACAGCAGATTCTTATTAGTTATCTCTTTTACACATATTAGTGTATATATGTCAATCTCAATCTCCCAATTCATCTCACCGCCCCCCCCCCACACACATTCTCCCCTTGGTGTCCATACGTTTGTTCTCTACATCTGTGTCTTTATTTCTGCCTTGCAAACCAGTTCATCTGTACCATTTTTCTAGGTTCCATATATATGCATTAATATACGATAGTTGTTTTTCTCTTTCTGACTTACTTCACTTTGTAGGACAGTCTCTAGATTCATCCACATCTCTACAAATAACCCAATTTCATTCCTTTTTATGGCTGAGTAATATTCCATTGTATATATTCTCTGAACAATCTTGAGCCCTTTTTCATCCCTGTATTTTTGCTCATGATGTGATCTCTGCTAACAAACAAGCAAACAGACAAGCAAGCAAAAAATGTTTAAGAAAAATAATAAAGTGGGTTTTTTAAAATATTAGAATACTTGAAGACTAGTAATTCTGCTAGTAATCTTACTTTTCATTTTACAGGCAAAATTGAGAGGGTCAGAAAATATCTTCCATCTGCAATAACCACAGAATTTACCAATTTTACTGCCATTTACTGCCCCCCTATCTAAAGGCAAACTTTCCACTTGTGCACTGGTTGTCATCTTTCTCATTTATCCACAGGCTTTCCTCCCATGATTATGCATCATAAATTCCCTGCCTTATCCTTTACTGGGTCATGTCTTGAGAATCAAAAATACTCTAGTGTCTACAATCCTAAAAACAAACACAGAAACTTTCTCCTGAGCTCTCACCTCTTTCCAAATCCTTCTGCTTCACTTTACAGAAAAATTCTCAAGAGGTTTATTAAAGTCAATGTCTCCACTTCCTTTAGTCAATCTCCACGGAGACCACTTCAATCAATCTCTTATCCCTCCCACTCCACCAAAAGTGCTCTGGTCAAGGTCACCATTGACCACCATGTTGCTATCCAATGGCTATGATAAGGTCATGATCTTATTTTACCAGAACTCTCAACAGTATTTTTGCCAACTGATCATTCATTCCTTCCTTCTGAAAACTTTCTTCATTTAGCTTTTGGATTATTACTCCCAAGGAGTTCATCTCCTACCGTACTTACATGTTCTCATTGTCCTTTCTGGGACCTTTCTCCTGTTAGAGATCAGAAACTCAGATATTTCTGCTGAAACTAAAATTTCAGATGCCAAATGAAAGAAAATTTATTTGGTAGTTAACAGAGTGATACGGTAGACTCTGGACATGATGTGATTAGAAGATGAAGATTATTTCACGTTTATGTGACAGTAACAGTAACAGACAAATGCTCAAGCCAGAAAAAAAAAAGGCATTCTAAATTGTTTTTGTGGGGACTGTATTAAAATGGAGAAAGAAATAGTTGAAAGCTGACAGAAAAATCCATAATATTTGGAAATTGAAAGGCAGTGGGAGGAAAAAGAGAAAACAATTTGAAATATTTAAATTGTTATTTTGATAAACTAATCTGAGTATCTTTGCATGATTTGGAATATTTTTAGAAAATGTTTTATTATGTTAAATACATAAAACAATGATCAGGGCAAATAATCTGTAAGAGAACATCTCTTGGTCAAACAGGATCAAAGTTACAAATGCGCCCTGGCATATGGTGGTTTGTGGAAGAAACGGATTGAAATATTTTTTGTGGAAGACACTGTTAATAAATCGGATTAAAAAGGAAAGATATATACTTTCATAGAAGCCCACATTGCCTTTTTAGGAAAACAGGTGCATTTGGTATTGTTACTACCACTGTCATTTTGTAAGCAGCTTTTGGCAGGAAAGAGCTCTCTGCAGGAGGCACCCTTTTGCCTTGTCACTAACCTTCAACCAGGACCCCCATGCTCTACTCATCTCCAGCCCTAGCACACCTTTCAAATCTTTTGATCACACAATACCTTGCCTAATCTGTTGGTTCTTTTTGTAGATCAAACAAACAGAAGTGAAGAATAAGTAATTAACAGATGACTAGATCTTTTCTCTAGCTTCCCCTCCTGTAATCTCCTGAACAGTGTGAACAAGATAGCATCTACAGAAAAATCACAAGAAGTCGACAAGCCTGCCCAAAAGCCTGCACACAGTGAGGGATGACCATGACTCTGACCCCCTATCTCAATGATTAACTGAGATTACTTCCCTGTGTCTCTTTAAAAGCTTTCATGGCCGAGCCAAATCCTTGGAGGTCGTTTCTGGGGGACACTGCGTCCACCATCTCCCCAGACTGCCGTCATTCTGATTAAAAGCAACTTTCCTTTCTACGAACATCTCTCTCTCTCACACATTGATTTTCAGTTGGTGAGCACCTGAACCTGATTCAGTAAAAATTTTAAGCCTACCGTGAGTCCTGCAGGTGGGAAATGTACTCACTTTGTTATCTTGGTTATCTCCAACACTTTACAGAGCTTTAGGACAAGACGATAAAGAGCCTTAGCTAACTGTTCTTTTATGTTTTCTGTAGGGAATTAATTAGGAGCTGTCTTGCACCCATTCTCAATTTGAGGTGAATGGTGAAAGAGGTCATTCTGACAGAAAGTACTGTGCTATTGGCAAAAAAGAGAAAAATTTTGAAGGGCATTGTAAAAGTGGTAGTGTAGCCTTTCCATATGTCTATGTGAAAGTCAGGTTTGAGTTTTTTTGTTTTTGTTTTTTTTTTTTGCGGTACACGGGCCTCTCACTGTTGTGGCCTCTCCCGCTGCAGAGCACAGGCTCCGGACGCGCAGGCTCAGCGGCCATGGCTCATGGGCCCAGCCGCTCCGTGGCATGTGGGATCTTCCCGGACCGGGGCACGAACCCGTGTTCCCTGCAACGGCAGGCAGACTCTCAACCACTGCGCCACCAGGGAAGCCCCAGGTTTGAGTTTTGAAGTACCATCTAATGTGACTAATGAGGAATTTTCTAAAATCACTACTCATTTATTTTACTGCACTTACAAAGCATGTTAAGTCTGACATCTATTGACATCTCTGTTTCCAAGTTAGAGAATGCAGAAACAGGGCTGCCTTTTAACTGTTCCCTGTTGTTACCCAAGACAGCGGGTTTCCCAACACTATCCCTCCTTCATGTATCTATTATCTATTAGATTTCTGGTTCAGTCCTTAGTTCACTGTCCCTCTGCTTTCCTTCAAGCTTTGGTCCATGCAGTGCCAGTCCACATATAGTAGCTCAGCTTAAATTGAGTATACACTGGTGCATGTGTTTTAGATTCATGCTGATCCTTCTCAAGGCAGCCAAATCATATTCTCCCCCTCAACACCCAGTTCAATATGAAGTCTTTCCTGGGAAACCCAGAGACAAACAATCCTTCCATTTTATGCATTCTTACCGCATGTATTGTATCAGATATATTAGAATCTAATCATATGCTGTCCTAAATTGTTTCCTAACCATTCTATGAGTTTTTCTTCTTTTCCTTAGAGAAACTGTAAGCTTGTTGATTTAATGCTTATGGCATATACAGTTTGTGCAGCCCTATTCCTCCATCCCATGACCAGTATCTAGCATGGAATCAAGATGCGCTGAATTGAATTATGCCTAACAGCTAATTTCAGAACTGGATCTGCTAAAATCAGAGAAATGCAAACTTCTCTGTGCATATCCTCTCTGGGGTGTTCTCTTCAATGTGATAATATCCATTGTTGTGAAAGATGGAGAATGAGAATTAGGTTTCCTATGGAATGAAATTTTTAATTTTTCTAAGGTTAGGTTAAATAAATGTCATAAAACCACAGGAGTTTATCAGGAGTCTGATTTCACATAAGAAAAACATTTGATGCATATGAAGAGCATTGAAATTATGTGCTCAAGTCAAAGTTGCTCAGGCTGGCAGGTCTAAGACAAGCGCTGTAAGTAGAACTCAGTGTGAGGCATAAACAAGTAAAATGGGGCAATTAAGGAGAGAGTTTGCCTGGGGCCTTCTGATCAAGGTCAGCGATTTAGAAACTACACCCCAAGCAAGATTACAGATGAAGAGTGAGATAATTGGGCTGCCTCTTGATCAGACCCAATGCTCAAAATTAAGAGTAATATATGTAAACTGCTACTTGCTGGACTACTATTCATCTTCCAGAACTTTTTTTGTCCTTGAGAATCTAATAAACTACAGGAACACTAATGTCTTAAAGTTTTATGTCCTTCTGACTTATGTCTACAGCATTTCCCCATTCATTTCAAGGTTGTAAAAACCTGAGTTTAAACTCTAAATAATTTTGTGATTAGTTTGCTGTTGTTTAATACTCATGCTTGGGAAGCTGATGTAACATGTGACATGAAACAAGGATGTGTAATATATTTTAAAAATTGAAAATATGTTAAGTGTTTAAAGTATTTGAAGGAACAAATCTGATTATCTTCCTTGTATCTCATATAACATTGAAATTTTAATACAGAACATGCAAAAAGCGATACGTACATAACATTGCTGAGGACACGAAGTGGTAATTAGCATATAAGGTATTTTTGCAAATATACAGAAGATGGGAAGTAGATAGAATCACATTGATGGATGAACCACAAAAGAATACAGAACATACACAGAGGAAGACTGAGGAGAAGTGAGAAATGTTTTTCCTGAAGAAGCAAGGTTTACAGGTCCTGCCAACCCACCCATCATATTTCGTATCCTCTCCTACCTCCAAATCCAGAAGCATCTGCCTATCAGCTAAACTATAATTGCATTATGTTTTAGTTTTAAATGTGTTGAAATGAGATAATTTAAGATTAATGTCATAAATTCAAACATAAAATCTGATTTTTAAAAGAAACATAAAATTGTTGGAATTCCATAGCATGTGAAATGATAACATGGACCACAGAAGGTAGACACACCTGTGCCCACTCTGCCCTGGATTTGCTACTCCCTAGAAAGTCACGCATACATCTTCTGACCCCATGGTTCCAAATGAATTGTTCTAGGTGTCAGCAGATAGCACTTGCTTCCCCTTTTCTCCAAATATGAATACGAGCAAAGCCTATGACTGGCATCAAGGAGGAGCATATACCAAATCTTCCCCTGCTAATACTGTGGTAGGTTTCCTTTGCTTATGGTATTTACTCAGGTATGGCATTTCTGGGTGCTGCCCAATGGCCATGCTGCATGATGCTCTCCACCACTACAGGGGGTAACTACAGAAAGATGATGACAAAGCCATCTCTTTGCCCCTACTGTGCAGTTCTATGTCTTATTTTTTTCCTCCCCTCCAAAAAGAAGAGAAGATCAAGGTTAATTATAAATTTAAGAAAAATGCTGTATACAGTAACGTCTGATTACTATACAAGTAAGTTCTTAGAACAGCTGGGAGAAATAATGGGAAGGGAATGACAATATGTGCTTTGTTTTGTGCTCATTAGCTGAGCTGTTGGGTATTTACAGATGATTTAGTCCTTTCATTCCCTGGTTTATTGCATTATCTCCTTTACGCTTGGAGCCATGCAAGTATTATTGTGAATTTCTTCCATTGTATATTTGATGACTCACCTATGCATAAACACCAATGTGACATGCAATATTAATAGACATGAAAAGCAAAATTACCATGAGATAGTTTTATCCCATTTCACACTGTAAAGTTAACAGGTGCTATAACTTAGTGTTGAAGTGATTTTTTTCATTCTCAGAAACTTCATGAATTTGTTATTGAATATTTAATGAACTTAAGTACATAACTTACCATCTGTGCCTCAGGTTTTTCATCTTTGAAATGACAGAGTGAGTGGTTCTCTATTTTTTCAACTGAAAAACCTTTCAACTGAAATAACACATTGAAGATAAAACAAGTCAAAAAAGTGGAATTTCCTCACTGGAATGGATACAAGATTTTCAGGCTCCTCTGCACCCACCCCCTTTTCCTCCACACTTCCCAAGTGTGTCCATCAGGCCTCCCGGCTCTGGAAGCATCTCTGAAACTACCAGACTAGGTCTTCTCTAAGGTTCTTTTTGGCTCTAACATTCAGATGGAACAAAAACAGGAAGCCCAAAGTTGCAGCTCACAAGGGATTGCTGCTGTTTAACATGGAAGAGAGAAAAAAAATATTGTCCATAACATTTGCACTTGATTAATACTGATTAATAAAGAAAAGACAGGTTTCAACGTGAGGCTAAAACCATTAAGAGGAAACCAAGAGCTTCACCTTGCAGTTCAAAGTATGGTTCCCAGAGCTGCACCAACAGGAGATACAGGATCTCAGGCCCTGCCCCAAACACACTGATTCAGAATCTGAATTTTAGCAAGATGGATAGATGACCCATTTTATATTAGTGTGTGAGGAGAACTCTGCTGATGCAATGACTTTCAACTCTGGCTGTCCATTAGAATCACCAGGAAAGTTTTAAAGAAACACTGATACTTGATCACCATCCCCATTCTCTTTTAATTGGTCTGTAGTGGGACATTGTTAGTTTTATAGCTTCCAGGTGATTTAAATATGCAGCTAGGGGTGAAAAACACCATTCTAAGTAAATAGTAGAACCCTACTCAAGAAACTAGGAAAATCTCCCAGGCATAACCAAACAGAAGACATGTTCCAATCCAGCCCCCACGGGAAGAGCCACGCATTGTGATTAATGACTGAGACACTCTGCTGAAAAGGGTACATGTCACTTATCAGTGATCTGACAACCCTCAAAGGTATGTGTGCTGGCATTCCGAAGCAAGTATCTGAAGATGACAAACCTCACCTGACAAATGGATGGCTGAGTCTTGTGGAGACAGATATAAAAACATTAACTATTAAAAATGAAGATGTAGATGGCTTATTAAGACAGTTTCAAAGGATTTTAATTTTTAGATCATAGATTATGAACCAAATGCACTCACTGTTAGCCATAGATAAGTGCATCTCATAAGGTGCATTTCATAAATGAAAAAAAATTTTTTAAGTTAGGTAAGGGTTAATTTGTCCACATTGTCGACTCAGAGAAGATGTTGGCTTCCAACACAGCTCCATGGAAACCAACTATAGCCAAATCCTTCAGGCAATTAATTCAAGAAGAACATTGAGGTGGCAGATCAGGCCACTGGCCCACAATGCTATATAGCTAAATATGCAAGACAAATCCTAGACTCTTCCTCACACCAGAAGAGGAGTTGGTGACCTTTCAACCAATGAATGTAAAGTGGCAGAGTTGGACTTGATCCTAACCCATAGTTACAACAGGGCAGGGACTCTTGCTTCTCTGATCTTGCAGCTAAAATTCCATATCATGGAAGACAGGATCCGTATCCCTCAAGTCTGATGTCTTGTGTGACTAGATCCCTGTGCACTATTTCAGAATTCTATGAGCAACAGTATACCCACACACATCTGATATTGCTACTCTCTGCACATTTCCTCACAAAAGTATATTCCATAGGACTGGATGTGTGTGATCTCCAGTGTTTGCTTAACAAATACATTTGTTTGGAGAATTATCAAAATGATCAATAAAGGTACAAAATGAAATCTTTAAAAAAGAGATGAAAATATCCAAGCAAAATTGTAAGATGGGCACTTTGGAGAACATGATAGCTAATTTAGGGGTTAACTAGGCAGAGCCACAGTGCCCAGATATGTGGTCAAACATTATTGCGTATATTTCTGTGAGGGTATTTTTGGATGAGATTATCATTCAAATTTGTGGATTTTGAGTAAAGCAGTTGCCCACCAAGTGGGTGGGCCTTACCCAGTTAGTTGAAGGCCAGTAATAGAACAAAAGACTGACCTCCCCTGAGCAATCACAAATTCTTGCCAGCAGATGGCTTTCCGGCTTAAACTGTAATATCAGCTCTTCCCTGGGTCTTCAGCCTGCCAGCCCATCCAAAAGATTTTGGACTTGCTAGCCTCCATAATCACGTGAGCCAATTCCTTAAAACAAACACACGCAAAGAGACACACACACACACACAAACACACATGCACCCTGTTGGTTTTATTTCTCTGCAGAACTTTGACGAATATAGAGAACAAGCACAGCATAGGGGAAAAAATATTCCAAGTAATTCTCAGTGCGCATCAAAGGAGCCAAGTATCATGAGCAACAATTTAGAATCTAAAGGTCTATATGCCAGTTTATAGAATGTGGGTGATAAACAAACCTGAACTTGAAATGTTACTCCTGGTGACAAATAGGTCATTGGCATCACTGAGATGATAATACTGGTATTAAAATGGCAATATGATCAAAAGTAGGTTGTTCATAATAAATGAATAAAATTATTCATATGCAACAATAAGTAATGGTTAAGAAAGTAAAATTGCTAATAAAACAAAAAAAACTTATTGCTCTATTTCTTCATCTGTAACAAAATAAATGAGTTAGTAATTTCTGAGACATATCAGATAACAAAGGGCTAGACTGTCAAATCAGCTACCTATGAATCAGAGATCTCCAGTATCAGGCTTTACAAAGAGTTTCAAAAATGAAAGTAATTATGAGACCCAGGTGAAGCAAGAAAGGTCTGGAACCTCCAATGCAATATCTGGGTATGCCATGGCCCCAGATAAACACATAAGACCACTAAATGATGTGGGCAATCATATCACTTACACAGAGGGAGCTATTTAAGTCATGAAACATCTCCATTTTATAACCAGAGACTTGCATGTCTTATATAACTTTTTCCATGCCCCATAAATCCACAGATTTCAGGTTTGTTAACCATAAGCAATCCTAGACAATCAGGCACATCCTGCTAAAACATTCTATAGTGAAGAACTCTCTCATTAGCTAGCATTCATTCAAGAGGACATCTGTCATTACTATATGTACAAGGAGACTTAACAAGTTTACCTTCATTTTCCCTTGATGTGTCTCATGGTGTATTAGGGTGCCACAACACATTACCACAACCTGAGTGGCTTAAAACAACAGAAATTTATTGCCTCACAGTTCTGGAGACTAGAAGTCTGAAATCAAGGTGTTGGTGAGGTTGGCTTTTTCTGGATGCTCTAAGCAGAATCTGTTCCATGCCTCTCTTCTAGCTTCTGGTGTTTGTTGGCACTCCTTGGCATTCTTGGCTGTGACAATATAATTCCAATATCTGCCTCCATCTTCATGTGGCATTCTCCTCTCTGTGTGTCTCTGTGTCTCTCATTATAAAAACACCAACGACTGGTTTTGAGGCTTACCCAAATTCCGTATGACCTCATCTTAACTTACATCTTAAATACATCTGCAAAGACCCTATTTCCAAATCTGGGCATATTCACAGGTTCCAGTTAAACATGAATTTTGGGTTGACGCTATTCCATCCAGTACACTTAATAATGGGAGAAAATGGAATTCAGACTTGCCTCTTAACCATCTAATTCCCAGTTCATACTCTGACCTGTGTAAATATCTCTTTGCTACACATTTCTCAGGTATATTTTTGTTATTTCTCTTACAACATCTTCTACAATATTTTATTACAATTAGATTCCCTCTACAAAGCATAACCATGGCCATATCTCTTCACAAATCTTTTGATATTCTCTTAGCTCAATAATTCTTTTTCCTTCATCATCCACAGTAATTGAAAACTTTTTACATGTGTGTTGGAGATGGCTTATCATCTGTGTAACTTTTTCAATACGAAATTCACTTCTGTTTCTGACTAGTTTCTATGGGTATTACATGCACTGAAACTTCAAATCAACTTCCCTAAATTTTGTCTTTTCTTGGGAGTTGTCTCTTTCTTTATTTACCTGTGAGCTTATCAAGCTTTTGTTTCACTATAGAGCTGTAGCAGAGAGATTAAAATAATACTTTAGGTACCATACATCAATTAAAAGTACCCATTCCTTCCCAAAATAAACAAGTTCCATGTATCACATATCTGCAGTGACTAGAGTAGCAACCTGAAGCCATTGTTCAGTAATTTCTATACTCATATGTTTTTTGTAGACATAACTATACATATCATAGAAGCATCATTGTCAGCCCTTCATTTGTCTGTTAACCACAAAGGTAGCAACTTTGTATTACTTAGGCTACTAGTTAAAAATCCTAGAGGCTTCACTGTTCAGTGATATCCTGTCATAATTTAGGCTTACTGTAGGGTTCCCATATATATACCTAGTAGCCTGGCCTTCTAGACTCCTAGCCATTAAATTTTAAAGACATCAGATTCCATAGTGTTCAGAATAGCCTATCGTCTGTGAGGGTATAAGCCCTCTCCCAGCACTTGGTCCATTTATTCACAGGTTCGACTATCAAAATGATGAGCCATGAGGCAGCCTCATGTCACTACATTTATCCAGATAATTGAGATGGAAACTATAGACAGAGCTTTAAAATTTTTCGCTGGAGAAAACAGTTTCAGAGATTTCCTCCACACTAGCCATTGGTCGCCATTCAGATTTGTTACAAATAAATACAACAATCTTATGCAAACTACATTTATTAATATACAGCAATGTTAACTAAATATACATTATTATTTAATTATACCAATAAATAAGTAAATTACCTATCAATCATTAAATAAAGATACTAGTATGATCTCTTGTTCTGAGTTGCTTTCTTGGAATTTCCTGACTTTATTTCGCCCCACCATCTGGCATGATCCACTGATCTACTTATGAGCACCCTTCCATTGGCTATAATCTTTAGTTTCCAGTTATAACACGTCCTGAAATATCTTTTCCTCCATGGTACTGTTTAGCCATAGAACCAGCTATAGTATCATTCTTACTAATGCTTTTCCTTGGCCCTACTTACAGCAGTTGTAGGTTAAACAGGCAGAGAAACACAGAACTTCTACCACTTAGTAATGGGGCCATATTCAGTTTAGCCATAATTTGGCGACATGGGGTGAATTTATGACCAATTCTATAACTGGGGTATCTTGGGGAATATATACCATCAAAGTTAGTGATATGGATATTGGATCTTTGGTATTTATATAATCTTTTGGGGGCTATGTAAATTTAAACCCTGGCCTAGGCAAAACGAAAGCTTTGTTGTGTAGGAAAGATAAATCCTTTCTCATCCTCTAACCTATCCCCCAGTTCCTACTGTTGATCTCCCAATTCCTACTGTTGATCCCTGAAACCTTTCCAGTTGGGCTCCTACCTTATGTACTCTCATTTTTAATCTGACATGATCATTTAAATAGCTCAGCCAACCTTAAAAACTTTTATGTCACTTTTTTTGAGTAAGTGTTTTAATTATGCATTCCAATTTTCAGTGAGATCACTGCCTTGAAGATGGTAAAGAATACGGTATGCTCATATATTATTTGGTTTCTTCACCTATCTCTGTACTCTGTATTTTGAACTTTGTTCAGAAATGCATACTTCATAGAAGACATTTGAAGGTGGGTAAATTAAAAGGAAATACACTCTTCCAAAATTTAGGTTATAATCTCTGAGGTTACTTCTATTGCAGGAAAAGAAAGCTCCAAGCAGAAGAGAAGAGCACTGCAGACCCCTGGGGCTGTGGTAAAGGTTTAGTTTAATCCACTTAAACACTGGCATTTGTCCTTGAAGAACTTTTCCCATATCCGTTTTCAAGCAATTTTTTTTTCTACCCATACTGTGTCCACTTTCTTATCACATTAGTCCCTCTATCAGGTGCAAAGGGAACATGTTCCCTCTCTGCCCATTAGCTCATGGCCTGAGAACACACATTCTCTGCTTATTTTGTGAATCCAGGCAGTGAGCTCTAGGGTTCTGCCCAAAGCATTTGCTTATTGTTCCCATCTTTTTCTGAGCCAGTATCTCCTGGACCCACTTTAATTCCTTCCCTAAATCTTCACAGGAATTCCCATAGCTGAATGCTCATCTGGAGGTGTTCTTTAATGGCTTATTAAGTCATCTAGGGCCCATTTACTTGACTTTAAAGCAAGGCCATTGGCTACAGCCCAAGATACCATGAATATGTAATTACTCTTCTGAGAGTTGGAGCCAGAAGTACCTTCCGCAAGCAGTTCTCAGCATTGTGTAGACGCGGCCTTGCCTTCTCCCGTTAAGGTTTTCCCATTTGTGGGATGTATGCTGTTGATTTCCAAACAGCAATATAACCCCCAATCTGAGAACCCCCATCTGTGAACAAGAAGCCAGCTTTGCCTCAGCTGTGAGGGATCATAAGGTACAGCCCACAGAACAATGAGACTGGTATGAAAACAGAGGGGTCTAGTTTCAGCTCTTCAGGCAGTGAAGCAAACTGTTCCTGTTACCAAACACAAGTTTGTGTGCCCGACACACAGCGAGGTCAAACCAACCAAAACGTCAGAGTTTGGAGCAGAGAAAGTTTTATTGCAGGGCCATGCAAGGAGATCCTGGTGGCTCGTGCTCAAAAGCTCTGAACTCCCTGAAGGGTTTCAGCACAGCATTTTTGAAGGCCGGGGTGGGGGGGGGGGCCGGGGGGAGGGCAGAGGGGGCAGGGTGTTCCAGGGTATATGATCAGCTCATGCACAATTCTCTGACTGGTTGATGGTGAGGTAACAGGGCAGTTAACATTAACAATCCTTAGGCACCACAAGGTCTGGGAGCTACATGTTCTTGATCATCAAGTAGTTAAATTCTTCCATTTGGTGGTGGGTTTTAGCATCTGAAAACCTCAGGAAATAGGCATGAGATACCATTATCTGGGATCTGGGTACTTCAGAGAGGAGCTACAGCAGAGGATATGGAGGAGGGGTCTGTCCCAGGAAGACCCCAAGGGTCCTGCTCGGTTACATTCCTGTTTGTGGTAGACCCCTTCCTCCCAATTACCCTTTCCCCACTGTGCTGCTGATTATTTTGCTTCTACTGAATAAACTTTGCTATGCTGCTCTATCAATATTCAAATGTCCTTCTGATATCACCCAAGATATGATCAGTTTTTCTGGCCTCAGATTCTCTGATAGTCTTCCGTAGTGGGGAAGGTTTCCACAAATATCCAGGAATCAAGCTAGAAATTGTCTTTCCAATGGGCTATAAGGAGCAGAGGTCTCAGGCAGCCTCTGAGTGTGAACCCAGTGGTCTCCATGTGTAGTCATTTGCTTTCTACCTGTACCTGCTGGTTGCAAATAATATTTGGCTGCGCTCCAATACTGGGGTCACAAAGAAGGCCCTAGAGTCTATAGGGCCATATTTCTCCCTCCACACCCCCACCCCCGACCCATAACATGCTGTACTTCTACAGTCTTTACCGTATCAGACATTGCTGGAGCAATAGGACGAATCACCCGGTATGTTCCATTGTTAATCTCCAGGAGATACTGAGAGTTACCTGAGGTATGACCAGACAGGCTATTAAAAAGGGAATTAGTGGGAATCAAACTCTAGCCTCACTCATTTCCTTAATCAGAGCAGTGATTTAGGGGTCTGACCAAAGCATCTGACTCATCACTCCAATCTCCCTCTAAGCAGCATTTACTTGATCCTTTTAATTATTTCCCTAAATCTCTATATAACTTGCTCTTTTGGGATTCTTAATGTTTACTACAAAGAAGACTCAGAGAATTCCAAGATTTAGCATGGCTGATTAAAACTGTGCATGTTCTCAGAACTATAAATGTTCCAAAGAGGTAAGGGAGTAGGCAGGATATAGGAGTTTTTGCTGAAAAACCAAACAAAAAATTTTTAAAAACCATGTGGTTGAACATCAAAATATAATTGCTAATCATGAAAAAACAGACACCTCAAATTAATGATTTTAGTACTTTTCTATGTATGGGAAGATGCAAGAGTCTGGGCCTACTGAAATTATTCCTTTACTATCTTTTAGCATCTTAAGATAGTTAAGATCCTTTAGCATCTTAACTATCTAGGACCAGTATTCTATTTTTCTCCATCCTGAATTCCCCCGGGGTGCACCAGTAGGGGCAGCTACAGTGGTTGATGGCTTGATGGCAGGCAACATTTGTCGTTTACCAGAATGGCAGACAACATTTTTTTTTGTCCACATGAGCCAGCAGGTCAGTCATTGCCTCCTAAACATTATTTTAGCTTCCCTAGAACATGATTACATAAAGCACCCAAGATTAAATTGTATCCCCCTGACCGTTATAAAGCTTATCTCCTCTAGGGCTTCTTGCAAATAGAAGAGCAAATACAAATTTAAAATAAGAGGCTTAATTCTCCTTGTAGAAGATAAGACTTCTCCCCACTTTCTTTTCTTAGAGCATTTCCTTTAGAAAACTTTACAATGAAAATTCTTTCTCTGTCTCTTTGAAATGTACCCAAATCACTTTAAAAGTTAATTAACTTCTTGTCTGCTTTATAACTAAGGAATGTCTTTTTCAAGGACCTGGGAGTCATCTCTTTGAAATGTAACCATCAAGGAAGAAAGGGCCCCTATCTCCCAGTTTCTGTGGTAGGGCAGGGGCTGAACTTATGCAGTCGCCTCACTCAATACTCCCTCCTATCATGAAGGTATGAGAAGCTGCTTCTTCCACTGGATAAAGCTAATTAGCTAACCCAGTTGGGCACCCCAATTACCAAGAGAATTTAGGATGAACTGTGTGACAAAAGGTGTTGTTAAGTCCTCCTAATTGAGGACTAGATAATGTTTATTGTGAGAACACGTATGTCATGGATTATATGTGCTTGGCTACATAAAAGGCTGAAATTTCTTCCTGTTTTTGCAGTGTCTTTAGTGAATTACTTGTGACCAAATAACATTCTGGTTTAACACTTATTCAATAACAAAACTGTTTTCTTTCCCTTCTACCATTTTGGAGAGGTTTTCTGGTTTGGCAGGAGATTTTAGTTTTGATTACATTTCCTCGACAATTCTGGTAAGGAGAATGAGTCCCGAAGTTCTTGAATTGAATGGGCCACCAGAACAGTCTTATGGCCACACAACAATCGGATCTGAGACCCTGAATAATAAAGTTTCCCTTCTAGTTGTTTGCTCTTTTAAAATAATACTCAAAACCAAACCAAAACAAACACCCAAAAAACACCCTCTCCAAACTTAAGGGTTTTTTTAATTGAATAAGCATTGATAGAATCCCATTCAAGATCACTATATGGTTGGAAAATATGGGAAGCTAGGAATGTTGCCTGCAGGTCTCTCTCTTATAAAGCTAAAATCTTTGTCATATTTGGAATGGGGGTATATAAGAATCCAGTCTTGCTGTTGCCTGACAATACTTCTTTTGATGTGGCTAAATTATGAATTTGCTGGGGTATTAGACAGACCTCATCGCAAGCAAATAAATTTCTGGAATTTATGAGATAAATATTAGTCTAAGGAAAAAAATAAATGAATCCATTTGGGTAGCCAGAAAAAAAGTGAAGAAAAATGGAAGAATTAAAGGCATCGTCCCTTTCACAGAAACTCCTTTCTTTACTGTCCCTGCTTCCTCTGCTTCTCCCTGCATTTCATTATTCTTTTCTGCCTCACACTGACTCCTGGAAAGGGAGAGGTGATGATCTTTTAGACTAGTCGTTCCCTTGATTAGTGGATTTCCTAACAAAGAGGGAGGAGGGTACAACCTCTTTAATCAGTTAACAAATTCACTGCTCTGTTGGAGGACAAGGGATTGTGTACCTCATGACTCACCCCTAAGTCCCCTTCCTGTCTCAGCCCACATTCCACCTCCAGGAATCTCTTCTCATCACACAGTCACACACCCTGTAGCTAGAAAAGCCGACATGAAAAAGTGACTTGATCTGGAAATAATTGAGAACTTCGATAAAACACTGTGCCCCCAGATGAAGGCGACAGGATAAGGAGTAGCTGCACTAGTTATTTGGGAAAAGGCAAACAAACATTAAGCTGATGGATGTCAACATGGAAGAGAAACCAAAGTCATATATAGATATAGAGACAGAGATAGAGCTAGAGATTTTTTTTTTTTTTTTGGTCCCAAAGGGAGAAAAACCAGCCCTTCCTTCCTTTTTGTATCACCAGCAAAATTGATGCCACTGAGAAGTTACCCACAGCTCCCAGGTATTCACATGCCTTTCTTGCTAACAGGTATTATTCATTTAAAGACTTCTTTCCCCCTGTGCCCCAGAAGTTTTCAGAAGCACTCTGCAGCAAGTTTTCAGTTTACAGCCCCACACGTAGAGATGTGCACTGTCTACTGCGTGGAATTAGGCAATCAGCAGCTGCACAGAATTACACGACCAGCAGACTCTGCTTCTTTCATGGAGCAAGCTTGTCAGGGGTCAGAAGGAGGATCACGCCTCAAGGGATATGGTAGCCAAGTGACGCTGACTATTCACTCCCCTCCCACAACTACGAAAGACCTAAGGGCGTTAGAGACCCAGAAGAGGGCTGCTGATGTCCATCCTTGAATCCTTTCTGCTAAAGGTGAGCTGGGAGAAGGTGCAGCATTGTGCCCAGAAGACAGGTGAATGTCCCATTGATTTCCACCAGTGTTTTGCTTAGGCTTTCTTGAAATGTATTGGCATGGATCCAAGAGCAGATCAAAATGTCCTGTGGCCCTAAACACTTTTGTCTCAGCTCTCTGGCTGACTATTCAAACTCAAATTAGGGAAAAGGTCACAGATCGCAAGAACAGACTATTACTCAAATCTTAACAGCAGCTACTTAGTTTTGGGGACAATCTAGAGAAAGATAAAGAAGAAAAGAATACATTAAAAACTGCTGTGTTAGCAGCTCAGTTAGAACTGTTTATTGAAAGGGAATAACCCCTATTCTGGACAGCCCATAAAATGAAGAAAGGAAGAAGGGAGATGATGTCCTTATTGCGAGAGGCCGGGATGGCAGAGAGCCTCTGTGAGAAGATTCACCCGCAGGATGCAGGAATTGCAGGGACAGGAGAATCAGGAGAGTCTTGGAGGACAAAACTCTGAGAAAATACTCGGCAAAATAGCTCAACTGGGGAAATCTTAGAGGTGGAAATCAGTGAACCATGTGTGTCAATACCTTTTCCTCAGGGTAATCAATCTTGCCTTTTCTGATAGATACTTTTGCTACTTATTCTGTAGTTTCCTTGGGAACTTCTCATTTTCTATTTGATGATAGATCAATACAGGTTGTTGGCATCTTAGGTCAGCTCTCTACTTGTTCCTTTCCCTCCATCATTCAGGCAGAGCCTCTTACTAGGAACATGTGTTCTCATTTTCTCCTGATTCTCCTGTTGGGGAGAGACATGCTGTACAATTTAAAATCTACCATAGTCTATTCTGGATGGAGTGTCTGTGGAGCTCCTTGGAAAAGACCCCCTGAGTTGGTTACTCTGTGCTTTCTGGTAAAGAGGAGTATAGGAAAGAGTGGCAGTCTTACACTGCTAGACAGGCACCCTGAGCTGAAACAAACTGATGCATCACTTAGAGCCCTAGGGAATAATGATGCTGGTTTAATTCAAGGTAATAGAACCAATAATAATTGTTTACCAGAGAGATAATCCATGCCCTTGTGTAAAACAGTATCCTTTGTCAAGCGCCAATTAAAAGGAATAAAACCAGTTATAAAAGAATTAGAAAAATAAATAATTGTTAAAAGGGTGTTTTGGTCCATTTAGACTGCTATAACAGAATATCATAGACCAGGTAGCTTATAAATATAGAAACTTATTTCTCACAGTTCTGGAGGTTGGGAAGCCCAAGGTCAAGTCTCCAGCAGATGAGGTGTCTGGTAAGAACCCACTTCCTGGGTCAGACAGTGGTCTTTTTGCTGCGACTTTACAAGGTGGGAGGGGTAAGGGCTCTCTTAGCATCTCTTTTATAAGAGCACTAATCTCACTCACGAGGACTCCACTCTCATGACCTAAGCACCTCCCAATTGTCCCACCTCCAAATATCATCATATGAGGGTTAGATTTCAACATATGAATCTGGGGGGACACATTCGGTTTATGGCAAGGGAAAAATCACCCTTAACACTCCCACAGTGCCAGTAATGAAAGAGGTAAACTTGATAAACATGGTCAACCATTTTATAGATTTGTACAAGATTTTAGCCATTAATCCCTGTAGTTCCTAACCATGCAACTGTTCTAACTTCAGTACACTTATCTGCAAAGTTGTTTCTCTGTAACTGACCTATGTTCTGCATTTTCTTTTTCTTTCTCTCTCTCTTTTTTTCTTTCTCTTCCTCTAGCAGATGAGTTTAAATTTTTGTTTCCTTTTCCTTATGGTGTCCAATATTTAGGTCAAAGGATTCCTCAAGGGTTTCACGACTCTTCTAGTATTTTTTCTCGTTATTAAAAAAAAAGTAGAGAAATTGGTCTCACCCAAAAGATGTAAAAGTATTAAAAATGCAAATGATTTGCCAGTGCGGCAGAACCTAGAGAGCAATGCAAAATGGATTATTTTGGCTCTAATACAATCCTTTGCTTCCTAAGAGTCCAAATCCAAAAGTTTGTCATAAAAATGTAAGAAGTTTGTTTATTTTTTGCATAAAGCCAGTTAGCTAACCCAAACCCAGATGGCCACCCCAATTAACAAGTGTATTTAAGATGAACTATCTATGACAAATAGTGCTGTTGAATCCTCTTACTTGAGAACTAGGTATCGTTCCTCTTGAGGGTATGTCTGAAACAAGTTCTATCTGCTTGGCTATATAAGAGGGTGAGATTTCTTTCTGTCTTTGCAATCTCTGGAGCGAATTACCTGTAACACATATCACATTCTGATTTAATGCTTATTCAGTAATAAAGCTGTTTTCTTTCTCTTCTACCTCTTTTGAGAGATTTTCTGGTTTAGCAGGAGATTTTATTTTTAATTATATTTTCCCATACACACAGACAATGCCTACTGCTTCATGAAGAGTATTTAATTTGTGGGTTGAGATGGAGATGTGTCAGATACCTTTTTCAGAGTAATCTGGCCAATCTCCCACCTTCATCAAACGTAGGCGGTCAGGCGTCATACCATCTGGAAATGTCTCCTCATAAAAGTTCTTAGCCATTTGGAGATCAGTCATCAAACACAATTTCTTCTCTTCTTCAGTATCCATCATTACAACGGGCCAGTAATGATTTGCCAGCCTTCTGCTGGTAATCTCTGGAAAGTGACCTCATCCTAACAGAACATGCTTGGATTCTGTAGTTATCTAGTCTTGGCCTCCACCTACCTGTTTAGAGTTTGATCAATCACTTGAATTACTTGGTAAGTAAATATAACATCTTCCCAGGTTGCCAGAAAAGCATTAGAAGGCTTCCCAGTAACAGGGAAAAAATGATATTACTGATTTTTTTTCTCCAACTGCTGCATCTTTTAGTGGACTTGCTTTAAAAAGGGCTATTAAAATTTTCATTGATTTTTTTTTTTTCTGCCTGCCACTCTCTTTCTCTCCTTAGGGATTTCACCCAGATCTAAGTCTATTTCCTTCAACTTCCACGAGTAAGATTTTTCTCCCCAAGGCTTTTCCTACTTCCATCCAGGGATGGGTAGGCAGCCATCCTGATAGCTAGTTATCATCATGTTTTTACATCCTGTCTTAGTCAGCTTGGGCTATATAACAAAATACCTAGCCTGGGAGGCTTAAACAACAGACATTTATTTCTCACAGAGCTGGAGGCTGGGAAATCCAAGATCAAGGTGCTGGAAGATTTGGTTCTTGGTGAACGTCCTCTTCCTGGCTTGCAGACTTTCTCACTGTGTCCTCACATGATGGAGAGAGCTCTAGTCTCTTCCTCTTCTTATAAGGTCACTAATCCCACCATGGGGGCTCCACCCTCACAACTTCATCTAAACCTTATTTTCTTCCAGGTGCCCTGCATCCTAGTACTATCACATTGAGGGTTAAGGCTTCAATATATGAATTTTTTTTTGGTGAGGGAGGCACAAACATTGAGTCCATAACACATCTCATCCTTTTTTTTTCTTACCAAGTGTGTTAGCCATTATGATTTATGGTTGATTTATAAATCATTATGATTTATGATTGTCCAAAAGACAACAGTGCCACAGTGACAATCTGATTTAACTGAAAGGATTGAACAGTTCAATCAGATACCCACTAATCAGAAACCTTGATGAGAATCAAGAATTACTAATTATTTCAAGGGCATAATAATTAAGAAGCACAGGTGGAGCAGGGAGAAATCCAGGGTCTCTCTTGCAGCTCCCTGGGTCCTTTCTTGCTGCTCCAGCTGAAGGTTAGAATACAGCTCTCTAAGCAATGTTTGTAGTCATATCACTTACACAGAGGAGCCATTTAGGTCATACAATGTCTCCATGTATACTCAGACATGTACGTAGCCTAGGTGACATTTTCCAGGGAATGATGCTCTATAAATCTGAAATCCCTAGCTTTCTTTAGAGTAAGCGATCCCAAACAGCCATGGTCATATTGCTAGAAGGATTCCACAGAAAGATTCTCCTGTTGGCAATGACTTTAGACTGTTTACCTGCATATCTGACATTAGCACGTTTACAGGAAAATTTGATCAGACTACCTTGTTTCTTTCCTTGAGTGTTTCTCTAGGTAAGGGAGAAAATGGATTGCAAATTTGTTGCTTACCCATTTCTTTCTTATCCCTCTAATCTAAGTCTATGATTCTGAAAGCGTGCGTTAGCATAAACCTGTATGTCATTCTAAATCCGTTAGTTGAAGTCATCCAATAATGCTTGGAGATAGGGAAATTTTATTTGTGAGCCAAAAATATGTAGATGTATCATAATATCATTGTGAACAAGATTATCCTTTTTGATACTGTAGATGGATATCTAGTTAAACAAACCATATATGAAGGCAGTGGCTAATATGAGAGTCCAGGTGATGTGGTGATGAGGGCCATGGACCAAGGGAGGGATCCTGAGCTCTAGTTTCACTCCTCTCATATCAGTTCTAGGACAAGTTACAATGTTTCTCTTTACTGCAGTTTTCTCCTTTATACATAAAAGGAATGAATTAATGATCACTAGATTGTTTATATACAAGTCTTCAGTACTTTCATTATTGATATGTAGCTGTGATGACAAATATAACTGATTATCATATTTATCTAGGAAAGTTTTTGTTAAAATACCTGTGTCCCACACCACCTGAGATCCATTAAATTGTAATCTCCAGTTATAAACCCAGGAAATATAAAAGTCAGATGATCAGTCAAGTTTAAAAAACATTTCCAGGATTCAGTATAGAAAACATGTTCACCAAATCCGTGCATGAGAAAGTCAAGAAGCTGGAATGTAAAATTCATGGAATAAAGAATTAGTGTGCTTTGTTATTCAAATGACTGAAGAGTAACCGAAAAACTTGACAGAATGGGAAGAGGGGTTTATGTTGAAAACATAAATTACATGACTATAGGATAGTTGAGACCAGGTTTTCTTCAACCATAAAGAAATATGTACTAACTTGAGGCTGTATAGTGTCCAATCAAGGAAAGTAATAGATTCACTTATACTTCGCACAGTGACTGTAAGAGTCCCATGGACACATTTTAGAACATCCAAAAGAAAGCAAGGAGAACAGTGAGACCACATTATATGAAGCACATTTGGGGACTTTGAGATTAGTTAATCTGGGAAATACAAGACCAAAGTGGGTTATAAAACTCTTCCTTATGTTTGTTTCTCTCAAAGGACAAAAGCAAGAATTAGGCATGGAAGTTAACAGAAGAAGATTTCACCTCAGAAACAAGGAAAAACTTTTCAAGTAATTAGAGCTCTTCAGACAAAAACAGAAATAACTTTCTGACTTGTGAGGGAAGTTGGAAATGATGGAATGCTAGAGCCCTTTTTCTGATAGTCTATATTTCATTCTAATACAGAAAAAGTTACGTAAGCAAAATAATAGTCAATCTCCACAGGCTAGGAAATGTATTTTGTTTAGTTAAAACATCTATTTGAAATTTTACATAACTTTAGAGGAAATGTAGATGTAAGTATAGTTATTAATACCTCTGAAGATCAGAACACAATAGGGATAACATTTAACAGAAAAGAAGAAATGTTAATTGTCAGAAAAGATTTTATGTCTTTCTATAATTTATGATTAACTATTCAGTACAGATGTCTTTCTCCCTCTGAAGGTCATTATTAATATAAAAATATGGCATCTGTGAAAGATAAATAACTCCAGGGAATTCTAAATAATTTTGTGGACAAACTACCAATTTAATTTTTTTTTTTTCAGTACGCGGGCCTCTCACTGTTGTGGCCTCTCCCGTTGAGGAGCACAGGCTCCAGACGCGCAGGCTCAGCGGCCATGGCTCACGGGCCCAGCCGCTCCGCAGCATGTGGGATCTTCCCGGACCGGGGCACGAACCTGTGTCCCCTGCATTGGCAGGCGGACTCTCAACCACTGCGCCACCAGGGAAGCCCCCAATTTAATTTTTTGACAGTATAATGTGTATAAAGAAATATCCTAACTCACCATGGTAAATTTTACTACTCTGACTGTGATAAACAATTATTTTCTGCCATTCTTAACATGCAAATTAGCGACTATTCCTTTATTTCTGCACTCTTTCAGTACTACCTCGGAGAGAAGTGCACTAAACTATTTTAACTACATCTGAGAACAGTTAATTGTAAATACAGGATTTTAAAGTTACTTCCTCTGTGTGTTCATCATTAAGCATGTCGAGTCTCTTTCACAAGCCGACAATTACAGAACTAGGTACTCCTAAAATCTCAACTTACTGATTTAGGCACAAAAACCATATACAGATAGTACACAACCATTCACTTGCTTCAGGTGGTATGTCGTGATTAAGCATAAGCAATTTAGTAAATTGTTTGTAGCGGTCACTAGAGTGTGTAAATCCTATTTGAGCTTCATAATGTTGTACAGGCCTTACCCACGTTTATGAATCTACTTCAATTTTTCTTCTGATTCTATTCTGTGAATGGTAATTTTTAAGGCCTTTTAAATAAGGATACTGTGGTATCTCATGGAAAATTTAGGGCATCTTTTGAAGAGTCTATCCAATTCACACCCATATTTTTAAAAACCCTTAGCACAGGTGTAGCCCCCAGCGTCCCTATTTATACCATAGGATCCTGCATTTCTGGAAATAATTGGGTGGGTCAGGGTTGTACACCTTGACTCAACGTGGATTAATAAGGGGAGAAGATAAGGATGAAAGAAAATGTGAGGTGGCCACCACCTACTCATCTTGGGCACAGTGGAGCAGAGAAAATAAAAGGAAAAAGAGAAAGCTGGTCTGCAAAGGAAGATGGATGTGCCAGATGCCCAGTGGGCAGCAAAAAGAGGGAACAGAAGGAGATTCTGGCTCTGGTTTATCTTCTGCAGACTCTTCCTGAGGTCCCTCTGCATTCCTGCTCTGAGGTTTCCAAGAGAACCCACAGTATCCTTTCAAAAATCATCCTTTCTTGCTTAACCTAGTTCAAATCATTTCCTATTACTAGTATTCAAAAAATTCTAAAACAATACTTATTTATATATCCCTAGGTATGTGGTAGAGCTCTATATACATTTAATTCCCAATCAAAACACTAACATGGGTATTATTCCCATTCTACAGAGAATTAAATATGTGAATATATGTGAAGGACTTAGAGTCGGCCCAGCCATATACTAAACCCTACATAAGTAGGGGCTATTATCATTGCCCTTTTCGATTGAGAGTTCCTTCAGGACAGACCATGTTCTGATCTCCAAGTTAGAATACATGGCACATAATAGGTGTTTGCTAAATGTTTCCTGATTGAATGAATAAGGTTGAAAAATGTATGGTGGTATACTGTAATTTTAGTATATGATTGTAGATTTAGCATGATTTTAGTATGTTATTGGAATAAAACTAAATTTCTTTAGCTTGTCACTCAGCAAAATAGTCCTATATCAACCTATGAGTGTTATCACTGAAAATTCATTTTGTACTTTGTTTCCACTTCTGTTGCAAATTTTTTTCCCTTGAAACATCTTGTACCAGTGGTAGTTATACAATATATGATCAATCAGCACCCAGAAATTGAGAATTCCTAATAATAACGGAAATGTGTAGCCCTGTATGCAATACTGCTTGTGTGTGTGTGTGTGTGTGTGTGTGTGTGTGTATTCTTTTCTGTCTCTTTCCAGTCTCACAAGACTATTAATAATGGGTTTCAATTTAGATACTGTATATGAAAACATATAAAGCTTTATCATATATGCACTATATACTATAATCATGTAAAACATGTAAATATCATGTGTGCTACTATAACTTGAGAGAAAATAATATTCATATAATTGGGTTTAAATGTATTATTGCATAGGACTTATAATTTCAATGCATTTTTACATGTTATTCCCTTATGAAGAATCATTATTATTATATATGAGCAGAATAAGGCTCCAGGATTTTTGTGTTTTAACCAAATTAACCCTATTAGAACTTTATTAGTCAAGTTGGGAGTTGAACCCTTGTCTTTGGATTTAAAACCTGTGCTCTTTCCAATGATCTGGGGACAGTTGCTATTTTTAAAGATAACTCTTTAAATTACTGGAGTAGTAATACGCCAAATAATCGTAGTAGAGAAAGGAGGCCGCAGAGGGAGCAAAACTAACAACTACTGAGCACCTACTACATACCAGGCATTGTGCCAAATGATTCTACATGTGTGTCTCCATTTAATCCTCAAACCAAACCTTTGTGACCTATGCCTTCCATCACAGAGCAGTGCTACAAGCAGCAGAACATGGCATCGTTCCGTAAGTGATTCTGAGCCCCAGAAAGAGCACTGTGGAATTATTTTCAATCATGATTCATTTTGTGTTGCCTGATTACTGCTGCTTGTAGCACTGCTACAATATAGAAGACTTAGTGATGATGCGTTCAGTGATTCATAGTTGTCCATTATGTCAAGACATAAACTAAGACTCTGCAAAATGATGCCATGCTCAGAACTATGTAGCTAGAAACAGTGTTAGGGCCCAGTCTATATTGATAATTACTAACAACCCTTTAAAACAATATGGCTAAATTTTTATAGAAATAATGATCAAAATTAGCCTTCATTTTACAGCTAAAGACTTTCTCAAAATCACACAGATATTATGTAATCAAGTCAGGTCTAGAAATCAGGTTCTCTATAATAAAGTTTAATGCTATTGCTATCATAAATCACTGTCTTTTTTGAACTGGGAGTAAAACAAGGACAAATAAAAACATATAGAATGCTACTCAAAAAACCCCATATAATTTGGATGTCACTTCTTTCCACTGGTCACTGTGTTCTCCAGTGACCACCACTGCCACCCTACCATGTGTCACCACTGGTATTTTAGATCCCTCAAATTGTCAAAGGTGCACAGTAAATAAGCTCATGAAAGTAGGGGTCACTTCCTTGGCTGAATAAATGGGTAAATGAGGAGACCCCTGAGAGATCTGCTTGGTCCTCAGTGGTTTGCAAAGTTTTCCATCTATCAGTGTCTCCTCCAGCCTTGTGTGCTGACGTGGATCTGTAGTGTTAGCAGCCATGCTAATCACAAGTTCTGGGTCAGCTCACTGAGTTTTCTCACTCACAGAAGTGTCCTGAATACCCTGCACATCGATTCCTCCTTGGCCTATCTGGTCCATGTGTCAGACAGAGCAAACAAGCTTGAGTTATCTCCCAAAAGGCCCCTTATTCACCAGCAAGTAAACTTTTGTGAACTGGTTGGGTTACTGGCTGGTATGCCCATCTGCACTGTATCTTTAACACATTCCCGTTGTGCCAGCAAGTATTCTTATTTTTTGAGTATTTTCTATTTTACCAGACAAAAAAATGATACGACAACCATTTTAAATTGTATTTTTTATTATTAGTGAGACAATACTTACTATGTTTATTAGCCCATAATTTATGTTTTAGACACGTCTTTTAAGATATTACTACTTTACTAAATCAATTCATAAGAAAATTTTTCATATATTAAGAATATGATTTATTACTTTCCTGGTTTCATTTATTCACTAATTTCTTATAAATAATTTCCCATTCTTTTTTAATATTACTTTACTCAACTCTTAGCTGAATGATATCTTGTATTCTTTTAAAAGAAGTTTACGTAAGTGGTAATTTCAGGAAGCCTTGAAAAATTCTCTTTGCAAGCTGATGGAGCCTCTGGGCTTTTACCATGATGCTATTCTTCCTTCTCTGAGAAGAGATGGAATTGATAAGCTCTTGCTCTTGACACCACATGACTCTACAGCAAGGACAATACAAGGCCCTGAGGAATCCCACCCAGGAGCAAATTTATACATCTTGCAAGACAGCTTTTGAAAGACAGATGGAAGAATCCAAGGGTAATCATTTCCAAAATACAAGTTTTTCTTCTAGGTCCAAAAAAAATGATGCTATTTTGTGACATGTCTACTAGGTAGTAGAGAGGACCTGGCTTTTAATGCCCTACTGGAAAAAAAAAATATATATATATATGCTCAGAAATAATCACTGTCAGTCATGTGGATTACAAATGGGTGGTTAGGACAACTTCTCCACTGGAAGCATTTGACAGGCACTGTCAACTGTGAACAACAGTGGCTTTCTGTCCCTAAGGAGGGAGCTGACTCCATGAGCATTTAATCTAAAGCAGGAATGGGCCTGGGCAACCAGCCTTCACAAGACCTGGTAGTCACCCAGTATTGTTTACATCATCTTGAGTGGAAGTCTTTCTTCTTTGGTAAAATCTCTTTTTTGATATTCTGAATTGCATTCCTCATCACTTTATAAAGAATCAAATAATTAAGGAGAAGGTGGGGAATAAAAGGAGTTACTCTGGATTAAGTCAAGATTTCTAAAACAGCTGTACTTCGCATATCTCAGACTTCTTCTCTTCACACATGAGTGAAAGCTTGACTGGGTATGAAATTACGACCTCGTAAATTTCCCCTCAGCACAGCATTTCCGATAGTTAGCACCGAACGGGAAAATTTAATCACACTGACTTCTGCCACAGGGTTGCTTATTTGGATTTTGGTTTATTATGGTTTATATTTTTAAACTGAATCCCAGGTGAGAGTTTTTGTTTGTTTGTTTTTAAATTTCAAGGATGTTTTCATTATTTTTAATGAGAATATACAGAATTCTTGCAGTGTTCAGGCTCAAGGTTGTGTTTACATGTTTATTTTTTAATCAGAAAAATTTTCCTATGTCATAGATCTCGCTACTACTTTTGCTTCATTTTTTTCCTTAAATCTTCTTGGGAGTACCTGCTTTCTAAGATTTGATCCACATTTTATGTCATGTATTTTTTCCATCACTCCTGTAATTTTCCTCCTCTTTGCAGTTAACCATTGACAGTTTGCTGCTACAGCTATTTTAACATGAGACAAATTAAGTGTTGAGACATAAATAGCATTTCTAACAATAAAATCAGTAATTACATAATGAGAAAAGTTGTATTTCATAAGACAAGTAAAAAAATTCTGATCTTACATGTAAGTATAAGCAGATAACAAGATAGCCCCCAAATATATAAAGCATATACTGACATATGCAGATCTCTATACTATAATCCTCAGAACTGGTGAATATGTTACCTTATGTCTAAAGGGCCGCTGCATGTGTGATTATCTTATGGACTGTGAAATGAGGAGACCATCTGGATTAATACAGGTGGGCCCAGTATAATCACATGAGTCCTTAAAAGCAGAGGATGTTTTCCTGCTGTTGTCAAAGAAAGCTGGTAGCATGAGAAAGATTTGATACTGCCCCATTGCTGGTTATAAAATGTAGGGGAGACAGAGAGATAGACAAGATGAAAAGGCAGAGGGATATGTACCAGATGAAGGAACAAGATAAAACCCCAGAAAAACAACTAAATGAAGTGGAGATAGGCAACCTTCCGGAAAAGAAATTCAGAATAATGATAGTGAAGATGATCCAGGACCTTGGAAAAAGAATTGAGGCAAAGATCGAGAAGATGCAAGAAATGTTTAACAAAGACCTAGAAGAATTAAAGAACAAACAAACAGAGATGAACAATACAATAACTGAAATGAAAATGACACAAGAAGGAATCAATAGCAGAATAACTGAGGCAGAAGAACAGATAAGTGACCTGGAAGACAGAATGGTGAATTCACTCCTGGGAAACAGAATAAAGAAAAAAGAATGAAAAGAAATGAAGACAGCCTAAGAGACCTCTGGGACAACATTAAACACAACAACATTCACATTACAGGGGTCCCAGGAGGAGAGGAGAGAGAGAAAGGACCAGAGAAAATATCTGAAGAGATTATAGTTGAAAACTTTCCTAACATGGGAAAGGAAATAGCCAGCCAAGTCCAGGAAGCGCAGAAAGTCCCATACAGGATAAACCCAAAGAGAAACACGCTGAGACACATAGTAATCAAACTGGCAAAAATTAAAGACAAAGAAAAATTATTGAAAACAGCAAAGGAAAAACAACAAATAACATACAAGGGAACTCCCATAAGGTTAACAGCTGATTTCTCAGCAGAAACTCTACAAGCCAGAAGGGAGTGGCATGATATGCTTAAAGTGATGAAAGGGAAGAACCTAAAACCAAGATTACTCTACCGGAAAGGATCTCATTCAGATTCGATGGAGAAATCAAAAGCTTTACAGACAAGCAAAAGCTAAGGGAATTCAGCACCACCAAACCAGATCTACAACAAATGCTAAAGGAACTTCTCTAAGTGGGAAACAAGAGAAGAAAAGGACCTACAAAAACAAACCCAAAACAATTAAGATAATGGTAATAGGAACATACATACTGATAATTACCTTAAATGTGAATGGACTAGATGCTCCAACCAAAAGACACAGGCTTGCTCAATGGATACAAACACAAGACTCATATATATGCTATCTACAAGAGACCCACTTCAGACCTAGGGACACATACACAGTGAAAGTGAGAGGATGGAAAAAGATATTCCATGCAAACGGAAATCCAAAGAAAGCTGGAGCAGCAATACTCATATCAGATAAAATAGACTTTAAAATAAAGAATGTTACAAGAGACAAGGAAAGACACTACATAATGATCAATGGATCAATCCAAGAAGAAGATATAACAATTATAAATATATATGCACCCAACAGAGGAGCACCTCAATACATAAGGCAACCGCTAACAGCTCTAAAAGAGGAAATCGACAGTAACACAATAATAGTGGGGGACTTTAACACCTCACTTACACCAACGGACAGATCATCCAAAATGAAAATAAATAAGGAAACAGAAGCTTTAAATGACACAATAGACCAGAGAGATTTAATTGATATTTATAGGACATTCCATCCAAAAACAGCAGATTACACTTTCTTCTCAAGTGTGCATGGACCATTCTCCAGGATAGATCACATCTTGGGTCACAAATCAAGCTTCAGTAAATTTAAAAACATTGAAATCATATCAAGCATCTTTTCCGACCACAATGTTACGAGATTAGAAATCAATTACAGGGAAAAAACTGTAAAAAACACAAACATGTGGAGGCTAAACAATACGTTACTAAATAACCAAGAGATCACTGAAGAAATCAAAGAAGAAATCAAAAAATACCTAGAGACAAATGACAATGAAAACATGATGATCCAAAACCTATGGGATGCAGCAAAAGCAGTTTTAAGAGGTAAGTTTATAGCTATCCAAGCCTACCTCAAGAAACAAGAAAAATTTCAAATAAGAAATCTAACCTCGGGCTTCCCTGGTGGCGCAGTGGTTGAGAGTCTGCCTGCCGATGCAGGGGACACGGGTTCATGTCCTGGTCCGGGAAGATCCCACATGCCGCGGAGTACGGCCCGTGAGCCATGGCCGCTAAGCCTGCATGTCTGGAGCCTGTGCTCCACAATGGGAGAGGCCACAACAGTGAGAGGCCAGCATACCGCAAATAATAATAATAATAATAATAATAATCTAACCTCACACCCAAAGGAACTAGAGAAAAGAGAACAAACAAAACCCAACGTTAGCAGAAGGAAAGAAATCATAAAGATCAGAGTAGAAATAAATGAAATAGAAACAAGGAAAACAATAGCAAAGATCAATAAAACTAAAAGCTGGTTCTTTGAGAAGATAAACAAAATTGATAAACCATTAGCCAGACTCATCAAGAAAAAGAGGGAGAGGACTCAAATCAATAAAATTAGAAATGAAAAAGGAGAAGTTACAACAGACACCACAGAAATACAAAGCATCCTAAGAGGCTACTACAAGAAACTCTATGCCAATAAAATGGACAACCTAGAAGAAATCGACAAATTCGTAGAAAGGTATAACCTTCTATGACTGAACCAGGAAGAAATAGAAAATATGAACAGACCAATCACAAGTAATAAATTGAAACTATGATTAAAAATCTTCCAACAAACAACAGTCCAGGACCAGTTGGCTTCACAGGTGAATTCTATCAAACATTTAGAGAAGAGCTAACACCATCTTTCTCAAACTCTTCCGAAAAATTGCCGAGGAAGGAACACTCCCAAACGCATTCTATGAGGTCATCATCACCCAGATACCAAAACCAGACAAAGATACTACAAAAAAAGAAAATTACAGACCAATATCACTGATGAATATAGACGCAAAAATCCTCAACAAAATACTAGCAAAGAGAATCCAACAACACATTAAAAGGATCATACACCATGATCAAGTAGGATTTATCCTAGGGATGCAAGGATTCTTCAATATATGCAAATCAATCAATTTGATCCACCATATTAACAAATTGAAGAATAAAAACCATATAATCATCTCAATAGATGCAGAAAAAGCTTTTGACATAATTCGACACTGATTTATGATAAAAACTCTCCAGAAAGTGGGCATAGAGGGAACCTACCTCAACATAATAAAGGCCATGTACAACAAACCCACAGCAACATCATTCTCAATGGTGAAAAACTGAAAGCATTTCCTCTAAGATCAGGAACAAGACAAGGATGTCCACTCTCACCACTATTATTCAACATAATTTTGGAAGTCCTAGCCCCAGCAATCAGAAAAGAAAAAGAAATAAAAGGAATACAACTTGGAAAAGAGAAGTAAAACTGTTACTGTTTGCAGATGACATGATACTATACACAGAGAATCCTAAAGATGCCACCAGAAAACTACTAGAGCTAATCAATGAATTAGGTAATGTTGCAGGATACAAAAGTAATGCACAGAAATCACTTGCATTCCTATATACTAATGAGGAAAAATCTGAAAGAGAAATTAAGGAAACACTCCCCTTTACCATCGCAACAAAAAGAATAAAATACCTAGGAATAAACCTACCTAGGGAGACAAAAGACCTATATGTGGAAAACTATAAGACACTGATGAAAGAAATTAAAGATGATACCAACAGATGGAGAGATATACCATGTTCTTGGATTGGAAGAATCAAAACTGTGAAAATGACTATACTACCCAAAGCAATCTACAGATTCAATGCAATCCCTATCAAATTACCAATGGCATTTTTTACAGAACTAGAACAAAAAAGTCTCTAAAATTTGTATGGAGACACAAAAGACCCCGAATAGCCAAAGCAGTCTTGAGGGAAAAAAGTGGAGCTGGAGGAATCAGACTCCCTGACTTCAGACTATATTACAAAGCTACAGTAATCAAGACAATATGGTACTGGCACAAAAACAGAAACATAGATCAATGGAACAAGATAGAAAGCCCAGAGATAAACCCACGCACCTATGGTCAACTAATCTATGACAAAGGAGTCAAGGATATACAATGGAGAAAAGGCAGTCTCTTCAGTAAGTGGTGCTGGGAAAACTGGACAGCTACATGTAAAAGAATGAAATTAGAACACTCCCTAACATCAAAAATAAACTCAAAATGGATTAGAGACCTAAATGTAAAACCGGACACTATAAAACTCTTAGAGGAAGACATAGGAAGAACTCTCTTTGACATAAATCACAGCAAGATCTTTTTGATCCACCTCCTAGAGTAATGGAAATAAAATCAAAAATAAACAAATGGGACCTAATGAAACTTCAAAGCTTTTGCACAGCAAAGGAAACCATAAACAAAAGACAGCCCTCAGAATGGGAGAAAATATTTGCAAATGAATCAACACAGGATTAATCTCCAAAATATATAAACAGCTCATGCAGCTCAATATTAAAAAAAAACAACCCAATCGAAAAATGGGCAGAAGACCTAAACAGACATTTCTCCAAAGAAGACATACAGATGGCCAAGAAGCACATGAAAAGCTGCTCAACATCACTAATTATTAGAGAAATGCAAATCAAACGTACAATGAGGCATCATCTCACACCAGTTAGAATGGGCATCATCAGAAAATCTACAAACAACAAATGCTGGAGAGGGTGTGGGGAAAAGGGAACCCTCTTGCACTGTTGGTGGGAATGTAAATTGACACAGCCACTATGGAGAACAGTATGGAGGTTCCTTAAAAAACTAAAAATAGAATACCATATGACGCAGAAATCCCACTACTGGTCATATACCCAGAGAAAACCATGATTCAAAAAGACACATGCACCCTGATATTCATTGCAGCAATATTTACAGTAGCCTGGTCATGGAAGCAACCTAAATGCCCATCAACAGATGGATGAAGAAGATGTGGGACTTGTATACAATGGAATATTACTCAGCCATAAAAAGGAACAAAATTGGGCCATTTGTTGAGATGTGGATGGATCTAGAGACTGTCACACAGAGTGAAATAAGTCAGAAAGAGAAAACAAATATCGTATATTAACGCATATATGTGGAAGCTAGAAAAATGGTACAGATGAACCAGTTTGCAGGGCAGAAATTGAGACACAGATGTGGAGAACAAATGTATGGACACCAAGGGGGGAAAGTGGCAGGGGGTGGTGGTGGTGGTGTGATGAATTGGGAGATTGGGATTGACATGTATACACTGATGTGTACAAAATTGATGACTAATAAGAACCTGCTGTATAAAAAAATAAATAAAATAAAATTCAAAAAAAAATGTAGGGGACTATGTGCAAGACCTAGAGAGAGTAGTCGAGAAGCTGGAAAAAGCAAGAAAATGGTTTTTCTCCTTGAGCCTCTAGAAAGGAATGCCTGCTGACACCTTGATTTCAGTCTAGTGGTACCAGTATTGGTCTTCAAATCTACAGAACAATAAGATAACCTATTTGGGTTGTTTTAAGCCATATATATATATATATATATATATATATATGTATATACACACACACATAATGTTAAAATAGCTAAGCAAGGAGGCCATTACGTAAGTAAACCAAAACTTAAGCCGGAATCAATGCACTCAAATCTGAGAAAATGAAGCTTAAGAACAACCAATCATAAACAGCCAAATAGGATCTGTAAAAGAATATATATATATATATACATCTCCAAATCTCTTTTCTGTACAACTGAAACTAACACAACATTGTAAATCAACTATACTTCAGTTAAAAAAAGAATAAAAAACAGCCAGCTAGGCTTTCCCAATAAGACACCACTTAAGCTCTTGCCAGTCAAATAATTTCCTTGCTTTTCTTCCATGTCTGCTCTATAAAAACCTGTCTCCTGCTACTGTTGATAAAATGCTCCTAACCATGTTCACCTTGGCACTGCTCAATTCAAATTGATGTCTGCTCAAATAGTCTTGAAAACTTAATGAGCCTCAATTTATTTTTTAACAATATCTATATATCTATATCTATTCATACTCATTCCAATCCAAAACCATAGTGTTCATTCCAGCGTTCTAGCATTCCTTCTTCACTCATTTCTAACTTCTTTCTCTGACAGTAGGAAACCTGGCTCTCCTTACTACAATATATAGTATAGACTACATAATTATTGTTCAACAATACTACACACGGAAAGTAGTTTCAAAAGTGTGAGCCCATACCCCTGTGAGGAAAAATGTTTACCAACTGTACACAGTTTCTTCTGGATCTACCCTTACAGTATCTACTAAAAATATTGTCTTACCATATTATCAGCTCAAGCGGGCATGGAACATTCTCCAGGATAGATCACATCTTGGGTCACAAATCAAGCCTCAGTAAATTTAAGAAAATTGAAATCATATCAAGCATCTTTTCCGACCACAATGTTATGAGATTAGAAATCAATTACAGGGAAAAAAACGTAAAAATCACAAACACGTGGAGGCTAAACAATATATTACTAAATAACCAAGAGATCACTGAAGAACACTACGGCTTTCCCACCACGAGGGACATTCTCAACCTCTAAGCAGCCACTTCCTGCTCAGTATTTCTGCCCTCTGGCTCCAACCAGTTAGAAATCAATCAACAAACACTGTAAGGAGAAAAGCAGCTCAGGCAATTGGGCTCACTTTTCTGCCTTTCTTTCTTGGGTATTTACACTTCATTTTTTTGTTGTTGCCATTGCCTTGTCCAGTTTCAACTTATTTTTGTTCAATGGCTCACAAGATTGTTTAAAACTCTATTCAGTTTCCTCACCTCTTAACAACCATTTTCTGCTTGACTTCTAAGCATATCTAAAGAATGCTAAACTCATCACAGTGAGTTTCATTTTTTCTCTGGAATCTTGGCTCCTTAACTCTTGACTGCCTTAACTGCAGTCCAAAGCTTTCCAACAGATGGGATGTTTGTTTTGCTACTTTTTTCCTTCAGCTCTTCAGTTACTCTTGGGAGCTTTGGTCAGCAACAAACTAGTCCTTAACAGCTAGATGGGGAAATCTCCAAAGCCTGTAACTATTTCCCTGGATGGTATTTTTAGTGTTTAGGTTTCTCAGTTAATCCAAAATTAGAAGCCTGCAACTGTAACTTCTCCTGTCCCCATTTTTTTAATGGAGAATTATCTTTGGTTTTAAATTGTTTTGTACTTCTTTACCATTTTAGAACTTCTAATTGGAGTTTTGAAGAGAACGTATGAGTCCTTGCAAGCAGGTTATCATATTGGTCTGGAAATCTCTATAGGTTTGGAGTCAAAACAATTTTTTTTTCTTACTCAAAGAATAGACACTTTTTTAAGTCAAAAAACTTTCACTGTTAATTTGGGTAATTCCAGAATTATTTTCATGACATCATTTGCCCTGGGGAATGTCTTCAATTATGGATGTATTAGCAAAAAGCATTTTAGGCTTTAGAAAAAAAAATTAGAGTGAATATGTGAAAAGTGTTCACAAATCAAATAAACACACGAATTGAATAGCTTTCATCTTTTCAAATCCACCATTAAGTAAAGGAATTATTTACTTTACTCAATTTCATATTTCAAAAAATGTGGTGGAAATTATTTTCTATATAGACAAATGTAATGAGTATTCGGAAAGTGACACAGGCGTGAACACAGCCTGAAGGGGACTAGTGCGCCACAGCTAGCCAGGAGGGAGTCCGGGGAAAGGTCTACAGCTGCCGAAGAGGCAAGAGACTTTTTCTTGCCTCTGTTTCCTGGTGCTCGAGGAGAGGAGATTAACTGACATAGGCAGGTCCTCCTCCGTAGAACCTCCGATTTCCCACTGAGTATTCAAGTTGGTTAGCTGAGACCCAGGAAGGCAGCAGAGAGTATATGCAGTTAATGTGAAAGTATCTTGGAAACCCTCATTTCTCACTGTTCCCCATTACCTTGGCAAAATTAGAACTGATTTTTCCTATCAACACCCATGTACTTATCTCGCCAATTCTTTCTTTCTTTTCATATTCAAAGCAATCAGTCACATTCCATTTAACCGGATTTTATCTTTGTGAGACACAGGTCACAACGGAGTAAAGAAGTGGGGCTGCCTATGAGATTTCACACAGTCCTTCTTGAAGCATGCTTATTCACTTATCAAATATTCATCTAGCCTTGTGAGAGTGTTAAGAACATAAAAGTGAATGAGACATAATCCATATTTTCAAGAAGGCTTATTGTTTTGGAGGAGGGATATCTTTATAAATAGATTTTATACAAGGTATAAAAATAATTAACCTTTGTGTGGCGCTTCACAGATTACACCACATGCTAACATGCAGTATATAAATTAATTCTATGATAAAGAATTAACATTTTAAATCTCTATCTTCAATGTATGAAAAACTACATGCAAATTTTAGTTAAGGTACTTCTCCCAGGCTGCAAATAAAAAGAAGAAGAGAGAATTCACTTTGGGGTGAGGAGAAATGCCCTTTCCTCTAGTCCACTAGAATTATCAATCAACACCAAAGAATACAATAGTGAAAACAATGTAGTTTATGGCTTTTCTGTTCAGTTGCTATACCATGCCCCTTTTATGTGCACTCATATTTTTGTGGAAGAAAGTCTTTTTCCTTCTTATGATTCTCAGGCAGATCTTCTGCCTCCAGTGTTCTCTTACACGAGGCTTATAAACTCGCCCACCATCCTATTCTATTTGGAAGAAGACTAGACCTATATAAAGGTCTCTGGGTTTTCTGTTTTAATCTACATTCTACCTATATTCCAGAATCTGTTGATTTATTTTTTTATGTAGTAAAAGTGCCTGTCTATTAGTAGCTGAGGCAGAGTAAGTGCTTAATATTTATCACATGGATGAATTATCACTAGTAAATTCATGATATTAGCCACAAATTACTAAGTGCTCACTATGTATCAGGTACAGGACTAATGTTTCTCATAGACTGCCTCAACAAATCCTCAGACCAAACCTGAGACATGGATATTTTCACTATCATCATCCCCATTTTACAAATGAGAAAACTAACGCATAAAAGAATAAAGTAACTTACAGGTCATAAAGCTTGTGATTGAGATAGAATTAGGCAGACTGACTGCAAACACCATGCCCTTAATCACCATGCCATAACCTGCTTTTCTCATTTCAACAATTATAGACATTTTCCCTTCTTTAAGAACGTCTTAATTTGATTAGTCATGGAGATCCATGCTCGTTTTTCAAATGCATTACCCTTCTCAATTTTATTCTTAAACAAGAATGCTAACTCTTATTAGTGATTCAATAAATATCAAAAATACTGATCAGGAGGACCTTCAAGATGGCAGAAGAGTGAGACGCGGAAATCACCTTCCTCCCCACAGATACATCAGAAATACATCTACATGTGGAATAACTGCTACAGAACACCTACTGAACGCTGTCAGAAGACCTCAGACCTCCCCAAAGGCAAGACTCTCCCCGCGTACCTGGGTAGGGCAAAAGAAAAAAAAGAATAAACAGAGACAAAAGAATAGGGACGGGACCTGCACCAGTGGGAGGGAGCTGTGAAGGAGGAAAGGTTTCCATACACTAGGAAGCCCCTTCACGGGCGGAGACTGCGGGTGGCGGAGGGGGGAAACTTCGGCGCCTCGGAGGAGAGCACAGCAACAGGGGTGCGGTGGGGGGGGGAAAGCGGAGAGATTCCCGCACAGAGGGTCGGTGCCGACCGGCACTCACCAGCCCGAGAGGCTTGTCTGCTCACCCGCCGGGGCAGGTGGGGGCTGGGAGCTGAGGCTCGGGCTTCGGAGGTCGGATCCCAGGGAGAGGGCTGGGGCTGGCGGCGTGAACACAGCCTGAAGGGGGCTAGTGCGCCACGGCTAGCCGGGAGGGAGTCCGGGAAAAGGTCTACAGCTGCCGAAGAGGCAAGAGACTTTTTCTTGCCTCTTTGTTTTCTGCGAGGAGAGGAGATTAACAGCGCCGCTTAAAGGAGCTCCAGGGACGGGCGTGAGCCGCGGCTACCAGCGCTTTACCCAGAGACGGACATGAGACGCTAAGGCCGCTGCTGCCACCAGCAAGAAGGCTGTGTGCGAGCACAGGTCACTCTCCACACCTCCCCTCCAGGGAGCCTGTGCAGCCCGCCACTGCCAGGGTCCCGTGATACAGGGACAACTTACCAGAGAGAACACACGGAGGGCCTCAGGCTGTTGCAACATCATGCCGGCCTCTGCCGCCGCAGGCTCGCCCGGCATATGTTTACGTACCCCTCCCTCCCCTGGCCTGAGTGAGCCAAAGCCCCCAATCAGCGGCTCCTTTAACCCCGTCGTGTCTGCGTGAAGAACGGACGCCCTCAGACGACCTACACGCAGGGGCGGGGCCAAATCCAAAGCTGAATCCCGGGAGCTGTGCGAACAAAGAAGAGAAAGGGAAATTTCTCCCAGCAGCCTCAGGAGCAGCGGATTAAATCTCCAAAATCAACTTGATGTACCCTGCATCTGTGAAATACCTGAATAGACCATGAATCATCCCAAATTGAGGAGGTGTCCTTTGGGAGCAATGATATATGTATATTATATTATATATATATAATATATACTATAATTATATAATATAATTAATATATAATTAATAATATATAATATATATAATATATGATTAATATATTAATATATAATTATATAGTATATAATATATATAATTATATAATATATATTATATATACATATATATTTCTCTTTTTGTGAGTATGTATTTGTATGCTTGTGTGTGTGATTTTGTCTGTATACTTTGCTTTCACCAGTTGTCCTAGGGTTCTGTCTGTCCCCTTCTGTTTTTTTTTTGGTATAGTTTTCAGCACTTGTTATCATTGGTGGATTTGTTTTTTGGTTTGGTTGTTCTCTTCTGTCATTATTTTTTTTTAATTACTTAAAACAATTTTTTAATAATTATTTTCCTTTTTCTTTCTCCATCCTCCCTCCCTCCCTCCCTCCCTCCCTCTCTCTCTCTCTCTTTCTCTCTTTCTCTCTTTCTCTCTTTCTTTCTCCCTTTTATTCTGAGCCATGTGGATGACAGGCTCTTGGTGCTCCAGCCAGGCCTCAGGGCTGTGCCTCTGAGGTGGGAGAGCCAAGTTCAGGACATTGCTTCACCAGAGACCTCCCAGCTCCACTGAATATCAAATGACAAAAGTCTCCCAGAGATTTCCATCTCAACGCCAAGACCTAGCTCCACTCAATGACCAGCAAGCTATAGTGCTGGACACCCTATGCAAAAAAACTAGCAAGACAGGAACACAACCCCACCCATTAGCAGAGAGGCTGCCTAAAGTCATAAAAAGGTCAAAGACACCCCAAAACACACCACAAGACGTGGACCTGCCCACCAGAAAGAAAAGATCCAGCCTCATCCACCAGAACACAGGCACTAGTCCCCTCCACTAGGAAGCCTACAGAACCCACTGAACCAACCTTAGCCACTGAGGGCAGACACCAAAAACAACGGGAAATACGAACCTGCAGCCTGGGAAAGGAGACCCCAAACACAGTAGGTTAAGAAAAATGAGAAGACAAAGAAACAAAGCAGATGAAGGAACAAAGTAAAAACCCACCAGACGTAACAAATGAAGAGGAAATAGGCAGTCTACCTGAAAGAGAATTCAGAATAATGATAGTAAAGATGATCCAAAATTTTGGAAATAGAATGGAGAAAATAGAAGAAATGTTTAACAAGGACCTACAAGAACTAAAGAGCAAACAGTCATGAACAACACAATAAATGAAATTAAAAATTCTCTAGAAGGAATCAATAGCAGAATAACTGAGGCAGAAGAATGGGTACATGACGTGGAAGATAAAATGGTGTAAATATCTACTGTAGAGCAGAATAAAGAAGAAAGAATTACAAGAATTTAGGACAGTCCCAGAGACCTCTGGGACAATATTAAATGCACCAACATTCGAATTATAGGGATCCTAGAAGAAGAAGAGTAAAAGAAAAGGACTGAGAAAATATTTGAAGAGACTATAGTTGAAAACTTCCCTAACATGGGAAAGGAAATAGGTCCAGGAAGCTCAGAGAATCTCTTACAGGATAAAGCCAAGGAGAAACACGCCAAGACACATATTAATCAAACTTTCAAAGATGAAATACAAAGAAAAAATATTAAAAGCAGCATGGAAAAGCCACAAATAATATACAAGGGAATCCCAATAAAGTTAAGAGCTGATCTTTCAGCAGAAACTCTAAAAGCCAGAAGGGAGTGGAAGGACATGTTTAAAGTGATGAAAGGGCAAAACCTACAACCAAGATTACTCTACACAGCAAGGATCTCATTCAGATTCAATGGAGAAATTAAAACCTTTACAGAAAAGCAAAAGCTAAGAGAACTGAGCATCACCAAACCAGCTTTACAACAAATGCTAAAGGAAATTCTCTAGGCAGGAAACACAAGAGAAGGAAAAGACCTACAATAACAAATCCAAAACAATTAAGAAAATGGTAATAGGAACATACATATCGATAATTACCTTAAATGTAAATGGCTTAAATGCTCCAACCCAAAGACATAGACTGGCTGAATGGATACAAAAGCAAGACCTGTATATATGCTGTCTACAAGAGACCCACTTCAGACCTAGGGAAACATACAGACTGAAAGTGAGGGGTTGGAAAAAGACATTCCACGCAAATGGAAATCAAAAGAAAGCTGGTGTAGCAATTCTTGCATCAGACAAAATAGACTTTAAAATAAAGACCACTACAAGAGACAAAGAAAGACACTACATAATGATCAAGGGATAAATCCAAGAAGAAGATATAACAATTGTAAATATTTATGCAGCCAACATAAGAGCATCTCAATACATAAGGCAAACGCTAACAGCCATAAAAAGGGAAATCGAGAGTAATACAATAATAGTAAGGGACTTTAGCACCCCACTTTCACCAATGGACAGATCATCCAAAATGAAAATAAATAAGGAAACATAAGCTTTAATTGACATATTAGACAAGTTGCACTTAACTGATATTGATAGGACATTCCATCCAAAAACAAGAGAATACACTTTATTCTCAAGTGCTCATGGAACATTGTCCAGGATACATCGTATCTTGGGTCACAAATCAAGCCTTGGTAAATTTAAGATAACTGAAATCACATCAAGTATCTTTTCCAACCACAACAGAAATTACAGGAAAAGACTGTAAAAAATACAAAACACATGGAGGGTAAACAATACACTACTAAATAACCAAGAGATCACTGAAGAAATCAAAGAGGATATCAAAAAATACCTAGAAACAAATCAGAATGAAGACACAACGACCCAAAACCTATAGGATCAGGAAAAGCAGTACTAACGGAAGTTTATAGCATTACAATCCTACCTCAGGAAAGAAGAAAAATCTCAAATAAACAACCTAACTTTACACCTAAAGCAATTAGAGAAAGAAGAACCAAAAAACCCTAAACTTAGCAGAAGTAAAGAAATCATAAAGATCAGATCAGAAATAAATGAAAAAGAAATGAAGGAAACAATAGCAAAGATCAATAAAACTAAAAGCTGTTTCTTTGAGAAGATAAACAAAACTGATAAACCATTAGCCAGACTCATCAAGAAACATAGGCAGAAGACTCAAATCAACAGAATTAGAAATGAAAAAGGAGAAGTGAAATCTGACACTGCAGAAATACAAAGAATCATAAGAGATTACTACAAGCAAAGATATGCCAATAAAATGGACAACCTGGAAGAAATGGACAAATTCTTGGAAAAGCACAATCTTCCCAGACCGAACCAGGAAGAAATAGAAAATATGAACAGACCAATCACAAGCATTGAAATTGAAACTGTGATTAAAAATCTTCCAACAAACAAAAGCCCAGGACCAGTTGGCTTCACAGGTGAATGCTATCAAACATTTAGAGGGAACAAACACCTATCTTTCTCAAACTCTTCCAAAATATAGCAGAGTGAGGAACACTCCCAAACTGATTCTATGAGGCCACCATCACCCTGATACCAAAACCAGACAAGGATGTCACAAAAAAAGAAAACTACAGGCCAATATCACTGAAGAACATAGATGCAAAAATCCTAACAATATACTAGCAAACAGAATTCAAGAGCACATTAAAAGGATCATACACCATGATCAAGTGGGGTTTATCCCAGGAATGCAAGGATTCTTCAGTATACACAAATCAATCAATGTGATACACCATATTAACAAACTGGATGATAAAAACCATATGATAATCTCAATAGATGCAGAAAAAGCTTTTGACAAAATTCAACGCCCAGTTATGATAAAAACTCTCCAAAGTGGTTATAAAGGGAACCTACCTCAACATAATAAGGGCCATATATGACAAACCAACAGCCAACATCGTTCTCAATATTGAAAAACTGAAACCATTTCCTCTAAGATCAGGAACAAGACAAGGTTGCTCACTCTCACTGCTATTACTCAACATAATTTTGGAAGTTTTAGCCACAGAAATCAGGGAAGAAAAACAAAAGGAATCAAATCAGAAAAGAAGAAGTGAAACTGTCACTGTTTGCAGGTGACATGATACTACTCATAGAGAATCCTAAAGATGCCACCAGAAAACTACTAGAGCTAATCAATGAATTTGGTAAAGTAACAGAATACAAAATTAATGCACAGAAATCTCTTGCATTCCTATACACTAATGACGAAAAATCTGAAAGAAAAATTAAGGAAACACTCCCATTTACCATTGCAACAAAAATACCTAGGAATAAACTACCTAAAGAGACAAAAGACCTGTATGCAGAAAACTATAAGACACTGATGAAAGAAATTAAAGATGATGTAAACAGCTGGAGAGATATACCATGTTCTTGGATTGGAAGAATCAAAATTGTGAAAATGACTATAATACCGAAAGCAATCCACAGATTCAGTGCAATCCCTATCAAAGTCCCAATGGCAGATGAGACTTTGTGAAAATTGTGATCTTGATTTGAAAAAAATCAAATTGAATCTTTTGAGGTCTGTTGGTCATCCATATAAAGATATATACCTTTTTTAAAAGATTATCTGGAAGAAATAATACTTGCAAACTTTTATTGAACACTTAGTGCCTGTCAGGCCCTGTGTTCTTGGCTTTTTCTGGATTATCTAATTTTATGCTCAAACAGCCCCATGAATCATCATCATCCTCGTTTTACAGATGAACAGACTGAGGCTTAGGCACATCGAGTCATTCACTCAGGTCACAATTTGTTGGCTGTATAACTAGCATTTAGACCAGCAGTCTGACTTTACTGCCCCCACTCTCAGCCAGGGCACCATAACTTCTTGGGAAGTTTAGAACTCTGATTTCTTTGTCATAGGAATGGAAAGCAGATCTACTGTCCCTTTATCTTCCACAATGGAGAAGTTTGGTTTCCTTGAACTACTAGTGAAAGTCTCTCCCTATAAGTCTCCAAACCGCTAATTTGAAAAGAATTATTCTTTGTGTGGACAAAGAATCTATCTATCTATCTACAGATAGATAGCACCGCTTGTTTCTTCAGTAGTGGATTGTAGAAGAGCTTTGTTATTTTGGTTTAAGCTTCTGGAGTGATCCTATAGGGCAGGATATTAACACTTGTGATCTGAGTGTGAATAACACTTGGCTGTGAATAATTATTTTGTTCCCTGACCTCAGGATATTTTGGGGGTTTTGGCAGTTTAAAACATGACACACAACACTACTCAGCCCCAGGTGCACTGTTAACAATCAAACAGTTGAAAGCTAATTGGTCAAATCAACAATTTATTTGAAACTATGAGTTGACTGGAAAAGAGCAGCCTTTCCAATCAACAGTGTTAAGGCAGCAACTCTAGGGTTCACCACGAAGTAGATGATCAACTTTTTACACACCTGCCTTATGTCAGGTTGGGAGAAATTTAGGGCAAGTTCTGATTCTTTGGTAAACTCTACAGTCAGTTTGCAGAAATTTATAGCACCTTGTTTTAGAATTGTGCTTTTGATGACAAATTCATTTCAGTAGATTATGCTTTGTTTGGTAGGCAGTATTTTAATTTAAAATTTTTATCACTAGCCCTAAGTGAATTATTCAAAAGTGTCTGGGTCCAAAATGTTTTCTAATATTAATTGATGTGTTGATAATGCCTGTGTACCCTAGGATGGTTTTTATATTTTACTGCATTTTATGCAGTTTTACTTTAGCCTTTTACTTTTCAAAAAAATTTTTATTGGAGTATAGTTGATTTACAATGTTGTGCTAGTTTCAGGTGTACAGCAAAGTGAATCAGTTATACATATACGTATATCCACTCTTTTTAAGATTCTTTTCCCAGATAGGCCATTACAGAGTATTGAGTAGAGTTCCCTGTGCTATACAGTAGGTCCTTATTAGTTATCTATTTTATATATAGTAGTGTGTATATGTCAATCCCCATCTTCTGATTCATCCCTCCCCTAGCCTTTTACTTTTTAATTTTCTTTATTTATTATTTTTAAAAACAAGTAATGTCCTTTCTGGCTTATCTATGTTTTCATCATTTTTATTTGATTTTTTCTCTTACATCTTATATTTAAGTGGGTTCATGGTAGGTACAGAGGAATGACTTGATATTTCTGCAAAGTGTATTAACATAAATACATGAGAAACGTTTTATTTGCTAATAATTTGGGGGCATTACTTTATCACTGACCATCTTTGCAGAAATACATACTTACTCTTTAGGCTATTTATTTATTGTTTGCAAAGGTAGAGTGGGTATATTCTGCTAAAATTCTTCAAAATCAATGACTGGAGATCATTTGTAGTGAGTGTATCCTTCCTATTAATTTTTAAAGCTAAATTGTTTGTCTTTAGATCCTGAAACTATGTTCTTTACCACCATTAATGAGGTATAGTGATCATGAGTCAAACTAGCTGTAGACCCTAAAAGAAAGCTGTGGTTTTGTTACATAATGAAGATGATGGGGAGGAGGCTTGGGAAGTTACAAGGACAAAGATGATACTTAATATTTTAGTGAATAACTAAGTGTGAAGCCCTGCCCTAACAGCTTTACTTATCTCATTTCTCACAGCAGTCACACGATGATGCTTGACAGTTCTGCCTCCTATCTTACAGATGAGGAAACTGAAATCTAGTGAGACAACCCAAGATCATTCAGGTATGAAGTGGTAGGTGGAGTTCAAACCTGAATCAGTCTGCCTTTGCAGTTTAGACTGGGAACTGTGGCAAGACAGTGTCTCCCTGTTACAGAAAGAAATGCCCTCTTCTGGGATGTCCTGTCCTTCCCACACTCCTGAGTCCTGGGGTGATGTGCTCCCACCAATCCTCAGGGTTCAAAGCTCAGGGTTGCTTTTCTAAAAACTACCCTGGGATGACACATTTTAAAAACAGAAGTGCCCCTTTTCCTTCTCATACCCCTAGCATTATTGCCACTTTCTGTCTCTTCAAGTTCTGTGGGATGGACTTAGGCAAAAAGCCACTCCCGTAACCTCTTATTTTCTTTTTTTTAAATGTTATTTAAAAAATATTATGATACAACCTGATGTGAGAAGAGGAGACACAGTCACTTTGTTTGAGCCTCTTTAGAGAAAGTCCAAGTAGCAAATGAACTTGATACTATTTCACTTTGTAGGAGGAAATAACATGTTTCCACTACTCAGTGATGAATCTAATGATAAAATCTCGATTGAGCCAGCTCTATATTTTGTTAACATTTTTATTGCTACGTGCTCCCAATACAACAAACAGCATCAGTAGTGTACACTTTGATAAAAAGGAATTTTTAGCTTAGTAGAAAAGGAAGCTCAAAGATCAGAAGTGTAATGAATATATACATCTTTATGGGAGGTGTATGTGTGTGACCAGGTTTCTCTGTGTTCCCCTGTGGACCAGATGCATGCACACGCAAGCAAACTAGAGGAGAATTTCATGCTTGGGAAATTTTTAGGGGAAAAAATGACTTCTATTTGAGGTTCAGGGATTGTTTTACAATCTGGAATTCACCTAATTCATTTGACTTTCAAAAGTCTTGCACCAAGTAGCAGCGATTCTTTAGAGGTATAGAGTCAATAGGTGAAGCTGTTATTTTTACCATGGTTAAAAGGCAAACGTTCTTGCACATTCTGTGCTTTGAGAAGTTAACATATCTATATTTTAGTTTGCATAATGTATTTTTAGACAGTTCAGGAACTGACCTCCAAATCATTGTGCTGTCAACACTTATCTTTCTTTTTTCTTTTAAGTGTAATTCATGAAGTATTTATCTCCTTCACATACTTCTTTTTTGGTGTTTTTAATTCCCTATTTCATTAAACAGCTAGCTATCTGAGCCCATACTATTTTATGTTTCGTCAAAGGGGAAAAAGTTACCAACTTTGCATCAACTACTCTAAAAATGCAAAATTTGCATAACATCAATTTTGTTCAATTTTAGCTCTTTGATTTGGCTGCTGTAGTTTGCTTAAATTTCTCCTCTATGTACAGAACAAAGCATGCATCTCTAATTATGTCTCTCTAGTTTACCAAAATATGTCATTGATATTAGCGTAAATATTTAGTACATAAAAATACTATCAAGAAAAAAAATCAACTTTTAATAAATATCTTCAGTTCTGAATTCTATATACAAGTACTTTACATCTACTCCCTGGAGAGAGCATTTCTGGCTTCACTGTGAGTAAGGTGATCACTGACATAAATTACTAGCACATTATTGCAGTCAGATGCATGGTGGTTGTGAACATGTAGATATGAACCATGAGGAAAATAAATATTGCAACCATTGACAAATGCTTTCTTGAAGCTGCTTCCAGAGCCCTAAAGCCCTGCTATACTTGATTGTTATTTCTAGTTCAACGATGCTTTTCTCAGCTACTGACATACAAACAAATGATCTCAGTACATTTTTCCTTTGTTAATAATTACAGTACATTGAGTATACCTGTTTGTATATGTCAACAATGGGACAATTAAAAACAACACAGGAAAGCAGGACAATTCAATGGTGTCTATTGAGGCCCTGGTAAAAGGGTTTCCATTTTGTCCTGCACAGGCTCATTTACTGGTCTCTGTTCCCTGTGACTGCAAGTATACTAAGACACCAAACTTATTCTTTTTTATTTAAAGTATGGAAGGTAGTAGGTAAGTTGAAATCTCTATATCTGCAGCTTATCTGTTTTTTTTTCTTGTTCTGTAATTTAGGTGTCACATTGCTGATCAAACAAAACCACACAACAAAACCCTTTGTATTGTCAGTAGCGGTGTTTCTAACTTCTTTGTAATATTCTGCTTTGAAAATCAACTCATAGAACGTCAAATAAGGCAATACTCAATGACAGGCACCTAGAATATCCAGAAATGTAATATAGTAAACAATCATTTGAGAACACATCTCTTAAAATAATACTGATTTCTGCAATATACAGTATTTACACAACAGCTGCAAATTTGCTCATACAATATTTCTAATATAGATAAATAGGAATACAAGTCTAAGAATTCTTTGCTCCATTTTCAAAACCTTTTGTTAAAATGTAAACCATTGGCACCTCTTTTTTATTTTTACTGTAACTTTTTAAAAACAACAACAAAAAAATCAGCTGATATGCACAATTGATTCCAGTCCCTTTTCTGCTTTAGAAAATGACCAACACGCTTAGCAACTTACTTTCCTTCGGTTAATAATCTTTGGTGCTTTCTTCCAATGAATTCTGGTAAATGAGTCAATGCAGAACAAAAGGAGGATGAAAGCAACTAGAAAGTGAACCAGCACTTTTTGTTCTTCCACATACAGATAAAATGAGTTGATGATTTATGGAGATTTCCACTTTAAACAAGCTGTATGCACCACAGGGAGAGCGAGCTTGTCCAGATTTTCCACTGATGTCTAGCCTTTTGGCTTCACTTTCTCATCTTTCCAATGTGGATGATCTTAGCGGACGTCTCTTGTCAATAATCTTTTCATCTTTCTTTGAGGTTCTTGCCTGAGAAGAAGCACCTATGGAATCACTGGCTGCAAGGAAGGGGGCAGCAGCCATTTGTGGAGATGAACTGAGGTGGCCACTCTTGGTGGGTAGGGAGGCCAGTCTCAGAGTCTTATTTTCTGCTGGCTGAGCTCTCCTCTGGGGTAGGTTAGCACCACTGGATTTACTGTTTGGCCTGAAAGCAGCATGTGCATTTGGACCTCCTACAGAAGAGATCCTGCTCAAAGATTTCTTCTTCTCAGCAGGAGTCTCTAAATAGTAAGGAACCAAAGATGTAGGCATCATTAGAGATTCGGGGAGGTCACTGGAGTTAAAGATAGCATCATCATGAGTTTCAGCAGCTTCTGGAAGGTATGGTGGTGGCAGGGTGCTGCTGCGCTTGCTACATGACTCACAACATAACTTGTTATAACCTGGTATGGAGCAGTATCGCGCCAGCACCTCCATTTGACAGAATATGGATTTATCTCCCAAGCATGGCTCATCTGCAAAGATTAAAAGACAACAAAATGAGACATACATCCAAACATAAAAGGAGGACAACATGGATGGAGCTAGAGGGCATTAAGCTAAGTGAAATAAGTCAGACAGAGAAAGATAAATATTGTATGATTTCACTTATATGTGGAATCTAAAAAACAAAACAAAACAGAAAACAGAATCATAGATACAGAGAACAAATGGGCAATTGCTGAGGGAGGGGCAAAACAGGTGAAGGGGATTAAGAGGTATAAACCTCCAGTTATAAAATAAATAGGCCATAGGGATGTGACATACAGTGTAAGGAATATCGCCAGTCACGTGTTAATAACTTTCTATGGGGACAGACTCATTGTGGTGATCATTTCATAATGTATGCAAATACATTATGCATAGTGTATGCAAAATCACCAGGTAGTACATCTGAAATTAACATAATACTGTATTTCAACTATATTTCATTTTAAATATAAAAATAAATATAACTAAAAATGAATAAAAGGAGGGAAGAAACTTAAATCGTATATGAATATAAAAAATTTTAAGTAAAAGCTAACATTTATGGGAGTTGCCACATTAGACTTCACGTTAAAAATATGAATATTAGGATGAATTTACTAAAATAAGTATTCTCTATGTGCAAAGCACTTGAATTGACCAGCACTTTCACATCTCCATCAAGAGTTTTCAGATCAAGGGTAATTTTTTCTTCCTAGCAGAAATACATATCTGATTTTAGAATGAGAAAATAGAATTAGTTTTACCATATTTTTAAGATATAGAGGGCACTGGTTTTTAAAATTTTATGATAGTTCTTTCATTATAATAGAGTAGCCTCTATATTAAATTTAAATTTAAAATCAAAATAAATACTAAAGACCTGTTGGAACATATTAAATCTTAAAACTATATTACCAAAAGAAAAATCAAGATACTATTTTGATTTGGAGAACATTCTCCAGAGTGAAGGCAACAGTTTCATGTTTACCATTGAACGTTCTCAGGTTATTTGTTATTTGAAAGCACAAATCTGGGTAAAGGGTGCCAACTTGCTTATGAACAATTCATGGTTCTTTAATTTCATTGAACTGATAGTACTTTAAAGAGTACTAAAGTAACACTCACAAAACACTTGGTAGGTGTGTGTGTACAGACTATTTCTATTATTTTTTAATTTTATTGATCATAGGTTATAAGAATTAGATTTCAAAAAATCCAAACACTGAGCTCATGAAAATGTTAGTTTGTATTTCTTTTCAGCCATTCCAGAGCATATCCTATGCAGAGAGCCCATGCACACAGTCCAACACAGAATACTGATCCCATATCCAATTAATAAATGCAAAGAATTGTAAATTGTGGCATTTATATGATATAATCACTTAAAATTACAATGTAATATTAGGTGATTCTACATTGCTAAGTAAGGAACCTGCTATATAACTTGCCAAAGAAATTAAATCCCTTTTCTAAAGTTCGAGGGGAAAAAAAGAGGGTCAGTTGTCAGGGCCAAAACAGGCTAAACTTACCACCTTTGTTAGCGTTATAATGCCATGCCCACTTCCCAAGTTGTGGAATGACTTGTATTTCCCTCACATTTACACATCTATGATACAGTACGATGTGTTTGAATAGTTCATATTAGCTAAGATAATAATCTAATTAGGTTGTAAATGCCTGAGAATCACATTAATGGGTTTCACCTCAAGTATCAATCCCTTTACCTATCTGAATTATTTTTTCTATGGCTATAGCTTTCTATGCCTATAACATTTTCTTTTGGCTTAAGGAAAAGTATCAAGCAAATTCTTGCTGACAGTTGGGCATATCTGCAGAAATATATACTCTACCAGTTATTAAGATCAATAAAGCTTACTCGAAAAGTGTTTAACTTCCTGACAGTAATGCCTATGTAAGAGTAAAATACTATGGTGACGGGAAATGTTATAGCTTCTAAGTAGGTAAATTTGTTCTTTTGGCTTTTACTTGTGATTTGAAGTTTCAAATATACTTTCCAGAGAAAAATGATTAAATATGTAAGTCCTTTGTCTCCCCCTCATGGTCATACTTGTTCACGCCACCCCACCTTTCAAAGGAAAAAGTACAAAGAAATATTTTATAAGGTTTCTTTGGAAGAGTAGACAGGCAGTGGGAGGATACGAAGAGAGAGAGGGAGAGAGAGACAGGCACAGAGAATCAGAGGGGTAGGGACACGGGGACTGGGACAGAGAGAAGGCAGGGAAGGCAAGAGACACAGGGAGATGGAGAGACATGCAGAGTGGCAGAGACAGATGCAGAGTGGCAGAGACAGGGAGGTGGGCAGGGAGGGTGAGGAAGGACAGAGAAAAGTGGAGGAGAAAGAGAGACACTGACAGACACATGTGCCAGAAAAGGGGGAAGGAGGAGTGTCAGAGAGAAAAAGAGGGAAATAGAGAAGAAGGAGAGAGTCACGAAGAGATGAGGAGAGAGACAAGAGGAAAGGGAGAGAGCAGGAGAAAGAGAAAAAAGAGGTAGAGGTAGGGAGACTGGGGGGGGGGAGAGAAAGAGAGAATGAGAAGAAAGAGTGAGGTGGAAAAGCACGAGTGATATACACAGAAAGTGAGCAACATACAGACAGCAAGTGACAGCAAGTCAGAGACAGAGAGCGAAACCCACAGAGGAAAGGAGAGGAGAGAAAAGTGGAGATAGAAAATGAGACACAGGGCTTCCCTGGTGGCGCAGTGGTTCAAAGTCCGCCTGCTGATGCAGGGGACAGGGGTTCATGCCCCGGTCCGGGAAGATCCCACATACCGCGGAGCGGCTGGGCCCATGAGCCATGGCCGCTGAGCCTGCGCGTCCGGAGCCTGTGCTCCGCAACGGGAATGGCCACAACAGTGAGAGGCCCGCATACCGCAAAACAAACAAACAAACAAACAAAATGAGACACAAAGGACACAGACAGATGCAGAGAGAGGCAGAAAAGGAGGAAGAAGGAGACAGTGATAGAAACTGAAACCATCCAATATATACTATTTGTTTTACAATAGCAAATGAAATTATACAGATGTCCTCTGACTTATGATGGTTCTACTTACGATTTTTGGACTTTATGATGGTGTGAAAGCCATATGCATTCAGTAGTACTTTGAATTTGGATCTTTTCTGAGCTAGGGATACATGGAATGATACTCTTTTGTGATGCTGGGCAGCGCAGCAGCTGCAGCTCCCAGTCAGCCAGGCGACCACGAGGGCAAATGACTGACACACTTATAACCATTCTGTACCCAGACAACCATTATGTTTTTTACCTTCAGTATAGTATTCAATAAATTATATGAGGTATTCAACACTTTATTATCAAATAGGCCTTGTGTTAGATGATTTTACCCAACTATAGGCAAACGTAAGTGTTTGGAGCACGCTAGGCTATGGTGTTCAGTAGGTTAGATGTTTTAAATGCATTTTCGACTGACAGTATTTTCAACTTAGGATAAGTTTATCAGGATGTAACTCCATTGTAAATTGAGGAAGATCTGTACTTTAAAGAAAAGAGACTCCGCTTTTGCAATATGACAAGAGTAAGGCAAATTTTAGCATATGCACAAGGTATCTATTTTGAAAGCACGCTGTTCAAGTCTATGAAAATGGATGAGCAGGTATTGGAAGTGGCTTTGTGAATGACATTTATCATCCACATGCCTAAACTGAATGATTTTAGTAAAGTATTGCCAAACCTTCTGCATTATTATGCCTTTGACAATGATGTGAAGTCATAAAGAAAATCAAAGAGAGAAAACACGTAGCTTCTAGAAACACAAATTGACAGAAGCTACATATACATGACACGGCCCTCACCCCAGCATTACTGCCTACTGGGAACCACAGAGGCCGCAGCGGTTATGATAATTAAATGGAGGGGACGTTGCCGCAGACACCCATCTTAAAGAACTCTATTAAGCTAATATCTCAAGGGTGTTTTCCTTTAGTCATTTTTCAGTAAGCAAATGGAAATTCCAGAGCTTGCCCAGAAAGGAAGTTCTGCTTTTTGAGGCTCAAAAACCATGATCAGAACAGTGAAATCAATCAGTGTCACACCTACCATTACAGGGAGGCAGCTGACAGGCTCGGACAGACTCAGGCTTTTCACCATCGCAGTGGTCACCCGCCCTGCAGAGGACCTGCCTCACCTCTGTCCCTTCGCCGCAGGTTACTGAACACTACAGAAACAAAGGCTGTGATTATAGACGTTTATTCCCCCAGGACTGTCTTTCTTCCTTTCCCCATGTGCACACTCAGACACACACATGCACACACGAGCACACACGCATACACAGCTCTGGAGTTCTTTCTCTACGGCCCAGTGTTACAGTGACTTGGGAGACAGAGAATCCTAGCTTTACCCTGGGAGCATTGTTCTTTCTCTGAAAGCTTCATAGAATTGCTGTAGGACTAAATGAAGGCAAAGGAGACAATGTATATAAAACAGTTATGCCTGGCATATAGTAAGCATTTGATGCCAAACAAGTCATTGTTATAATGTAACTCCTTCCGTAGTTCCTAAAAGCAGTAGTGGAGCCCGTTTTCAGAGAGCCTGTCACAGATTGAGCTTCCCATTCTCTCTTATTTTTTAATTTCCTTACAAATGGTGAATTGACTGACATGCTATGTTGGTTAATTAAACCTCTTTGGAGCTACTATTACTCTTTTCCCACAAATTCATTTCTTTAAGGAATGGGCTAACTCCTCTAAAACTAAGCCCAGAAGCAGCCGTGCTATTGATCTAGGTAGGAGCTGTAGAGGAGGGATGCTTGTTCCAGGACTCTGAGGGGAACAAGACATGAGTTATCCTTAAGGTCCTGTGCAGGTCACTTTCATTTGCCTGTTCCTTCCCTCCTGGGCCTGCTCTCCACTCCCTCCTTTGTCCTCTGTCTACTTTTTGCTGCCCTTTCCTCCGAGCCACTCTACTATCGCCCCCTGATTCTTCATTTGGAGTTTTTAGATATATCAAAGAACTGTGGTTAATACGGGCAATGAGACACTGACTCAGCCAGTCACCAAGGAGATGTCATTTGGACAGGCACCGACTGGGCGCTGGGGAAGCAAAGCACCTGGTTTCTTGAGAAATGCATGGACTAGTGGCATGCACAGGCTCAAAGACAGGAGTTACAGTACACTGCTGTGATCAGCAAGCCACTGGAAGGCCTCTTTGCCTTTGGAATGTGGAGGAAGGACTGCCGGGAAGGGCAGCCCTGGAAGGTGGTATTTTGGACCATGGAGCTGAGCCTTGATGGATGAGGGGCATATGGTCACATAGGAGCAGGGGGAGGGGCAAGCCAGCCAAAAGGGAGGAGGCTCAGACCAGCATGGTCTTTGAAACAGTAAACAGTTTACTCAGACTGGGACAAACAGTTAGAATAAAGGAAGATGAACAAAGAAGAGTTATCATGGGATTTATTGTGGTTGTCATTTTGCAATGTATACAAATATCCAATCATTAAGTTGTACACCTGACTCTAAGGTACTCTAAGGTTACATCAACTACACTTCAACAAAAAGAAAAAAAAGAAGCGTTCGTGTGGTGTCAAATGGGGCAGGGCCCTGCATTCAAGGTCAGGGGTTTGGAATGTATCCAGGAGGAAAGGTGCAGTTCAGAAAAAATACCGGACAGAAGATCAGTCACTTTTCAGAGGCCTCTGTGTCACAAGACATCCAAACGTGGTTTGCCCCCATCAACTAATCTTTCATGCAAACACTGTTTTAAACTGTGAGTTTTTCCTAATACCTACAGATGCGTAATGCTTCCAAAATATGTGACAGTTTTGCAATTCACACAAAGCCTACCTGATACAGAAGCCAAATTAAAATATACTTCACGTCCTTACCCCTCCCCCCCCCACCGCCCCCCGCCAACGCACACAGAATTCGCACACCCACCTCGTTCCAGGGCCCCGTTTTCCACTGGGCCGGGCAGGGCACTCTGTTACAAGGCCGGCGGCTCTCTGGACGGCCCCCCACGCAGTACTTGCTGTGCACCGAACGGTTGGTGCCATCGTGGGACGGCTGGAGGCAGCGCACGGCGCGGAGCTGATAGCCGGAACTGCCGCAGGTTTTGGTGCAGTGCTCCCATTCTTCTGCCGCCCAGCTGAGGATGGGGGTTAAGACTGAACTTGGCAACCGGGTTGCGTGGTGTGCCCCTCCCTGCACCGCAAGCCTAGCTCTTTCTGCCCTCTGAATGATGTGCCCCCGCCCCACGGGGCAGGTTCAGAAAGACGGGCACATCAAACAAAAAGTCTGAAAACTTTCTAACAGTCATAGGCGGGGCACATCTATTTGTTATGCCCTAGTATTCTGTCTCCCAGTGACTCTGAAACAACCTTCTCTTTTCCAAAAGGATCATCCTCAGAGGGTTTCTGAAACTCATCTTAAAGTTGTCCCCTTAGGTTCAGGCATGATGGTAGTTTCCCAAAATAGCACCAACTCATAAAGAAGATGTGGCACATATATCCAATGGAATATTACTCAGCCATAAAAAATGAAATAATGCCATTTACAGCAGCACGAATGGACCTAGAGATTATCATACTAAGTGAAGGAAGTCAGACAAAGACAAGTATCATGATATCACTTATATGTGGAATCTAAAAATATGCTAAAAATGAACTTATTTACAAAACAGAAATAGATTCACACACATAGAAAACAAACTTATGGTTACCAAAGGGGAAAGGGGGTGGAGGAGTGATAAATTAAGAGTTTGGGATCAGCAGATACAAGCTGCTATATATAAAAGAGATAATCAACAAGAACCCCACTATATAGCACAGGGAACTCTGCTCAATATTTTGTAATAACCTATAAAGGAAAAGAATCTGAAAAAGAACATATATACATATATATATATATATATATATATAACTGAATCACTTTGCTGTCTACCTGAAACTAACACAACATTGTAAATCAATTATACTTCAATAAAAATAAAATAAAATAGAAACCAACTCATTATAATAAATAATTATAAAATTATAAAAACCAACTCATTAAAATAAATAAAACCAATTAATTCTCAGCCATATTGCCTCATGGTGTTAAATATCTGAAAGGAAATTAAAAAAGGCTCCATCTGATGCCGGCTATGACAAGGTGGTTTGGCTGCTGCTGCTTTTTCATTACCTCATGAGTTTACTCATGTTTGAATACTCTAAATGAGATTACAGTTCCATCTCTATGCTTGTTGCTGTGAAGGCTACCTGACATATCCATCACGTTTGGAAAATTCAGTTCTTCATATAGGCCCTTATTGGACCTGATGAAAAGGTAAAGGTTGTATGCATCTGGGCCTGAGCAGAAACTGCTTCCACGAATATACCTGATAGAAATATTTCCAAGGAATTTATTTTCAAAAAGATACCCTATGGGACATTCCCAAATTCTATGTCCAAATTCGATGTCAGTGCCCCAGCCCTCTCCAAATTAGCTATGGATACAATATGACAGACAGTTCGTCATTGCATATGTCCCAAAGGGTTGTCACCATTGAGTCCAACTAGGTAATCAATCTGTTAGTATGTAATGGAGGCATTCTATTTATCCTTTCCAAAGTTACTTTCCCTGTGCAATTTTTTTTTCTTTTTGTATGTATGGAGCACCAAAATATAAACAGGTTAAAACCTTGGCAGTCTTTGCTATTCAGAGTTTAAGACTGACATAGGTTTTCAACTGGCAGTAGAATGAATTGTGGCAACTAAGAAATTTTACTCAATTTTGAAGGCTTCCACTGTGACTCTCACTTAAAGATAGGTGTTAACATGAGAAGTATATACTTCATAGTCATAGATACTTTCTGTTACCTTATTCCCTCCTGAAATTCCCAGAATGACAATAAAAAAATACATAAAATGGCATACACTCGTAAAGTGTTCAGCATGATGGTTTGATTTACATATATTGTGAGATGACTACCACAACAGGTTTAGTTACATCCATCATCTCATATAGATGCAAAGAAAGAAAAGAAAAAACAATTCTCCTTGTGGTGAGAACTCTCAGGATCTACTGTCTCCATAACATTCCTATGTATCATACAGAAGTTTACTGCTGCATTCTATACACGTGTGAACAGCCAATGTTCACCAGACATAGAAAGTCTCTAACGCAAATGCTGAACGAAGGGAAAAAGAAATAGAAGAAGTAATGCACAAAAAAGCAAATAATCTTTAAGAGCCTAAGAAAGATAAACGAATATATTACATCTTTGAAATAAGAATCAAATGTCTGGAAAACAGAACATCTGATAAACAAAACAGCACTTGGATGTTAAAACTCTCTTGGATGTTAATGACATAATAGCAAAAATGGAAAAATTCAGCAGGAAGAACAGTAAATACCAGGAGAGAAAAGAAAAGAAAAGAATTAGATCTGTCTAGAAACCCTAACTACAAATTTCCCAGAAAGAATACTGAAAATCATAGGGGAAACTTTTCAAAGAAAAAATACAAGAAAATTTCCCAGAGGTAAAAGATATTAGTTTTGTGTTTTAAAATGTCTACAAATATACAGCACAAGAGATGCGAAAAAATGAGCACAAAGGCAGTTTATCACTATGAAATTTCAAGACACTAGGAACAAAATGATCCTACAAACTTTGAAAGACAGAAAAAAAAAAGAGGTCACATAGAAATAATTGAGAATTAGAATAGCAAATGACTTTTCAAGAGCATAACTGGAGTCTAGAAAATAATGGAGCAAGTTTATAAATTCTGAGAAAAATATATTATAGGTTGGAATGGTATACATACATGTGTGTCGAAATGATCAAGAGTAAGAGTAGAAGAAAGACTTCTTACATACCCTTATACTTTAACCTATTATATACTTTTCTTAGGTGTATAGAAGCTTAATTCTTATATAAAATTTTTCCTTTGTATATAGTTTTTTCATGAAACTACTGAAAGATATGCCCTACCAGAATGAATGAATACTCTAAAAGATAAGAAAAAGAATGCAGAAAACAGGAGGTCCAATACAAGAGACATGCAGTAGGAATCCCTTGGAGGATGGTAAAAAGAAGCCCCAGGAAGGAAGCTGTGTAGAAGCTCAGGCAGGAGCTAGAACACAGAGAACTCTCTGGGACATGTCTCTAAGAAGACACAAGGACAGGATACTTGAGTGCGTAGCATTTAGAGGAGAAGAGTTTGGGGATGAATTAGTGAAAAGTAGTAGAAAATGATACATAAAAATCAAGACATTCACTAACTCTAGGAGAAACAAAGTTTAGTAAGAAAAGAAACATAAGCAGAGCATGCTAAGTGACTCAACTCTCAAGAGAGACACATGTTGTTAGAATAATATGAACTCTGAATATCAGTATCAGTATTGATACACACACACACACACACACACACACACACACACATGAATTTATATATAAAACAGAAAGAGACTCACAGACATAGAAAACAAACTCAAACTTATGGTTACCAAAGGGGAAAGAGAGGGAAGGAGGGATAAATTAAGAGTATGGGATTAACAGATACAAATTACTATACATAAAATAGAAAAGCAACAAAGATTTACTGTATAGCACAGGGAACTACTGATACATTCAATATCTTGTAATAACCTATAACGTAAGATAATCTAAAAACAAAACATAACTGAATCACCTTGCTGTACACCTGAAACTAACACAATATTGTTAAGTCAACTATATTTCAATAAAAAAAGAGAAGAATAAATAAAAGCAGTTATTTTTGAGAAGCAGAGATATGGGAAAAAACCCCACAGGACTACAGCTTTATATAATTCCTGTGACATGATCTGATCATTGTAACCAGGTATATGTATTAGCTTTGACTAAAAATTAAGTTAAAACTAAAAAGAGCTAAAGACATTTAAATCCTTTTTATTCTGTCCTCAGTATATGATAGTTAAAATAAACACTTACAGTGGATGAGTACACTCTTGAATATTGCACATTCTTCTAATAGGTTTTGGCTTTTTGTTGGCCTCACAGAAGCTACGATGAACCATTTTATTATCACTTTTCCTACGGCATCCGTATTTAGTGTACTGGAAACCTGGTAAGAGAAATATATTTCTTTGGATTTAATCACTTATTCATTCCATCATACATTTGATCATTCACTCATTCGTTCATTTATCAAATATTTATTGAGTCATAAGTCAGGCACTGTTCTAGGTGCTGAAGTTTCAGAAGCATGTTAGTTAAATAAAAATTAAATAAACAAAAATCCTTTATCTTTAATAAATATTACAAAGTATTAACTAGCAACTGCATGCTTGTTAATAAACTAGACCCTGATAAATAGTCTCCTGTGAGAGTCAGATATGAAAACTATGGCGACAATACCCAGTGACATAGGCTTCTACAGAAAAGACATATAGAAAATTGTAGGTCTCTTTGAATGGCTTTTCCCAACACATGGGAAAGGATCTGTTCTTAAAAGCCTTGAATGTCAGACAAATGTTTGGACTTTATCCAGGGAGTTACTGAAGGTCTCCACAAGCACTGACTTAGACGTTTAAAAAAATATATGTGTATATATTTTTTAATTTTGAAAAATTTCAAATCTACAAAAAACGTGTAAGGAAAGCACAATGAACATGTTACATACCTTGCATCTAGATTAACTTTGTGTTACCATGTCACCATATTTGATATATATTTATATATATAAAACACATACTATATATACATTTATATATAAAATGTTGCTGAACCATTTGTGAGTAAGTTGCTGACATCCTGATTCTTCACTTCCAAATACCTCAGCTCATAACAAGCACATTCTCTTACATAACCACAATATAATCTTAAAATCAGAATATTTAACACAAATATAATACTATTATCTAGTATAAAGATGATATTCAAAATTTATCAATTGTCCCTAGAATGTTCTTTATAGAAATGCTTTTCCAATCAATGATCATGCACTGCATTTAGTTTTCACAGAATTAGTTAGGGATAGTTTCTGAGCCTCTTCTTGTCTTTTAATATTTTTGAAATGTATAAGCCAGCTGTTTTATAAAATGTCCCGCAATTTGGGTTTCTTTGTCAACTAATGATTAGATTCATTCAGGTTTTCACTTTGGGCAAGAATATTACATAAATTATGTTGTGTCAAATATCATATATTAACGCATATATGTAGAATCTAGAAAATGGTACAGATAAACCGGTTTGCAAGGCAGAAAGAGAGACACAGACGTAGAGAACAAACATACGGACACCAAGGGGGGAAAGGGGTGGGTGAACTGGGAGATTGGGATTGACATATATACACTAACATGTATAAAACAGATAACTAATGAGAACCTGCTGTATAGCACAGGGAACTCTACTTCACTTCGCTGTACAGCAGAAACTAACACAACATTGTAAAACAACTATACCCCTGTAAAAAAAAGAATTACGTTGTGTCTTTAGGGTAACACATTAGGAGACTGAAGGATCTGAATCAGGGAAATAGTATAATTCTACTCAAATTCATTCATTCATTCATTCTTCCATTCAAGAAAGATTACCCTGGAAATAAACGAAGAGAAGAAAATCAAATTTAGTTGGCTAGTTAAGAGACCTTTGCAATAATCTTCCCTTCCAAAGTTGTGAAGGAAACCCGGTGAGGGAGGAATAGATCTGGTAGATAACAAAAAAGTGTATCTGATAAGTCTTGTGACCAAGTAGATGTTGACAATACAACAGAAGGGAGGATCCAAATTATATAAGCATCTTGTGATGAATAAATTGTCATTTAAAATAATTATCTAAAAACATTTTATGCCCCCTCTGGAGAAAAAAAAACTTTAAAAATACGTCCTTGAATTTAAAATTATGAAATATTTACCCAGGCATTCCCTATACAAACAACAAAATAATTTCTTGTTCTCAATTATTCAGTATCATTGTGAGAGAATTCTGTCTAGGCCAGTTCCATTCTGGAGCATTTGTTGTTCTGAGCTAGAGGAATGGATGATGGCAGAGACTGAGAAACTCTGAGAACAGCTTAATGGATCTACTCTAGAGAGAGCAGAGAGGCGGCAGAATGCAGTACAAACATGTATGAAGAAGCCAGACTACCTCCCTGGGTTTGTATCTCATGGCCCCAGGCAAATTACTGATCTTCCCTGTGCTTCAGTTTCCCTATCAGTACGACAGAGGTAATAATAGTACTGACCTCATAGAGCCATTGTGAGCATTCATCATTAATATGTAAAATGGTATCTGGTACATAGTGCAACTAAGAGCTCTTCATTATTAACGCTGAAAAGAAATGCATAGGTATGGAAAGTAAAAGTGGAAAAGAAAAAAGGCAAGAACCAGAGGACACTGAATTTGGGAGAGTCTGGAAAGAGTAAAGTGACTAAGGTTAATACTACATGGATATGAGACAAGGAGGAAAGGCAAGGGGATTTTAAGAAGGCCTACCACTGTTATGAATGGATTCCTATCCTTTGTAGATCCTGAGATTTCAGTCAAAATGCTTTGTATTATTCAGTTTTGGTTATAGTTGGTGTTTCTCAGATTGTGGCCTCAATTAGAGATAATCCTTAAGGCAGAAGGAAGAAGATTGGCTTTTATATGAATTACATTTTAATATAATAAATGTGTTCAATTGTTACCTCCACCACAGGGTTTGGAACACTGAGACCAGCTCTTCAATGCCCACTCAAAAGTATCTAATTCTTCCTGGATGACATTGTTGTTGTTGATTGTAGGTGCAGAGTCCTCATGGATGATGTACTTATATGTCAGGCTAGAGCGCGTATCATTCTCTTGAGGTATAATCTAACATACACATGAAATAGATATGTAAATCACCTGAGAGAGTATTAAATTTGAATGAAAAAATTACAAATATTTCAGAATGTGTATCTTATTAAAGTTGGAAGACTTTCAAGTAGCTTCTAAAAATAGAATGTTTTTCTATCATTAAAGTACAGGTATGCCCTGTTTAAGAAAAAAAAATAGCAAATATATAAAATATCTTGGCATTAAAAAGTAAAAAAAAATCCACCGAGGAGTAAGAAAAAAATTTGTATTATAAAAATAATAACCTTACAATAAAATTCACCACAAATTTCCTCATGTTATATATCTCCTGAGTGTACTTAAAAATTATTGTTTGAAAGACTGTTTTGTTATGATAATAAAGATAATAATGTTCCATCCAGAAAATATAGACATCATGGAAAAATATAAAGAAAATAAAAATCATCCATAATTCCAGTAACCCAGAGAAAACTAAAGTCACTTTTATTATTTTGGAATACAGCTTCAAGATATCTGCATATTATCTGTGTGTGTGTGTGTGTGTGTGTGTGTGTGTGTGTACACACATACATACTTTTCTGGTCTTATTTCACTTAATGTGTCACACACATTTCCCAAGACAGTAAATATTCTTTGAAGACATACTTTTAAATGTCAGCATAGTGTGCGTTATTTAATCATATAAATGAATATTTATATTTTATCCCCAGTTTTGTGATGATTTCTGATTCTCTTTAGTATGCTAAAGGGTACAAACACTTTTTTATAGCTCTCATAATAGACTAGTGAATGGCCCTTCAGAATAGTTAGAACAATTATTACTTTCATGATGAAAGTATATGACAATGCCCCCATTCAGCACTGCATATTATATTACTTTCCTCTTTGTTAACCGAATGGGCAAAAGATTGTTGTCTTAATTGTTATTTATTTGATAAATAGCAAAGTTTAATGGTCACTTGTATTTTGCCCACTATGTGTTGCATGCTCATGTTAGGTCCTCTTTTTTTTATTGCTATACATACCTTTTTTTCCTAAATAATCTATGCAATAGGAGTATTAATCCTTTTTGTAAGAAACTTTGCAAACATATTCTGTTTTTTATTTGATTTTTAGTTCATTAGCAAAGCACTCTTTTTAAAAAATAGTTTTTAATGACTTTCATGTAGCTTTTATAGGATTATATCAATTACACAAAAGGAGAAACATGTGCAGTTCATTAGTGTTTTAAACTAAACTTTTAGAAACAGCTTTTGTTTGATACTAAACCCGCTACGATGAAGGATTTGGTTATCTGGGTTCTCTTTTTTCCCCCTTAGTCTTTGTTTTCAAAACAGTATTAAAAATTGAGCATCAATCCCTATATTGGCCCTTATATGTGGCCAGATGTCTAAGCTTTCAACCCCAGATGGCCTAACTGCCATGCTCTGGGGCTCCGAATCTGGGGTTCCAGTCTTTCAGAGAGGAAAAGAAAGGCCATGATGACAGAGCACAGCTTGTCCATAACCCCTGTCCTAGCTACACATTTCCTTCTTATATCACCAGCCCACATGGCTCCCTGGGGTCACACTAATATCACTGGCAAAGACTTAAGGCAGGGCTCTGAGGCCAGACACCTGTCCTCCTGGAAAAGAACGCTCTGTCATTACATACGAGTAAAATAGAGCTTCTGATCTCCAATCATTCAAACTTAAAATAATCTAAATAAAAGTTTGATTAATGTATATTTTCCTATAAAGTTACCTAACCTAAGGAAGAGAATGAGAGTCTAGAAATAAGCCCACTTAAATTTGGACAATTAATTTTTGACATAGATGAAAAGGCAATTTAATGGAGAAAGGACAGTTTTTTCAACAAATGGTGCTGGACACTGTGGTGGCTTAAAAAATGTGTCCACAAGTCTTTTGACACTTTCCCTCTCAATAAATGGAGCTTAATTCTTCTGCCCTTCAGTGGGGGGCTGGACTCAGTGACTTACTTCTAGTAAATAGCAGCAGACATGAAAGGATGTCACTTCTAAGATTAGGTTAAGACTGACTTTTGTCTTGGTTGCACTCTCTCACTTTCTCAGTCACTTGAATCACTCACTGTTGGAAGCCAGCTGTCATGTGGACAGGACACTTAAGCAGCCAGTGGGCTCATGTAGTAAGGAACAGAAGCCTGCCAACCACCATGTGGAGAAGCTTGGGAGCAATCTTCCAAGGCCTTTCAACAACCATGTGACTGAGCTGGGAACTGAAAAGATTCTCTGCACTGGAGCCTTGAGGTGACTGCCACCAGAACTGAGAGCATCCTCATGAGATTCCCTGAGCCAGAACTAGCCAGGTAATAAGCTACTACCAGATACCTGACCCAGAGAAACTATGAGATAATAATGTTGCTTGTGTTCAGCCACCAAGTTTGGGGTAATCTGTTATGCAACAATAGATAATATGGACACCCATATGCAAAACTAAGAACCTAACCTAGACAAAATGTATATAAGATTAGCTTAAATGGTTCATAAATTTAAATGATTAAAATGTAAAACTTACCAAAAAAGGAAAATATTTTGACTTTGGATTCGGCAAAAAAAAAAAAATCTTATATAATAAGAAAGTCTTGATCCATAAAAGGAAAAATTGATAAATTGGACTTCAATAAAGTTAAAATATTTTCTTTGTGAAAGACACTACTAAGAGAAGGAAAAGAAACTACAGAGTAGAAGAAAATATTTGAAAGCCACATTTCACAGAGGACATATATTGAGTGTATATAAAGAACTCTGAAAACTTAAAAAGAAAAAAGCAACCTACTTTAACAATGGGCAAAAGATTTGAACAGACACTTTATCAATGAGAAATAATTTTCAAATTTAAAAGAAGACTTAGAACTGAGTGGGAAGATTTGATTTTAGATTAGTATAATATTTTTACAGGGAATCCAATAAATACTGGTATACAGAATCTAACAATATTCAAATTAAGTTGATGGCTTCTGCTTTCGTCCATGAGGAAGTAATAGAGTTGCCTTCCTGATATTGAAAACAAGAAAACTGGATAGAATATTTGAGGGAATTTTTTCTGCAATAAATAACATGGCAAAGGACAATGATCCCTGTGAGAAGAGTAACATGCCAGGCGGGTTGACAGGGCCAGGTCTGGACCCTGGTACTGGGAGCTGGAGCCCAAGCCAAGACAGCAGTCTCACTGAACTGAGGAGGGTGGAGTTCTGGAACTTTCAGGGTAGGGCACTAAAGAAAAGGGGGCTTTATGGAGGGTGGTCCAGAAAGCTGCATGGGTCTGAGTCTGAGGGCTGGTCCGTGCATGCCCAGGCCAAGACACCATGACGTCTGTGAATGAATGGCTGCTGCAGGGCTGAGAGCAGGACAGAGATACCTGAGGACAGGCAGGGCTGAGGGCCCTAGGTATTCTTACGGCCTCCTTAACACTTCAGGTATTCAGTTAAGGCACCAGAAAGCCATGCCATAAAAATAAGAACAAAATTGAAATACACCAGCCCTAAGAAAGGATAAACCAAGCCTCAAAGGATTAGTGGGAATGGACAATAAATTAACTACCAGACAGAATAAAACCTAGTGCTTTTAAGGAAGGCAACATAAACCAAATGCCCTACAATTTATCATCTATACTGCTCAGTGTACAATAAAAATGTGTAAGAAGTATGAAAATGTGAACCATAATCAAGAAAAAAAAAAAGCAGCCCATAGAAGCAGACAGTATGAAATCTCAGGACTTAGAGGAAAAGTTGGACATAATGAGTGAAAATACATGGACATCTCAGCAGAGAAATGAAAATTATAAAAAAAGAAAAAAGAACCGAATGGAAATTCTAGAAAACAAAAGTACACCATCTGACATGTAAACTTTACTGGATGGGCTCAATGACAGATTGGAGACCACATAAGACAGTCAGTGAACTTGAACACAGTTCAACAGAAATTATCCAATTTGAAGAACAGAGAAAAGACAAAGACTACAAAAGGATTGAACAAAGTCTAAGACACTTGTGGAACAATTTCAACTGGTTTAACATACATGTAAATGAGTCCCAGGAATAGAAAAGAAAGAGATGGGGAAAAAAACATAAACTTGAAGACATAATGGAAAATTTACCTCAATCTGGTGAAAAACATCAACCTACAGAGCCAAGATGCTTGGTGAACCCCAAGCCAGATACATACAAAGAACATCACAAACTAAGCATGCCGCAGACAAACTATGAAACAAACCAAACCAAAACAAAAAGGAGAAAATTGTAAAATGCAGCCAGAGAAAACTGACACATTAAATGCACAGCAGCAACCTAAATGAGGTTGACTTCTCATCATAAATAACAGCTTCAAGAAGACAAATGCTACATAAATGAGTCAAAGACAGCTCCTGCATATTGGGCCCTAGGTTGCTTATTTATTCACAGCAAGTTGAGACCCACCCATTAGCTCTAAAGCCAGCTGGCACCAAACTCAGATTTTCATATATCCAGTTGTTTCAAATGTAGCCCAAAAAAGTAGATTTCTAGCCATCTGGAGCCTGCTTGCTTTGTACCCCAAATCCACTAATTATAAATAAGACTTTGTGGCCATCAGGACCCCAAGCTGCTGCTGCTACCTTCTGGAATTCTCAGACCCAGAGTCTCCCCGCTGTGCTGCTGAGTGACATCACCTAGACACATAAACCCCTTCTCGAGTTCCCCTTCCCTCACGAGTTACCTTGCCCTTGTCTCCCTCCTGATGGTGGCCCCATAAGCAAACCTGCTAAGGTACCACCCAAACAATATGTGTGGGTGCTACTGCCACCTCACGGTCATATCTATTTCCTAGATCAGCCCCCAAATTCCTGGAACTCCCTACAACAACAGAAAAACATCTTTAAAGTGCTGACAGAGGAAAAAAACAAAACAAAAACTAGCCACTCCCAATTTTATATCTAGTGAAGATATCCTTTAAGAATGAGGGTGAAATAAAGATGTTTTCAGAGAATTGAAAGCTAAGAGAATAATTTGCTAGCATGCATACCCGCACCACGAGAAATGCTAAGGGAAGTTCTTTATATTGAAGGTAAAAGATACTAGATGGAAAATCAGATTTACAGAGAAAAACGAAGAGCATCAGAGATGGTAAATATGTGGCTAAATATAAAAATCTACTTTTTCTCTTCTTGTCTTTAAAACATAACTGATTACTAAAATCAAAAATCATAATACTGTATTATTTGGTTTATAACATATATATAATAAAATATATGACAAAACTGCCCAAAGAATAAAGAGGGGAGGATACATGGAATTATAAAAAACAAGCAAGGTAAACATGTTGTGAGATAAATTAATTATAAAAATGTAAACTAAACCAACTACATAGTGAGCCTGTAATGCCACATACCAAGACAATAACAGGATCATGTAAAGGTCCATCGGTGTGGAGAGTTTCAATGTCATCTTCAATGTTATAATCCCATTCCACGCCAAGATCTATGAAGGTCTTCGACTTGGCTTCCTCCCCTTTGCCATTTAAAATGTAGTGGCCTGTAGCCTGATTCTTAATTGCTGAAGGACGAAAAATGAGTAACCGGCATACATTTTATTTTATCATATTACAGCTTTGAAGATCCATATTAAGTCTATCCCCTTCTATAAATGTAAGACTGTGTTTATGAGCATCAAAGCAATCAAAATGAGTGTTACTTCTGATAGGACTCCTACTTCATTCATTAGGCATTCAAAATTCTCAAGAAGCATTCCTAACCAGTTAAAAACAGTGGCAAGATGGTTAAATAAGAAATAAAAATTAACAAATATTCCCATTTGAAAACACTGCTGAAGAGGTCAACAGTTTCTAACCCATTCATCATATACATTTCCTCAGGAAGGTGGAAATGTTTTTAAAATAATGGCTATTTCCACAACAATTAATACAAATGATTTATGCTAGGACAGAATATAACACAATGTCTTTTTTTTTTTACTGTGTATCTCTTTCAAGTTAAGGCAAAATATTATAGGTACTCAAAATAGTTGAACTAATTTTTAGGCCAACAAACAATTAGTCCTTATGACTATAAAATTCTAAGGTCACATTACCAACTTATATGACCAGGAAAAGCTCTTTACTGGTGATAGAATTTGTAATACACTATAGATTTACTATACCTTATAAAATAAAATGCTTTCTCTAATGGATAAAAAATAACAAACGGGATTTTAAAGTCTGGAGGTACATCGGCATTTAATGATGTTAGGAAATAAAATTTCAGAAGTTGCTACCATTACCGAAAATGTGCAGAAAACATGAGTAATTTTAGTTAAATGCATTTATTCCCCTTGAAATTTTTAAACTAGTCTAATTTTTCCAAGGAGAATAATCTGAATTCTAGAATCAAAAGTAGGGAATTTCAGTTACTGGAGAAAGAAATACAGCTAGACAGCAGAGACTATTTTGGAATCTAGTAGTGAATATACTTTAAATACCAAAAAGAAAAAAATTCTACGAAACACCAAAAAACAATCCATTTTTTAAGTTACATAAGTTTAGAAAAGTAATTTACTATAAATTTTCATAGGTTTGACAGATGTGTCAGTTTCAGAAATCTTCTTAGTGCTTCTATAGCTCAAGGAATATGTGAAAGCTATGTTTACATTTGTATGTTCACTTTGAATACAAACCCCTTTAGAGTGACATTTCTACGTGATCCTCTCATAAAGGAGGAAAAGAATCTTCTTTTAGAAATTATAAACAGGATAATTTGTAGATAATAAACAGAAAACATGCAGAAAATGAATCTGCATGTGCCAGTCAGAAACTGGACACATAACAGATATCAGGAAAATTTTTATTGGACTAGTAAAATCCAGATGTGGTTGCTTTTCAGTCAAAGAACTTAAAATGCGCTAAAAGAAGAGGCATGCAGTATGGCACCAACCAAAATATCAGAACTAATTTGTCAACATAAATATGGCAAATTTTTCTGATATTATTCTTAATTTAGTGCATTTTATTAACATTTCTTTTTCTCATCTCCTAATACAGAGCAAAAATGCATAACAAATTCAAACCTGTGAAATTATTTTTTTCCCTCATGTCATGATGAACCAACCCAGGTTTCACCAAAAGTTAAAACTCTAGTTTTGAATATTTCTTATTTTAGAGAAAGAATAGTTGGGAGAAATGACCAACAAAAATCATATAATAATGCATTTACATATAATTTTGAATTTTATGTGTATATATAGAGATACATACATATGTATCTCTCTATATTATTTCTTTGACATTTCTATGTTTTCAGTGCATGTTAAAGCAGAGCCAGCAGACAGAAACACTTACCAAGAATATGAGGAGAAGCCTCGTCTTCTTGGATTAACACATGTCTAGCACCAGGGGGTATATCAAACATCTTAAGGTACCCTTTGCATGTGTAGTAAATATTGGAGGGAGCAAAGAAGAAAACAAAAGCAACAACCATGGTTAGTCAGGCATTACATTCTAACTGCTCCTGTGTGCAGAAGAGGGCATCCATAAACCGAAAGAAGCAGTTTCAGAAATTAATTTCAAAGCATTGGTAGCTTTTGTGACATCTGGCATAAGATCAGAGGAATCTTTTTTTTAATTAAGTTGAGGGAAAAAAATTAATCTAGTTTCTAACCCATTAGTCACTTATTTTGTGCTGACCTACAAATTGTATCAACAATAATTCAGGCAAATACTATACTCCCCTGTGCCCCTCCGATGTGATTTTAGTTTTCTAAACCATCCTTCTGAATAGGGGTCCATTTTTAGCGCAATTAGTTGGTGAACTTCTTGATATATTTTATCTGTCTATATACTATTTTAAAAGCCTAAGTGGCAAGTATAAACAGCTGAACTTCTAACTCATGAAATATCTTCAGATTTAAACACCTGCTTTATTCTAAAGAAATTACAAAAGAAAAATCCATGAGTAGCTTTCATTTATATTGTGATCAGCAATTAATTTGAAAGCTTTAAACAAGTTTTAAAGGGGAATGTTTTAAAACATGTGCTGTAGATTTGGTTGGAATATGTCTGCAGGTTATGTTGTGCATTGCCTCTCTACACGTACCCTAAGTTCAATCTTCTAACTGAGAAATCACAAAACCAATATGCTGAATAGCTTGTCTTGGGTTTTAAAATCACATATCAATCGTATTGCAGTCATTGTCTTATATAACAAACTTTCTTAGTATTATCACGTGTCCTAAAAATTATCTTAAGGTCGTTTAGAATTAAGATCCTAACCATAAATCAACAATAATCAGGGCAAATAGAGAAACCAAGATGTTTTACCTCGCTTGTAAGGAAAAAATGAATATAGGAAGATTATGCAACTTATACACCTTCATTACATCATGAAACCTATAATTCATATATTACAAGTATTGACAGAAATTCAGTTATAAATACAAAATTGCTTATGGAATCAGAAAGAAATCTGTTTTTCTGTCATTTCCTATATTGACAATTATTACCTTTGTGTAGATTTACCTAACTCTTTTACAATATTTATGAGTGTCTTAACTAAATGGAGTGGTCACTTTGGGGTCAGGGTTTTCAGCACCTGAGCCTGGGTGATACTCAGTACCTGAAATGTACCATGTCTGCCTGAGTGCAAGAGCTGGAAGTAACATGCTTAAGATGCCAAGTGTAGCAAAACAGCTTGATGCCATTTATGGATGCCCATCTTTCTGCAGTTTGCTACAACTTACCCAGTACATTTTTAGCTTCCCTTGTTTCAGCAAGAGAAATATTACGAGCTCCTTTGGGTAAAGTGAAGGCGCCTCTCATCTTCCCTTAAATAGAATGTCTTTAATTAGTGGAGGGTTCATGTTTATCAAAGTCTTGCTGTTTCATTGACTATACTATAAGCTATATATATTTTATTAGGTAATATATAAAATATGTTCCATAATTTTATATGTTGAAGTCAAAATGCATTTATAACAGTTAGCTAATGCCAGTAAACTGTTAATAGTCAATGAAAGTAAGACTAAGCGTGAATGAGAAATGATATAGGTGATTTGAAGTTGAATACTTGCAGATTTCATTTTCCAGCAACTTGAATTCTTTACGGCACCTCTTGCTTAAATTTTTCCCTGTTGGAAAAGGTTAATTAGTCTATTGAATAACTACGATGATAACATTAGTTCAAAGAAATGGATGTTAGATTATCTTCAAACAGTTTGAATCTGTATGACTGATTAAAGCTTTCTTCTCTTCTTCAGAACTTGATTCACAGGTTTAGCATAATTTTTGAGGTATCTGAAAAAAAGTATCACTGCCTTTTATTACACATAATATAGAATGGATAATAATGGTAAAAACCATTTTCTTTACATTCATTCACTCTGGGAATAAAAAATTAATTATTTTACACCTAAACGAACAATACGTAACTGCAATAAAGAAAGCACGGTTAATTATTTCACATTAAGATGGAGAAAAATCACGTTACTCCACCAAAACCTTTGTATATGTATATAATTCTAATTCTGTTTGCTTTATTAAAATAATACAATCAGCCAGAAATGGCAATATTTGATTTTTAACAATTTTCAAAGTACAAAGCATAGTAAATTATCACACAGGAATAGCAAAGATATCAGTAACTAGAGTAGGGAATGCTTAAGAAAATCACATTAGAATATAATCAACTACCTCTGTCTAGCTCTAAATATATCAAAGAGCAAAGCTGATATGTGTGGAAATGGCTTGAGCTGCATACCTGGGGTATAATGGGAGCAAAAAGAACTAAGAGAATTACTCTATTTGGATAAAGAACAGTTTTTTATACTTCTTATTTTTCTAAAAGGAAAAATTAGCGCTATGACAATGTGCTCAAAGTAAACCAAATCTTTGTTTTTGTTTTGTTTTATCTTGTTTTCTGTTATTCTGTAAGAGACTATATCTTGGATGTAAGAGAAGCTTTTCAACGGAAGCCTCACATTAAATTTATCTTTAAATGCTGAATTCTCAGAGACATTTGTCCAATAAATTTGTGTAATAACTGAACAATATTTGTTACAAATTTAAAGAAATTATTCAGTAATCAATGTTTATATCTAAGTCTTATGAAAATTCCAATGAATTATTATGAAAATACTAATAATTTTGCATATTATTTGCTTTTGGTTCCATCTGACGAACCTTCACCACACGCCTGAGTCCAGGCCATTGACTGTGTAACAAGCAGAGAAATTCAAACACATAAGCAATTATACCTCAGGTTATTTTTTGGTTGTATGTACCTCAAACTTGCTTGATATAAACTTGTAAATATTATGTGAAATATAGACCCTAGATTTATAGATTTATAAATAGGATAAACTTGTTCACTTATAAAAGGAGCAAAATGAATGTAATATTTTTAAAGTTGTATTTAAAGTTTTATAATATTTTTAACTTCTGATCAACAATTTATGTGCAACAGAAAATTCAAAATAAGCATTAATTCTAATAATTATGTTTAATGCATTTTATTAAGGACACAGAATTAAACAAAACAGATTTTAACTAACTACTATAATTGATATTGGTTTTATTTGTTCCTTATCTACATTTATTAGATTTATTTTTTATCATGGACACTATGAAGTATGATTTGTCAAAGTTGTTAAAGTAATTCCTTAAAAAGTAATCTGAATAAAAATAAATCAGCAGCTAATTTTTTTATGTTTATAGAGAAAGTGTGGCATTCCTAAAAGAAGTCTCAGACAAATGCAAATCATGGAGAAGGATACTGAATTCACGAGAGACCTCATCTTACCAAGCTTCCTGGGTGTTCTGGTAAACGTCCCCTTTACGGTTCGACAATGGGAATTATCTCCTCCACAGACCCCACACTTATCCTCAACCTTGTTAGAACCGATTTCTTTATCACAGCCCACTTTCTGGGGAGAGAAGATATTAAATGTAGCTAAGTTTAACGTGCCAAGTAAAGGTCAGCATCCTGTAGAATGATACACCATTTGTTTCATCATCGGCCCACAGACAGGAATCAACATTCCTCTCTAGCTCTGATTTTTAATCCCTCAGTCTTTTAAAGAACTACTATGAAATAAAATGACTTGTACTCTGGGCAGTAAAGTATAAATTTCCCTCGGTCTAATGAAGTGTTTCCCCCGTCATACATAGGCAATCATCAAACATTTGTGGAACGCAGAAGTTGTAGCTGATGCTGAGGAGACAAAATTAAGAGGCGTTTCTCCCTTGTTGCCTTCATATTTATAAAGATGAATACTAAAATAGTGAGTTGTCTATTAGTACAGACTTTACAAGTTGGTAAGGGATGTGAGACAAAACATCACAGATGTAGTGGAGATTTTCATAGTGCCCTGAAGGAACAGACGGTGTGGAAAGGCAATTCAAGAATAAAAAGGGATTAAAACAGAGCCACAGAAGTCATCAAAAGTGGGTTCAGATAATAATATGTGAACCATACCTAAACTAATGGAAAGTTAGCGTTGTATGGTGGTGAAGAATCGTGAAAGATCTGCAAATCACAGGCTGTGGAAGGCGTTGAATATCAGGAAGAGTTTATATTTTCACATTAATTTAACAGGGAACTACTGAAAAGTTTTCTGAACTGGGGTAGGTCCTTAAAATAAAGCAGTGTTGGATAATGATAATGATACTGCACTCGTAAGTTTGGGATGAGAGTGAGCAGAGAAAATACCGACAACATATACATTTAATGCACCAGATACTGTGGGAGGTGAAAGATGGACAAAACACAGATTCTACTTTAAGGAAATTTTTGTTCAGCTATGAGGCATCTGCGAATTTGAGATTCTTTTATATAACACTTTAGTTATGCTGAAGTGAAAACGAATCAAACAGGAGCAATGTGTTCGGTTAATAAGGATAATTTCTTATCGCTTTAACCTGTGAACATGAACAGACAGTAAACTGCATTAAAGAAAAGATTAAATGGGCAAAAGACAGTTTTTGCATCTTCACTAGTACTTTTGTTCTGATGTGGAACTCAGTGTTTAAACTTAGAATTAATTGGAAGGTGAGACAGGGAGAAAGAGAAGTTACCATCTTTTAAACAAACGATAAAACACATTTAGCATTGAATTTTTTAAAAAGACTTGGTATTGTATTAGTGGATGGCTACTATAATATACTCAAAGCCAAGGCATGGTTCCCAAGTTGTATTCCCAGCCTTGAGGTATCAGAGGAAGCCGCCAAAAATGCATTTGGCTGGAAATTAGGAAAACTAATTAAATCTTGATTTTGCCAGTGACCAAAGTTTGATTTGATTAATTGCAATTTCTTCCCAATTTAGCTTAGCTACTGAACTATTCATAGATCTTCATTGTAATGTGATCTCAGATAAGAGTTAAAATATTTTTGAAAATATGCAGATGAATGAAAGGAAAAGTAGAATTGCACACTACTGTACGAAGCTTTGGGGGAAGCAATCTGAACTCACCACACACTCTCCGCGCACACATATGCTGTATGGGTCTTTGTAAGAGCAGCGCGTTCCGTCATGCACCAGCTGTTTCATATAAGCAACATCTCCAGTCTCTTTGGATTGACAGTAGAGGTGGCATCTTTTCTTGGCTGCATAAGATGGAGGATTAAGTCGACTATTTATGTAAAATGGTATTTGAACAGTATAGTTTATTTTGTTTGTAAAATATACAGTTTCAATGTGGTTTCCTGAAAACAAATTGTATAAACAAATAAAGAGTAGGGGAAAAGTATGCATACTTGGCATATTTGTTTAAACCAGGGTGACCCTACGCTTTGACATCTAAACTGGGATAATTTTGACAGTGAAAAGGGGCCCTATTAATAATATACACAGGGACAATAGGTATAAACTGGGACTGTCCCAGGCAACGCAGGTCGTATGGCCGGCTACCCTAGATTTAACCACAGATGTTCAATAAATTTCATTCAGCATCAATTTAGTTTTAGTGACACTTAGAGCACTGAAAGGGTTTCTCTTTTTTTTTTTTTAATTAATTTTATTGGAGTATAGTTGTTTTACAGTGTGTTAGTTTTAGGTGTACAGCAAAGTGATTCAGTTATACATATACATATATCTATTCTTTTTCAGATTCTTTGCTCATATAGGTTCTCATAGACCAAGCTTACCAATTTTATAGTTTCATTGCCTGTCTTCATCTATGCCATGACCCCATTTCTCATTCACATCTCAAAATTAAACTTTCAGAACTCTATTGCAACAACGATCAGTGGTCTAATGAACTTGTATAAGATGACCAGAAGTTGAAGTATTGTAAGCATTAGTAATATAAAAGTCCAACTACTGTCTGTTCTGCAAATGAATATATGTTTAATACTATATATATGTTTAATACTAAAAGTTTCACCATGGTAGTGTGAGTCTTTCCAAAATTTATTACATTCCTATTATATGCCAAGCACTGACTTACTCTTTGATTTCATTTTCCCCCTAATTTTGTTTTCCAAACACAGAATGACAACTTGGTGAAAAAAACCCTGCGTTATATACCAAATACCAAGATGTGCATCCTCTGCCCATCCTCATTTCTGTATTCCCACTCATCCCATTGTAATTAGATTCTGCCACTTTCCTCCTCAGCCCTATAATAGTCTCATGTCTACTCACTTCTCATCTCTTCTCCGTCTTAGGGTTTCTCTTTTGTTTGACTCAAAGGCCTAGTATAGTTTTTGCTTCTTGCAGGATCTCATTAATTAAATCTAAGTTATGTGACTCACTTCCCCAAAATAAATCAAAATAATGCATTGCAATTTTGAACTCCTACACATATGCATCTTTCCTTTAAAACAGCTTTTAAACTGAACTCAGCAGTGTATTATATCACACAATAATTCCGTAACTACTTTTTATTCACTCAACTAAGAAATTTGTCAAGAAGTTCCCATTTGAACAGATTTAACCGAAAATTCAGGGGTAAGAAGTGAAACATGACAAGGGAATTTCCAAGTGTATTTCTTGATAACCAGCGTACAGTACAAAAGTAAAAGGTTATGAAGTGCCTTTTGTTATTAAATAATGGTCTTTGTCTTATTCCTGACTTGGTTGTAAAATAACTGTATTTTTCTCTAGTTATTCAGAAAGGAAGGATCACAATATTCCAGAAGCATTTCCTAGTAGAGGGATTGCAGTTGCATGAGGAGACTCAACATCTCTCCCAGGTGTTGCTTTCTACTTGTCTTTCCAGTAGTGACGGTGGCAATGCTGCTTCCCAGGAGCTACGCCATAATTCTCACCTCTCTAGAGAAAGGCGTGTGTTAGCCTTATTCTTGGAAACCCGGGAGGACCTACCCCTATAAGCACCAAGTTTTCTAAGTCACCAAGTAGAGATCAAGAGTCCAAGGGATTGTGTGTTGACAAAGCTTAAGCTCTAAGTAACCATCGACACAGCAGGAAAAGCGAGGGCATCTTACTCACAGTCGGGGTGTTCATATGGCAACCAGTGGTGTTTGGTATTCTGGTATTCAAAGTGGGAGTTACGCTGCTGGCACTGCTGGGCTCTGAAGTCCTCAAAGTGTTTTTGGCATTCTTCTGTATTACAAAGCTGGTACTCAAAATTAACACCAGGACAATCCTGACCACCATTGATGGGCCTAAAGAAAAGACAACATTTAAAAAGGCCTTTTGGCTCTGGTCCAGCAGTTGAAACTTGCAGACACAGTGCTGGAGGACAGAAAGCCAAGGCTTCTGAGCTGCCAGCACAAAGTGAATGAACTCATACTTCCTACTTTCAATCCCTTTCCAAAAGCACTATCCTCTCCCTGCTGAGGTTTGGTGGCGGGAATTCCCAAACTCAACTTACACCAGTATATTTTAAAGCAGTGTATTTTTCAATACACTGCTTTAAAATATTAAAGCAGTGTATTTTAAATGCACAGCAAAAGTATATAAAGAAACAAAAAACAGGTATATGGTCTCAGGAAAATTATATTTTATATCATGTATAAAACATGTAGAAGCAACCCAAAGAAACACTGATCACAGCTCTATGCCTCTGTTTCCTAATATGTAAAATGAAAATAATAATCCAATCTTCCTTAGAGAAACACTGTGAGGATTAAATGAGTTAGCATGTTGAAAACACTTAGAACAGAGTGTGGCTCATGGTGAACTCTCGCTGTTCTAACTACTGTAAGGATAACTTTTCCCCCAACAGTTCGTTGGCCTTCTCTCACCATCTTCCCGTCACCAGCTCTGAAGCATTCTTCTCCTAACTCGGAAGTGAGGAAGCCTCTGGTTGGTGTTGCTCCTGCCGGCAGGCCTGACCTTCCTCCAGCGGGTCTCACAGCCTTGGTGCCCAGGTCCTAAGAGCACAGCCATCTGCTTTCCCCGCTCAGCTCCTTATCCTCCCAAACAGCAATTTCTTTAACAATCTCTAATCTTAACCATGGACTACTCTTCACAAGATTGATAAATGGGGATTTACCCAAAATAGAAACTTAAACCGTTAGTTTTCACGTTCTGTGTTTTACATGTACTTCAAGAAACAGAGCATTAGCGACATGATATTGAAGCATTTTCTGGTCTATCCCAATAACCAGAATGACAGGAGTTATACTCACATTGGATTATTGCACTGGCGTGTTCTAAAGCGAACACCAGTTCCACAGGTCCGGGAACAGGAGCCAAATTTGGTCCATGATCCCCAGTTGCCATCTTGTTTTTGCTGATTAGCATTCTTCCACATGCAATGACCCTTATAGCACCACTTAGGGAAACGACACAAAGCAATCATGAAAATCGTGCGTATGCTAAAGCTGAAGTTGTTATACAAGAATCACCAAGCGAAGAACTTCATTTCTTTTTTATTTTCTTTTTCAGGCAAAAATACACTTAAAATTATCTCAAAGCAGTGCCCTGTACACTGGGTAATTCAGACTTGCATTTTTAAGTATAAAATTAAAATTAAAAAAATAACATTCACTCAGACAAGGTTTTAAATGACACATTTACCAGTAAGTATCAAACATCATAATCAATAAGGATGATCTGAGCACCCAACTTGCCCAGTAGGTGCTATTCTACCCTTCATCCCTCATTATCTATATTACTGGAGTTTTTTAAGGGCAATCTGCTCCCCTTTAAAATAATGACAGGAAACCATATGTCTTAATTTAGAAAATAATTAACATAACATATCTAAAACATATATAACTTTCAAAACACTTGTACATAATTGTTAAAATTTTCCTTCACAATGATTCTGAGAGATATATGATCTTTACCTTTCTGATGAGGAAAACTGGGACCCGGAAAGGACCATGAGTAGTGTAAGACTCTCTGACCGGAAAAACTAAGTGGGGAGTACTAAAACATGGATACTGTAGAGGCCTAGAGCTTACAGTACCCAGCACACAGCAGATGCTCAAAAGGTGTTAGTTCTTTTCCCTTCCAACATTTTGACTCACTTTTTTATCGTACATACAATGAAAGTGTTTCTTAAAACTCAATTCTGGGAAATTGAAACATAACACAAATATATTTAGGGAAGTTGGATGTTCAGAGTTGGTTTACAGAATACCTTTTTCATAAAGCAAAAATGAATCAACTCATTGTTGCTTCTGTTTTTTCCGTCAGAAGTCTGTAATACTGAATTTTCCCAAAGCAACACACTGTACAAGTTTAGCATAGTGCCTAAGAGTTTAAACGTGAATAATGGGAGATTTTATTATTATTATCATGTTTGTAATTCTCATAGCAAGTACAGTTTATACACATTCGAAATAGAGCTTTAAAGGGCTTCAGAAGACCTAAAAGCTATATAAATCTTCTTTGCCAGGTTTTGGTCCTATCTACAATATCTTATTTCCAAACTAGTCAAAGCTCTTCAACTTGAGCTCTTAACATCCCTTTGTTTTGGGTTTCATGATCTTTCCCCTCCTGAGTAGCGTAGCTTGGCACTGGGCCAGTTTCTGAGCATTTGATCCTCACTACGTAACTTGAGATTGAAACTTCTGGGCATCTTTCCCCAAAGAGCAAGGCCAAATCTTCTGTACAAGTTCACATGACTTTATTTTTGGACAACTTTCACAAGGAATGGGATGCCAGCAAGTAAATCAAATCCCATTAGGGCCCAGATACTCGGCTGAGCTGCCGCTTCCTATTCTATCAGCAGGGCGCTGTATAGTGGCCTCGAAGATGTCAGGTCCTAATCCTTAAAAGCTGTAAATGTTACCTTATTTGGAAAAGAGTTTTTGCAGATGTAATTAAGTAAGAATTTTTAGATGGGGAGATTATCCCGGATTATCCAGGTGGACCCTAAATGCCATCACATGTATCCTTATAAGAGAGGGGCAGAGGGAAATTTATACACAGAAGAGAAGGGGGCAATGTGGCCACAAAAGCAGAGACTGGAACGGTGCAGCCACAAGTCAAGGAATTCAGTCAATCGCCAGAAGCTGGAAGAGCTAAGGACAGATTCTCCACTAGCGCTTCTGGAGAGAGTATCATTCTGCCCACACGTTGATTTCAGCTCAGTGAAAACTGATTTTGTTCTTCCAGCCTCCAGAACTGAGAGAGTAGTTTTCTGTTAATTTAAGCCACTAAGTCTGGGGTAATTTGTCATAGCAGCTATAGGAAACTTGTACACAGTGTTCATGCATTCCCACAATGAAACTTTATGTACTATGGTTTTCTTAAAAATGATGATACATGTTATTTAAAGATGATTATTATGCAACATATCTTAAATCTTTATTGTATAAATAGATTATACTCACTTTTCCAGCAGCACATTCGGTCCCATCAAGTGGGGGTCCTTTTTTAGTCTTACAAAAGTAGGGATTATCAGGATGGCTACACCAAAGCTGTTTACATGGGTCAAAGGTTCGGAACTAGAAGAGAAAAAAACCAAACTGTCAGCGACATAGAGATGGAATGACTTGTACCAACAACACCTTCTACACAGTTTCTTCATGTCATGTTTTTTGCATATTTTAATTTCAAGTTAATAGTCAAACTTGTGGCATGTTAAGAAAACAAACAAACAAACACTGTCTAAGAATTCCAAGTAAAGAATACTTTCATTCCACTTTTCTAAAATAACACTGATAAACAATGATTTGTCTGGGATTCTTCTGTTGACTTTTCTATTCTTTATGCCAGTTCTGTCTTATGGTTTTCAAATAGACAATATTGGGATTTTTAAAAGAATGAGTAATTATTATGAACATTTTAAATATGAAAACATTATAGTGGTTTTGCAGCTCTCAAGCCATCAGAATGGCTTCTTTTTAACCCTGAATGGATGAATCAGTCAGAAATATATAATAAAAATGCCCATCATAATCAGCCAACTAAAAGCAGAAAATATTTGTCAAACTTTCTGTGTAGGATAATGTATTCCAGGTATAACAAAATATACAATACATTCATATAGTTTATAAAGTACTTTCCATATATTTGATCTTCATAACAATCTGTGGCTGAGAAATACGGGTTATAAGGTAAGACTATAGTTATGGATACAATAAGACAGTAACAGAGATAGACCAGAATCTTAGTCTTCTCACTCTTAAGGATGTCTTTCATTTTCCTAAAACACTACATTATAATATCCAAATGTTAAGCACACATATTTGTGTTACTGTTTCCTCATCCGCTCTCTAACAGTAAATATCTTATCATTCTTTAGATAAATTTAAAAATATATATGTATATATATCAAACAGCAGTTTACCCACATCTTCATTGCCTACACCACTAATTATCCAGATACAGACTCATGGTCATAGCTTTTTTTTTTTTAATTAGTACTCATTTTGGATCTGGGTTTTTTGTTCTAATTCCTATTACCTAATGCAGAAACTGTAATTTTCTACACTAGTGAGCCAAAGCTTTAGAATTCTCAGGTCAGAACATTATCGCAGGTCATTAGGAGCTGACCGTGTATACCTTACAAACAAACCAAATATCTGTATATATCTGCATATGGAGGAATTCAAACAGCAGATCAACTTCTTTTGATGAAATACTTTTTTTCTTGCTTTAACAAATAAAGCTTTCTCCAACATATAAAAAGCCCTATTTACCAGACGTGTGACTCAAGCAAGTTGCTTAATCTCTGTAAGTCTTGGCTTGTTCATCTGTAAAATAAAAGTATACCAACTCCCTTGTAGCCTGTCACAAGGATTAAATAAGATAGCATATTTAAAGCACTTAGCTTTAGCATGTACTGACATAGCAAACACAAAATTGTTGGTTCATATTCTTGCACCAGTGAGTCTGTAAATGTCACCAAACAGGAGCTAAGCAAGTAGGTTTCAATATGCAAAATCTAAGTTGACTGTAACATACCGCAGTGCACATTTTATAACCAACACCAAAGTCAAAACGACATTGCTCATCCATAGAATAATTGATTCCAGGAAGTTCTGGGAGTTTGGGCCAGTCATGTTCAAAAGGGTCATCAAGGAGACAGTCATAGGAACTGTAGGAAGGAAAATACTGCATGTAGTTAAATGTTCATTTTTTTATCACGTTCCAATGAAAAAGTATTCTTAGGTTACATACTCGGGAATTTCATCAGATCATAAAGCAAGGTTACAAAAGCATACCTTTTAAGGTTTTTAGTTTCAGCCCCATTTAGAAAAAGACCATTCATCTTTATTCATCCCAGGAAAATAAGCCAACCATACTTAGAAACACAGTAGAACCATGACAACCTTGTTCGTGTCCCTAGCTGAACCCGCCCATGGTGTGGCAGGGGAGATCCTGACCCCTATGTTACAGAGTATAGGTGGTACCCTATGCAGGCATCGCATGACCATCCCCTCCTCAAATCAACTTTGACCATTAGTCAAAGATTCCATAAAGAATTTACTAAAAGGAAACCACAGTAAAAAAATTCACTTAAATTCTAGGCTCATGGCTTAAAATACTGCAATTACATTGTGGAACTGTGCCAAAAGCTGAGTCAGAAGAAAATGTTTGTCATGAACAAAAGTTTTCGTTCCCTGGGAGTTTGGTTCTGATCAAGGTCCTAAGAGTCAGTTTCACGTCTGTATTTCTACTATAACATTCTCATGACACGCAGAAGGAGACATACTGAATGTATCTTTTCAGTTCTTGGCCGCTGCAGCGGGACCAGTGGTAACGATGAAACGCTGCTTGCACCAAAGGAGCCATGACACTTCCCATGGCAGTCTCATCACCGCACCTGTTGCCTTGTCCATCATGCTCCATTCCCAGCCTAGAACACAAAGCGAGACCTTACTGGTAAGAATCATCATAGGGGCCATGGCTTTGGCATAATTTCTGTTTTGAAAATAAGTACAGGAAAATAGGTGTTTTTTAAGTTAATGTGGCTTTTGTGGAGAAGTCAGACACTGTGAAACTGAGAGCAATCTGACACAAATGCCGTTTTTAGTCTATAGCTATGAAAAGCCCAGGAGTGTCTCTGCAAGCCAGAGTCACTCATTTAGTTTCAGTGCATGACCTCTTCACTGTTTTCAGCCCCTCAAACTTGGCAAGGGATGAGAGTTGCATGCTGGCATGCACTCTACCCAAAGTATGAACAATACTGAGAGAAGCAGACAGAAAAGACCTTGTTTTTTTCTTTTTTTTTTTTTTTTGCTTTATAGCTGTCAGCAGTGACTTACACATGGCCAGTTTCATGGGCTACTACAAAAGCAGATGAAAAACCATCCTCATGATTCAGGGTACAACTTCTCACTGGATGACACATGCCTGTGACTGGAGCATATCCTGTAGAGAATAACAATTACTTTCATTTTCATTTTATGAGAAAACCCATTAAGAATTACTACTGGACCTTTGCCTAGGGGGAAAAAAAAGCTTTTCAGGAAACAGAGGCAGTATTATTTCTCTGCTAGCATTGCACCACATTCTCTTGGGAAAGCCACAGGTAATGGGCTCTAAAAAGATTCACTGGGTCTGCATTTTCTCCTCTCTTAAGGGAAGGAACTGCCTGGGGTTACCATTCTGTTCTGCCCACCAACCAAGCTCTGTCTTTCTGCTGTAGTGAATGGTCCTTCATATCACGGTACTGACGAAGGGAGCCAGAAATTCCACCAACGTTGAAAAGAAAACGGTCAGTCTAATTTTTTCCGAAGTCTACATCAGAATGTATTAGATAAATGTAAGCTGACTTTGGAAGAAAGCTCTCTGGCAGCAGACATTTCCCATGGCATCTCCCTTCCCATTCCAATTAGTTAGTGGAAATCACACCACATTTTACAGCATCCCCTCTGTACCCCAGATGCACACTCATTATTGTAAAGGAGAGTGTAATTTATCATAGTATTTAGGTGGCATTTAGCATTGCAAATTCCACAGAAGTCACTGGAAGCAACAGAAAGAAAGTGTATGCTTGGCTGATGCATGGAGGAAAGTGATGGTGGAGATCTGAACATTTGAACAGACTCCCTGATTTAGGATTACTTTTGAAAAGTCATGCCCTTAAGTTTTTCTTCTACATATTAATGGAAATACCTTGCATTCCAGCAGGTCCGAAGTCTTGCCTGGTTAAGAAAATTGCATGATCATGGTGTTCAGAATGATTGGGATCAGATTTTTGTTGTTGGCAAGCCCAGCGACACACGTTCTCCAAGCTCCTGGATGGGTTTCCCCTTTCTATGAGGCTGATGGACTAGGAGGAAACAATATGTTAAAGACATACACAGCATTTTCCCAAAGGCTTCCTTTAATAACTTTCTCTGAAATTAACATTTGAGATTACAGTAATTAAATAATGATCAATAATATTATCGGGGGCTTACTTGGAAGTAAATACTTATTTGGAAATAAATATTTCCAAATACTCTCATTTGGAAATTCTACATGCCCATGAGGGATACCTTTATGATCGATATTACCTGTGTGAAAGGTGGCTGACACCATTAATGGAAATACGTGACGCTGAGATCGTTTTGCTTTTGTGAAGCAACTCAATATTAATCAACTGGGTAAAAATTCTAGTAAGAATTCCTGATTTAGCTTAGATTTTTAGTTTCATAAATATTAAGAACAAAAATAGAGGATACATGGAAAGATTTGGGCGTGAAACTTTTTTTCCCAGAGATGTTAAAGTGAAAGATCTTCAGTTTCAATTTTTTTTTTTGGGGGGGGGGGTCCAAAATTAATCAACATATGGGTAGAATATAAGTTCTTCAATGAGCTGGCAAAGCTGGTGGAATCTTCGATTTGAGGAACAGTCAAATTATATAAACCTCACACTGAAAAAAAACCCTACCCTTTTTTTTAACCTCACAGCAATGAAGAGGGGTGTACTCATATCCTGCAATTCCAAGAGATGGATTGACGTTCCTTGGAATGCTTCTACTATCACATTATTGTCAGGAGTTAAAAGTTCAGAGGGAAAGGCCCCATCCTTCAAGAACCCAGGAGCCATACTTCCCCGAGAAGTTCTGATGGAATGAGAAATTGAACTTGGAACCCAAAATTAGTCCCTACTTGGCTGACCGGCTGAGAGCTTTGTTACATTTCAGCAAATGTTTTTATCAGTGTTTACATTCTTAAGAAAAATGTTTGGTTTATTATAGTTGAACACATACTTTTCCTAACAAATGATTTAATAACCAACTGAAGGCTGTTAACATCTCCATCTGGATCTGACTTGCATTGTGTTGGAGACACAAAGTAGGTCAGGTTTGTGGGATAAACTAAAGATCAATGACACCCTCTCACCAGAAATGATAAGTTTTCATACATAATAAAATGCAAACACATGGATTTTTTTTCCTGTTTGCTAAATGCATAATTTCATTAGTATTCCATAATCAGGAGGATTAATTATGGGAAGGGGGACATGTAATTTTAAACATCAAGAAAGCTGCCAAGTTAGTCACTTCCCCTATGTTTTCTCCTCAAAGGGAGAGACCACTTCCTCCATTCCATTATTTCCAAGGACAGGGACACATCTAGTGTCATTTTAAAGCCAGCTAAAGTTACATTACATAAAAACGCCTATTGTATGTATTTTGACCCAACATTTTGCTTTCAAAAAGATTAATGTCCTCTTAAATAAAAAAAATATTCACCGTGTGCTTTACTTTTCTTAATCAAAAAGACTCATATTTCACATATTGTTTTCAAGAAATCATGAGAGGGTAAGGATCTTTGTTATTTTGCTTCACAGATATATTTGAAGCACCTAGAAAGCATCTGACACATAGGAGGCACTCAGTATAGATGTTTTGGAATAATAAATGAATCGTAAATTTGATGACGATGACAGATTAAGTAAATTCTTTTTTTTTATAATGGTATCCATTCATTTTCATTCATACAGTCATGCCAAAATCAGGATAATTATCTCCAACTCCATAAAATAGAGGTAAACACAGCAAATAGTACCAGCACAAAAATCATTCATTATCTACTCAAATTTAGAGATCTCCATTCATTGGGGCAGTTTTCTCCTCTCAGTTCAGAGCAACTGGGGTCTACGTGAGACATGTCTACCTTGAATGTTAGTTATGGCTTCAGCAATCTAATCTGTTTGCTAATCCAGTCCTTGATGTTCACAGTTAACATATAGTAAGACATTTTACCTTTGCATAGCCCAGCATTATCATGCGCACCAGAACCACATTTATATGCACTCCCAGGGACTCATCATGGTAAATTTCATTCACCTAGAAACAAAGTAGATAATTACCTGAAGAAAGGCAACACAAAGGATTTCATGAGATGCACATTTAGGGTATGTAATGGTTGTGTAATCCCAAATATAGAAGTCAAGTCCCTTTTTTTTTTTTTAGTTTAGTTTAAACTGATGTCTGAAATGAAATCATTTACTTTTAACTATGGAATAATTCTTGGCTATGTGAATTATTTATTTTGTAAACCCCACAGTACCATGAACATAGAGAATATGCTTTAAAAGGGCTTCATTAAACTACTGTAGTGTTAAAAGTCCATGTGTGCTATGATCCACACATAACATTCATCACAAGACGGTGACTCTGGTGAAGCATCTGCCAGCTGTGAGTGGCTGCAACCATGTGGAGGAAAAGAGCAAGCATGTCCTCCAGGTGCCCCTGTTGCCATCAGGGGTGCTACATCTGGTTGGGGAAGCCTGTGTGCAGGAGCTGTGGTGGTCCATCTGTGGGCCAGTAACTGGGTGGCCCTCCCAATGCCTCCACCCCAGGAGTGGGGCAGCTGAGGCAACGATTTTTTAGAAGTCCTACATAAAGAAATCCTTCCATATCTGCATTACTAAGATGACTGTACAAGTACATATAATACCAGTCCTGGGTATAGCTCAAAAAGGCAAAGTTGAGTCATTGCTTTTTATTTAATTTTTAATGTTGAATTAAAATTTCTACAGGTAATTTGGTATACTTTAAAATCACAGATATTAGAACTTAAGCAACCTCAGAGGCCATAGTCCAACACAGATTTACATAGATGAGAAAGATGAAGACCATAGAGATTAGCTAACATGCAAAAACACTCAGTAAATTATTGGCAGTCTAAAGTAGACATATCTTCTGGTTATACTAGTGCAAAATTGGTGTGAATAAAGACTGCTTAGTAAGTTGGCAAATGCTAGCAGAAATGGGAAAGGTGGAGCTAGCTGGCTACATTTCAAAGTTCTTAGCTGTTTTCAGGAACAGGGACATTTGTGACAATAACTAAAAGAGAGATGGAAAACCAACCTCAATTCAACTTAAGATCCAGGAGGTTTGGACAGAAGGCACAGCAAATTTAAAGCCTACAGAGGAAAGATAGACCTTAAAAAGAAATACAACTCAAGGACAACAGAATGCTCTAAGAAAAGAAATTCATGAATTTCTTGCCACACTGACCAAGAAACAGGCCAAGAAATCTCAAATGAAATGTTTCAGGAATCTAATGGGACTACACAGAACACCTTAAAATATCAAGGTCTTAAATGTAGATTAAACATATACGTACTGAATTTTTAGATGGAACTAAAAAGGGAAGCACAGCTAAGATGGAGGTAAAAGATCTAGGGAAGCTAGTATGTACTAAAGATGACAAAGTGTAGTTTAACAAGAAAAGACTTAGGCTCCTTTTAAAGTGGAAAAATACATTTATTTATACATTTATACATTTACAAACTCACATACACCCATATAATGGTGAGACCCAATTTAATACCTATTCAAGATAAGCTAAGGGGTGAAAAAAAATCTGCAATTCTCTCTTGCATTGCACAGGTGTGCAGGCTGGTAGCTCATGCCCAAGCTGTCCCGCTATAGGCCACTGTACACCTGAAGTATTGAGTTCATTTTGCCTGTTCTGTCTTACAAACGAGATGTATACAAACAGGAATGTATCCAGACTCCTCTCTAAGCAAAGAGCAAGGAGCCTAGAAAATGTGTCACATAAAAAATGGTGGGAGGATACAGTGGCTAAAGCCTGACACAAGCCACTAGTAGTCTCAGCTGATGTCTTGGTTCAAGACCTTCATTGCCTGTGTGGTCTTCATCTTTCTGAACCTCAATCAAATGCACATAATAAGAATACTACCTCATGGAGTTGGGGTAAGAGTTAAAAGATTTAATTCATGCACACAATGGCTCAAAAATTTTATGAGAAGGACAGAAGGACATTAGAGCACATTAGAGTGTGGGAAGTAGAAAATAAAACTTAATAGCCACCATGTGGAAAAGGGGTTCAATTTATTCTGCATATCTACAGCAAATAAAACTAAAAACCATAGGTTCACACTATTAAAGGGGAAGATTTCAGGTCATTATAAGGAAAATTGAATGCTGGCCAAAAAGCTATGATTTCTTATGATCCTTTTGGCCACGGACAGATTCTCTTATCTTACTCCATGCCTCATACTGCCTAATTGAAGATTTAATCCCCCTCTTCTTTTGGATTAATTATCTGATAAGAAATTTCTAGCATCATAGTCCCAATACAAGTAAAAGTCCAAAGCTGGGTCTGTCACTAATACAATCATCCAGAGAGACTCATGGACATTCCAAGAGACTTCTCATAAGGCAGCTGTTCTGAATTAGCAACATGGCTTCACACACAAATTTTTAACATGCACGTAATGTAACTGAAACGTAAGTGCATTTAATATTAAAAAAAGTTCAAATCAATGTTAGTAAGGGCAGAAAATAGGGGAACAATAAAATTTTAAACTAAAGAAAAATAGATAAAAAGAAGTGAATTAATTTCTTGAGGAGAGGTGACGGAGGGAAGGAAGGCCCTTACAGCCATGGCAATATGGCAGTGACAGCAACACTTTTAAATGTTGTGGGAGACAACTATTAGAATCATAAAATGAGAGCTGGCAATCATAATAAGTAGCTTGTGATATCTGAGCTAGTATAATGTACATATAATCACCCCAAATTGGTACATTCATTTTTATTTGGTAAATTTTAAAATCAGTACAGTGCCAAGAAAGTATCATGCACAAAATTCATGCTCTCAATGGCAATATTACGTTATAAAATGATGAAATAAAAAGACACTTTTTAAAAAGTCAAATTTACCATTCACCAAAAGAAAAGTATTGTTTAACAAAAATCCCTACTATGCCAGGCTACTTAGATAACAGAGCACTCCAGGAGAAACCAAAATCAGTTATGGAATGTTCTGAGCTGGCACCTACTTGCGAAACTGTCTCAGAGTACAACCAAATTACTGGGGGTGGAAATAATCAACCAGAAGGCAATAATATTTATATGTAGGAGAAAATATTCTTCCACCGTGGTAAATCAACAAATAGGTGTCTGTATTGTGCAAGGCACAGGATATCATTTATTATTTTGCTTTTCAAGGTTTAAAAAAGTTGCTTCCTGTACATTATTCACTTTTAAAATGTACATAATAAATTGGCTGCTTGTCATCTTGCTGGACCTTATCGATAACAGGATGCAATGTTTTTATGCTCTGAGACACGCAGGATATGATGAGAGTTGGAGAAATAATCAGCACCTCAGGATTAAATATATTCAAAGACCTGGATTCTGGTCCCAACTATTCCACCGATAAACTGAGTGACCTTGGGTTGGTCACTTAACCTCTCTGAGCCTCTGTTTTCTCACTGGCAAATTATAATCGTACTTGCTCTGCCTGCTTCACACTGCTGCTATTCAAATCAAACAAAATGCCACACAACTGCCCTCAGAAAAATACAAAACACATTAGAACACTTCTACCTATCTATATAAAAAGTTTTAAAGGTTTGTCAATGTATTTTCCAATCTATCTGAAAAAACAAACAAAAAATTAGGCAAACAAAAAAACACAACTGCCCCAATCTTGGTTTTCATTGAAAAGGATTCAAAAACTCTTATACTGTAAATTTACTTACTCTCAATAGAATTAAAGATATAGTTTAAATTATCAAAAAAATTTATGGGAAAAATTGTTCAACAATTTTTTTCAAAAATACTCTCCAAATGCTGTACAAAAGTTCTTTCCAGCAGATGGCAGTATGCACATTTTAGAGAAGGGTGAAGGAGCAGCTGCTTTACACACCTGAATGTACTTACCTACCAGTTGGTATGTCTGCCTTTTTGGATATTTACACATAAATAAAATAACTTCTTTAAAATTAAATAGGAATTTAAAAATATTCTACCCAAGGGAAACACTGAGTCACTGGACTCTTAAAAGCAAAGAAAAATATTGAAGACATCTTTATTTAGATTGTTTTTCAGTGTCATCTGATCAAGACATTACATAAGAGGCATAAAGAAGCTTATGATCTGGCTCGAAATTAATCATGAATTTTAACAATCAATAAATGATATACAGAAAGAACTAAAAGCATATCATACTGAATTAATCTTTTGAATCTGTCAAGATGAATGAAAATAACATTTGTTAAGAAAGCATTTTTACAACACTTAGTAATAAGGAAAGCAACTTTTTCCTAAGTTACAGCAGAATCAAGAACAAAGAAAACAGCATTACATAGATCTTTCCAGGTTCCAGACACTGTTCTAAATACTTTACCTATATTAATTCAAGTAATCCTTATGACAACATTAAAGATATTATTATCTCCATTTTACATCTAATGAAATTGGGGCTCAGAGAAGTTAAGTACCTTGCCCAAGGTCACACAGTTAGCACACAGAGCAAAGGATTAACACCTAGGCAGTCTGGCTCCACAGTCAGTAGTTTTTACCAACTTGCTACACTTCCACACACCTGCAGACCACAGCACTGTCATTATGCAAAACAGATCTAATTTTAGAATAATCAAGAGTGATTCATTACCCCTGAGTTTAAGAAACTGATGTGGACGCATACTGATAAAGATAACTTAAAAACTTCACTTCCTTTTCATAATTTTCCTTCGTGTAAATTTTAAGAAAATGAGGAATTAGACTCTACTTACTCCAAATAAGGATTTCTTGATGGTCAATAATAATCTAAAAACACACTGGGAAAAAATAAAGAGGAGCTAGAGGAGATCACTGGAAAAACCGAATAAGAAAAGATAGGGCTGAAATTTATAACCAGTGTTTCGGGTTGTAAGCAAAGCGTTAATCATAAACATTCTAAGAATTCATATATTAGACACTATATAATGCAAATCAAAGTTTATCTATGCAAAACTGAATAGCCTTTCACCATGTCGGCCAATCTGTGGAGCATGGGTAAATTTTCTATGAGGTGTTCAGGGTTGAGCCCAGAGTATTTATTAAATTACCTGAAAAAAGGAGTAAACAGAACATTAATTCAATTTTCAGATGACCTTAAATTGCAAGGGGTTGCCAAAGTGAGGGGGGGAGAAAAGGTAATGATTTTAGGAATACTTGATTTGATTGATCAAGTATTCCTTTCCTTGAAAGGAAAATTCCTTCCAGGTTTGTTCCCTGACAGGACAATTTCTCCTAGGACATTTCCCTGGCAGGACAATCTGACCTGCTTTGTCTGACTAGCTGATAAACAGCTTTGTCTGGCTTCAACAAAGCAACATTAATTTTTCTTTCAGATGGGTGGGTGAGGTCTTGAGAGGCAGTATAGATCAGTGGTTAAGGGCATGGGCTTCACAACCAAACTGCTTGGGTCTGCTCTTAGCTATGTGACCTTGGGCATATTATTTGTCTCTGTGCCTCAGTTTCTCATCTGCAAAATGGGATAATTATACTACTGTCCTTATAGGATTGCTGAGAGGAATAAATGAGCTCATATATGTACAGTGGTTAATGGTGCCTGGGCCTTTCAAATATAAAAATGAAAATTGTTAGCCATCATTAGTAATATTATTCACACAGAAGCAAACAAATGGTATGCATGTATAATTTTTTAAAAGAGATTTTGGTTAACTAAAGGCAAAGAAGTAATGACAAGATAGCCTGGGTGATTTTGGTTGGACATAAAAGAATCCTGTAATGGACCTGGAAACTATATAACTCTATCCACAACCATCCCTTGTAGAGCTAAAATTTCCAAACACATACCTGCTTGGATCTGCAGTCCTATCCTCTATGTTCTTTTTACTCAGAGGAGATAGCTGTCTCCTAACCTGTCAACTCCTCTTCCCTCACCTCCAATTTCAGACTAATAATAACAACTTTTAAAAAATTGAAATATACTTGATTTACAATGTTGTGTTAGTTTCAGGTGTACAGCAAAGTGACTCAGTTATACTCTTTCTTCAGATTCTTTTCCATTATGGGTTATTACACGATATTGAATATAGTTCTCTGTGCTATATAGTAGCTCCTTGTTGGTTATCTATTTTATATATAATAGTGTGTTAATTTCAAACTCCTAATTTATCCTTCCCCTAATAACTACTTTTTATGAATAGCCTTATCTAATATTTACTGAACTGAATTGTGCCTAATGCTCCTAGAGGTGGGGAACTGAATAGTAAATGAGTTTGAATCTCTGTTCTTATCATGAATATATTCTAATAGGTAAAATAAACTCTAAGCATGGAAAAAATAAATAAACACAAAAAGACATGCAGATAAGGTCATTTCTGATGGGAATGGGTGCTATGAAAAAAATAAGTTTGAGTGATGAGATAGAGGATGAGAGGGAGAGGAAGAAGCTACCTGAGACTGGGGGTTGGGGGTGGGTCACAGCCAGGAGACACATGTGGACAAGAAGGAAATGGGCATGTGTGTCTCTGGGGAACAAGCGATCCAGGCAAAGGCAAGAGCTGGTACAAAAGCTCAACCTCTATTATCATGAAAGCTCAGACCCTACAAAGGAGACATCTTCATCATTTTAAAAAGAGACTGAGACCCAGAGAAGTTATACAGTTTTTCCCCCAAATGATTAGCACAGCCAAAATTCCAATAAGTCTGTGTGATGCCAGTGCCTATTCCTGTTCACAACCACCTTGCCTGTCTTTTTCTTTCTGTCAGAGAGGATGTGCTAACTCTCTTTTTTTTTAGGCTCTTTCTCACTTCCTTAAAGACACGTGCTCCAAAAAATCGACTCCATTTCCCATATTCAATTGCTCCCCTTCTTGGGGTTCCTTTCCTCTTTTACTAACATTCTCAATTTTCCTTCATCACGAAAAAATAAGTCACCTACAATATTTTGTAGCATTTAGTTCTGTTTACAACTATGTTCATCAACGATACTATTCAATTTCTTTAGCAATATTAGCTCCTTTTTTGCTGCCTACCCCACACACGTCAGCGTCTCAACGTTTTGTTTTCAATCCTCTTCTCGCATACTTTCGCAGCAATATTTCATCCACTGCTGTTTCTTCAACCAATATCTATAGCCTGATGAATTCCACATATCTCATACTGATTCACCTCCCTCATGCTTCACAGCCATCTGTTCAACTCTGGTAACATCTATCTATTTGGAAGTATACCTATATATCACAAAGTATACTCACCCTCTCCAGAAAACCTGTTCTTCTCTCAATATTGTATCACACTTAAAGATGAAACCATCTTGATTCCTTCTTCTCCTTCAAGTAGTCAATCTGTCACCAAGTCCTGTGGGCATCCCTCACGTTTGTCTCTTCCTTCCACCTCCACATCCGGCAGCTCAGTATGTGCCCTACTCAGTTGGACTGCTACGACAACCTCTTAAAACGTTTGCAAATGTTTTCATTTGGGTAATTTGGGCCCATTTAGGTAGTTCTCCAGATTATCAGGGTCAGATGGTTGTTTTCCAGAAGCGTGAGTCTCTCCTTTTATGTTAATTTTGCTTTTACTTCCCTTAAGCATCAAAGGAGCTTTGGGAGGAGCAAGAGGCAATTCAGCTATAAGACCTTACAAACTCTGCCAGCCTTTGGAACAGTGGAAACATACCAAAAGCTCAGGTAGACCTCTTCAAGAATGAGAAAGACGATTCTCTTAGTAAGCTAAAAAGTTTGTCTGTGTTTTAGGACCCTCGGAAAAATAAAGGTTGGAATAAACCAGGGGAAAAAAGTTTTTATTGATTTTTCAGTTAAATTCAAAGGGACTGGAGAGCCTCAAGATGGCGGAAGAGTAAGACGAGATCACCTTCGTCCCCGCAAATACATAAGAAATACATCTACATGTGGAACAACTCCTACAGAACACCTACTGAACACTGGCAGAAGACAGACCTCCCAAAAGGCAAGAAACTCCCCACGTACCTGGGTAGGGCAAAAGAAAAAACAAAGCTGAGACAAAAGGATAGGGACAGGACCTGCACCAGCAGGAGGGAGCTGTGAAAGAGGAAAGGTTTCCACACACTAGGAAGCCCCTTCGCGGGCGGAGACTGCAGGTGGCGGAGGGGGGAAGCTTCAGAGCGCGAAAGAGAGCGCATCAACAGGGGTGCAGAGGGCAAAGCAGAGAGATTCCCACACAGAGGATCCGTGCCAACTGTCAATCACCAGCCCGAGAGGCTTGTCTGCTCACCCGTCGGGGCGGGCGGGGCTGGGAGCTGAGGCTCGAGCTTCGGTCAGAGCACAGGGAGAGGACTGGGGTTGGCAGCATGGACATAGCCTGCAGGGGCTTAGTGCGCCACGGCTAGCCGGGAGGGAGTCCGGGAAAAGTCTGGAGCTGCTGAAGAGGCAAGAGACTTTTTCTTGCGTCATTGTATCCTGGTGCGCGAGGAGAGGGGATTAAGAGAGCCACTTAAAGGAGCTCCAGAGAATGGCGCGAGCCGCAGCTATCAGCGCGGACCACAGAGACAGGCATGGGACGCTAAGGCTGCTGCTGCCGCCACCAGGAAGCCTGTGTGCAAGCACAGGTCACTATCCACACCTCCTCTCCCGGGAGCCTGTACAGCCCGCCACTGCCAGGGTCCCGTGATCCAGGGACAACTTCACCGGGAGAACGCACGGCGTGCCTCAGGCTGGTACAACGTCACGCCGGCCTCTGCCTCCGCAGGCTCGCCCCGCATCCGTACCCCTCCCTCCCCCCCCAGCCTGAGTGAGCCAGAGCCCCCGAATCAGCGGCTCCTTTAACCCCATCCTGTCTGAGCGAAGTACAGACACCCTCAGGCGACCTACACGCAGAGGCGAGTCCAAATCCAAAACTGAACCCCAGGAGCTGTGCGAACAAAGAAGAGAAAGGGAAATCTCTCCCAGCAGCCTCAGGAGCAGCGGATTAAATCTCCACAATCAACATGATGTACCCTGCATCTGTGGAATACCTGAATAGACAACGGAATCATCCCAAATAGAGGAGGTGGACTTTGGGAGCAATGAGATATATATATATATATATATATATATATATATATATATTTTTTTTTTTTTCCTCGTTCTCTTTTTGTGAGTGTGTATGTGTATGATTCTGTGTGTGATTTTGCCTGTATAGCTTACCTTTTACCATTTGTCCTAGGGTTCTGTCTGTCCGTTTTTTTTTACTAAAAAAATTTTTTTCTTAATAATTATTTTTATTTTAATAACTTCCTTCCTTCCTTCCTTCCTCCTTCCTTCCTTTCTTTCTTTCTTTCTTTTTCTTTCTTTCCTCCCTTTTGTTCTGAGCCATGTGGAGGACAGGTTCTTGCTGCTACAGCGAGGCATCAGGGCTGTACCACTGAGGTGGGAGAGCCAGGTTCAGGACACTGGTCCACAAGAGACCATCCAGCTCCACATAATATCAAACGGTGAAAATCTCCCAGAGATCTCCATCTCAACGCCAAGACCCAGCTCCACTCAAGGACCAGCAAGCTACAGTGCTGGACATCCTATGCCAAACAACTAGCAAGACAGGAACACATCCCATCCATTACCAGAGGTTGCCTAAAATCATAATAAGGCCACAGACACCCCAAAACACACCACCAGACGTGGACCTGCCCACCAGAAAGACAAGATCCAGCCTCATCCACCAGATCACAGGCACTAGTCCCCTCCACCAAGAAGCCTACACAACCCACTGAACCAACCTTAGCCACTGGGGCCAGACACCAAAAACAACGGGAACTACGAACCTGCAACCTGCAAAAAGGAGACCCCAAACACAGAAGTTAAGCAAAATGAGAAGATAGAGAAACACACAGCAGATGAAGGAGCAAGGTAAAAACCCACCAGACGTAACAAATGAAGAGGAAATAGGCAGTCTACCTGAAAAAGAATTCAGAATAATGATAGTAAAGATAATCCAAAGTCTTCGAAATAGAATGGAGAAAATACAAGAAACGTTTAACAAGGACCTAGAAGAAATAAAGAGTAAACAAACAGTGATGAACAACATAGTAAATGAAGTTAAAAATTCTCTAGAAGGGATCAATAGCAGAATAACTGAGGCAGAAGAACAGATAAATGATCTGGAAGATAAAATAGTGGAAATAACTACTGCAGAGCAAAATAAAGAAAAAAGGACGAAAAAAATTGACGACAGTCTTAGAGACCTCTGGGACAACATTAAACACACCAACATTCGAATTATAGGGGTCCCAGAAGAAAAAGAGGAAAAGAAAGGGACTGAGAAAATATTTGAAGAGATTATAGTTGAAAACTTCCCTAATATGGGAAAAGAAATAGTTAATCAAGTCCAGGAAGCACAGAGAGTCCCATACAGGATAAATCCAAGGAGAAACACGCCAAGACACACATTAATCAAACTATCAAAAATTATATACAAAGAACAAATATTAAAAGCAGCAAGGGAAAACCAACAAGTAACACATAAGGGAATCCCCATAAGGTTAACAGCTGATCTTTTAGCAGAAACTCTGCAAGCCAGAAGGGAGTGGCAGGACATATTTAAAGTGGTGAAAGGGAAAAACGTGGAACCAAGATTACCCTACCCAGCAAGGATCTCATTGAGATTTGACGGAGAAATTAAAAGCTTTACAAATAGCAAAAGCTACGAGAATTCAGCACCACCAAACCAGCTTTACAAAAAATGCTAAAGGAACTTCTCTAGGCAGGAAACACAAGAGAAGGAAAAGACCTACAATAGGGCTTCCCTGGTGGTGCAGTGGTTGAGAGTCCGCCTGCCAATGCAGGGGACACGGGTTTGTGCCCCGGTCCGGGAATAGCCCACATGCCGCAGAGCGGCTGGGCCCATGAGCCATGGCCGCTGAGCCTGCGTGTCTGGAGCCTGTGCTCTGAGGCAGGAGAGGCCACAGCAGTGAGAGGCCCACATACCTCAAAAAAAAAAAAAAAAGACCTACAATAATAAACCCAAAACAATTAAGAAAATGGTAATAGGAACATACATATTGATAATTACCTTAAATGTAAATGGATTAAATGCTCCGAACAAAAGACATAGGTTGGCTGAATGGATACAAAAACAACACCCGTATATATGCTGTCTACAAGAGACCCACTTCAGACCTAGGGACACATACAGACTGAAAGTGAGGGGATGGAGAAAGATATTCGATGCAAATGGAAATCAAAAGAAAGCTGGAGTAGCAATTCTCATATCAGACAACATAGACTTTAAAACAAGGAGTATTACAAGAGACAAAGAAGGACACTACATAATGATCAAGGGATCGATCCAAGAAGAAGATATAACAACTGTAAATATTTATGCACCCAACATAGGAGCACCTCAATACATAAGGCAAATACTAACAGGCATAAAAGGGGAAATTGACAGTAACACAGTAATAATAAAGGCCACATATGACAAACCCACAGCCAATATCATCCTCAATGGTGAAAAACTGAAACCATTTCCACTAAGATCAGGAACAAGACAAGTTTGCCCACTCTCACCACTATTATTCAACATAGTTTTGGAATTGTTAGCCACAGCAATCAGAGAAAAAAAAGAAATAAAAGGAATCCAAATTGGAAAAGAAGAAGTAAACCTATCACTGTTTGCAGATGACATGATACTATACATAGAGAATCCTAAAGATGCTACCAGAAACCGACTAGAGCTAATCGGTGAATTTGGTAAAGTAGCAGGATACAAAATTAATGCACAGAAATCTCTGGCATTCCTATATACTAATGATGAAAAATATGAATGTGAAATTAAGAAAACACTCCCATTTACCATTGCAACAAAAAGAATAAAATATCTAGGAATACACCTACCTAAGGAGACAAAAGACCTGTATGCAGAAAATTATAAGACACTGGTGAAAGAAATTAAAGATGATACAAATAGATGTAGAGATATACCATGTTCTTGGATTGGAAAAATCAACATTGTGAAAATGACTATACTACCCAAACCAATTTACAGATTCAATGCAATCTCTATCAAACTACCACTGGCGTTTTTCACAGAGCTAGAACAAAAAATTTCACAATTTGTATGGAAACACAAAAGACCCTGAATAACCAAAGCAATCTTGAGAAAGAAAAACAGAGCTGGAGGAATCACGCTCCCTGACTTCACACTATACTAGAAAGCTACAGTAATCAAGACAGTATGATACCGGCACAGAAACAGAAATATAGATCAATGGAACAGAACAGGAAGCCCAGAGATAAACCCACACACATATGGTCACCTTATTTTTGATAAAGGAGGCAAGAATATACAGTGGAGAAAAGACAGCCTCTTTAATAAGTGGTGCTGGGAAAACTGGACAGCTACATGTAAAAGAATGAAATTAGGACACTCCCTAACACCATACACAAAAATAAACTCAAAATGGATTAAAGACCTAAATGTAAGGCCAGACACTATAAAACTCTTAGAGGAAAACTTAGGCAGAACACTCTATGACATAAATCACAGCAAGATCCTTTTTGACCCACCTCCTAGAGAAATGGAAAAAAAAAAAAATGGGACCTAATGAAACTTAAAAGCTTTTGCACAGCAAAGGAAACCATAAACAAGACAAAAAGACAACCCTCAGAATGGGAGAAAATATTTGCAAATGAAGCAACTGACAAAGGATTAATCTCCAAAATTTACAAGCAGTTCATGCAGCTCAACGTTAAAAAAACAAACCACCCAATCCAAAAGTGAGCAGAAGACCTAAATAGACATTTCTCCAAAGAGATATATAGATTGCCAACAGACACATGAAAGAATGCTCAACATCATTAATCATTAGAGAAAGGCAAATCAAAACTACAATATGAGATATCATCTCACACTGGTCAGAATGGCCATCATCAAAAAATCTTCAAACAATAAATGCTGGAGAGGGTGTGGAGAAAAGGGAACCCTCTTGCACTGTTGCTGGGAATGTAAATTGATACAGCCACTATGGAGAACAGTATGGAGGTTCCTGAAAAAACTAAAAATAGAACTACCATACAACCCAGCAATCCCACTACTGGGCATATACCCTGAGAAAACCATAATTCAAAAAGAGTCATGTACCAAAATGTTCATTGCAGCTCTACTTACAATATCCAGGACATGGAAGCAACCTAAGTGTCCATCAACAGATGAATGGATAAAGAAGATGTGGCATATATATACAATGGAATATTACTCAGCCATAAAAACGAATGAAACTGACTTATTTGTAATGAGGTGGATGGACCTAGAGTCTGTCATACAGAGTGAAGTAAGTCAGAAAGAGAAAAACAAATATCATATGCTAACACGTATATATGGAATCTAAAAAATAATGTTTCTGAAGAACCTAGGGGCAAGATGGGAATAAAGATGCAGACTTACTAGAGAATGGACTTGAGGATATGCGGAGGGGGAAGGGTAAGCTGGGACAAAGTGAGAGAGTGGTATGGACATATATACACTACCTAATGTAAAATAGATAGCTAGTAGGAAGCAACCACATAGCACAGGGAGATCAGCTCAGTGCTTTGTGACCACCTAGAGGGGTGGCATAGGGAGGGTGGGAGAGAGGGAGATGCAACAGGGAAGAGATATGGGGACATATGTATATGTATAACTGATTCACTTTGTTATACAGCAGAAAGTAACACACCATTGTAAAGCAATTATACTCCAATAAAGATGGTAAAAGATTTTTTGGATAAAATAAATAAATCTAAAAGAAAAAAAATCAAAGGGCCCTCTGAAGCAGCAACACTGTGTGGATATCATGTCATATTAATTTAACCTGTGTTGAAGAGACTGTGTTCCAGAATGACAGGTCCAGCATATTCCAGGGAAGGTGTACATGTTTATCTAAGGGGCAGCTGAACTGATGTGTGATTACTCCAAAGTGTTTCTGTGACCTGGTGTGTTCAGTCCACATTGGAGACATTAAGGCAATTTGCTGAGGCAGGGAGGGGTAGTATAAACCATATGGAGTTTGCAGCCAGATGAACTATGGTTTGTCCCCTAATTCTGGCACTTAGATACTATGTGTCTATATTTATAGCACAGTGTCTAACAGAGTCTCTTCCTCCAAATCATTCAAATTCATCCAGAACTCTCTTTTTCAAACACAGACTAATTTTCTTTAAAACCCTTTTCATAAACTCTCGTCATTAGCAAGGTGAAATTCAAACTCCTTGGGATGGCACCTACATTTTTCTAAAGGTAGCCGCAGATGCTCTACCCAGCCTCATCTGCCATCTCCCCCTAAACACTCTTCAATTTCACCTAAAGACACACCTCCAGTGGCTCCAAAGGCATTATGAGCTACCACTTTTAGAATCCTTTTAAAATCTGTTCCCCATCTTCCAAAACCCATCTTCTCTTCTTCTAGCTGGGAAATGCCAATTCAGTCTTTAAAGTCCAACTCAGGTGGCACATCCTCTACGAAGATTTCATTTGCCAATGGCATTATTTGCCAAACCACATGCCCTTCTTTTCAATTAATGTTTACACAGTACTTCGTGGCTGAATCTTTTTTTTTTTTTTTTCTGGTACGCGGGCCTCTCACTGTTGTGGCCTCTCCTGTTGCAGAGCACAGGCTCCGGACGCGCGCAGACTCAGCGGCCATGGCTCACGGGCCCAGCCGCTCTGCGGCATGTGGGATCTTCCCGGACTGGGGCATGAACCCATGTCCCCTGCATCGGCAGGCGGACTCTCAACCACTGCGCCACCAGGGAAGCCCGTGGCTGAATCTTTTGAAGAAACTATCACTTTTAATTATTATTTCTTGATTTGTTTATTTCACTGCTAGAATTAGCTTCTTGTGAAAAGGAGCTAAATTTTATTAATTTTTGCCTCCCTAGAAACTAACAGGACTTGGCCTATGGGAGGGTATGTATGCTAGGTGAATAAATGTCTACAGGACTGATGTGAATTCAATTGTAAAAAATGGATTAAAGATAATAACCCAAAATAGAAAACTGCTGCATGATTTGCTCAAGTTGCCTGAACATGTATACTCCCCAGATAAATCTGCCTTGCACTCACATTCAGCATTTTCAGAAACACTAGTTAAGAAATTAAAAGCAGTGTAGAGACTGAATCATCACTAAGTAACCAATAACCACATTTATTTGCTAACCGTTGAATAAGTCCATTAATGCTCTGTTAGGACTAGAGTACTTCCACGGAGTATAAATTTTCTTGTAAGAGTATTAAGTAGGGAAGCTTGCCATGTCCAGAAAACACATCTGTGAGTTACTAGTTCATTGTCCATCACAGATGGCCAATTTCAGTATACGAAAAAATTGAATTCTCTTTTAATTATCAGTGGGTACTTGTAATTACAAGATTTTTTTTCATACTGGGAGCCATCCTTTTAAATGAATTGTTTTCTTTTGGTTAATCCTGAGATTAAGGCATTGACTCAATTCTCTGCAGGGCACAACAGACCCAGATCACTTCACAGATCTTAGCAAATGACAAGGATACCTGCCACAGCAAAGTGTTGGTGACAGGGAATATCTGGCACATTGAAAGAAAACAACCCACACCCTTAAGTGCAGAATCTGCTTTATCACCCTGTTAGGGAGAATCTTAAACTAGATTGCTAGCTGATTCAATTCAACCAGACAAGTAACTGAATTCTCAACTTCAATGACTTGAATGGTATTCTAACAAGACACAGGAATGAGTAAAGGAAAGACATCAGAGTTTTATTTGGCAATGGATATACAAAGTGCCTCGATTTTGCAACAAGAGGTAGTGAATCTTAAGGAGGAAGAGTACTGGACTCTGAAGGCAGAAAGATCTGTACTGGCTCAAGTCTTGGCTGTGCCACCTATTAGCTGTCTGACTCTGGAAAGGTCACCTAAACTCTCTAAATCTCAATCTCTTAATTTACAAACTAGGACTGAAAATGAACATATTTCATAGTTGAAGAATTTTCTATAATTCTTGTGGCGTATTTAGCACAGCACCGGGCACAGAGCAAAGGCTAAAATTTAGTTGGTAGTCGTATAACCCTCCATCCTTAACAACATTATATCATTCTTTTGAATCTAGACCTGAAACTAGATAATTGCAAACATCTTCAAAGATTTCATCATTAACTTTGATTCCACACAATCTTTTTTTTTTCATACGCTACCCCATCTACATGAATGGCACCATCATCCAGCAGTATTCAAACCAGAAAAGTGTAAATCATGGTGGATTCCTCCCTTTCCTTCAGCCCCCTATTTGATCCACTGACAAATTCTATTGATTCTACTATCAATACCCCCTTATTATTGCAATCACCATTGTCCAGTAAACCATCTTCTCTTGCCTAGACATCTACAGTTGATTTCTAATTGATCTGTCTTCATTGTCCCTAGATCGCTGCCATCTATTCTTTACAACACAGAAAGACGCTTTCAATGGCTTTCCATGAATTTGCTTAAAATTGAATTCAATCTCCTCCCATGACCTGAAAGGTGCTTGCCCTGTTCTTCAAGCTGCACCTGACTCCTTGTACACTGGACTCAAGCCACACTGGCTTTCTTTTTGTAACTAAAACACCTGTCCTTGTTAAATGACTGGCTCTTTCTTTCATTTTAAATCTCAATTTAACCATCATTTCTTGGGAGAAGAGTTTCTTGATCATCTTGTCTATGTATAATCCCTATCACCCGTTAGCCCTGTTATTCCCTTTCCAAGCAAACTGTTCGTTCCCTGCATAGCTCTTGTCACAATCTTTGATGTGTTTATTTGATTTCCCCACCAATTTGTAATCTGAATTTCTGTCTTTTGTGTTCCCAACTAAATGCTTGGTATATAGCATTAAAATATTTGTTAAAATACTAAGCCAGTTAAAATTTTATTGGATGTGGCAATGTGGCAGACAGTGTTTTAGACATTGTAAATATGAAGCTTAATAATGTGTAGTAACTGCACCCAAGGAGCAAACAACCTATCAGAGAGCTGCTGCCAGGGAATTCACACATTTTATAATAAGGAGGGGATGATTTGTTTAAGGTTCACGGGAGTTGATATTTGATCCTGATCTTGATAAATGAAACGTTACCAGAAAAGAAAAATGGGGATGCAGGGGGAGGAAGGAACAATGGGAAGAAGTTATTTTGGAGAGACCAAAGAACAAAGGCATGAAGGTGGATTTTAATTGCCAGGATACCTATTACCCATTGCCTTGGTTCTGAACACAAAAGAAATTGTGAAAAGATGAGGTTTTCTGAAGCCAACATAACTTATTTCTTCTGACGAACAATAACCACTGTAACCGAAACAGTATAGAATACTTGTGCTGTTATTTCGTCATCTATAAAGTGATGGGATTATAATAATATGCTTTTTATGGTTCTTCCAAATGGGAAATCTCATGACTCTTGGTTTTTCTTTTATATTATAAGCTTCTTGAGGGCAGGGATCATTGTACTGATGGCTCAATAAATGTTTAATGAATAGATTCACTTTTACACAAATTATATTCATGTGATATTTTGCCCAGTAGTCCCAATATATGTGGATTTCAAATTCTGATGCCAATTTATTAACCACTGTGAAAACCAACACAGGATCTACTTTTTGGATTGCTTTTGGAAGCAAGTTAGGTGGGTTAAATTTTAGTCAATCTTGGAATCTTAATACTTCTCTAACCTTTCCTTTATCCTATCATAAATGGATATATTAAAAAGGAAAGCATTGGAAGAGACAAAGAAAGGATAACAATAAGATAGTGATGCCTTCAACCTTCATCACCAAAATGTGTAAAAGTGAATATGTGAAGAAAGAAAAGTGCCAATGATTCCCAGAGCCAAGACAAATCATGGTAAATACTAGTTAGGTGTTGTAGTGACTGAGGGAAATTCTAGCTTCCAAAAGGATTAGAGTAGATGGAACATATGTCTTTTATGTCCTTTTAATTGTCTTTCACTCAATAATTTGGTAAAACACTAACCAGTTCCAGCAACAACAGCAAAATGGCATGATCCTCTAGCACCAGCTTGTATTTCCTTCAAATCAAACTAACATTTAGAAGAGCAGTCTTCATTTCATCACCTTTACCGAACTCTGTGCTTCATGGTCTTAACCTGCCAAGAATTTCTTTATATTCTCCCAATGTCTTAAACACGGTAAATATCCACCTACTATTGGCTCAATAACTAGTTTTTAAACAGAACTAAACGAAGAAGAGAAACCTCTCTGCGAAGTTCTATAATTGCTATCTATCTTCATTTTCTTATTTTGCATTAATTTCCTTCATGCAACCTACATGTAGCCAAATTCAAGTATATACTATGCATCTTTTTGGAGCTTTGAATATTCAACTATCTTCTCTGTCTGGAATTCCCTGTCATTCATCTTCAAAGACCTAATTTCTAACTAACATTCAAGGCCTAGTTCAAGCATACTTGTTCCTCATATCCTTCCTCATTCCTCTACTTCAAAGACATCTCTAATATTCTTCCTCCATAGCACAGAATCTATAGTTTCTTTCAATCAATTAGCACTTTCTAGATTGCTTTATACATACTAATTTACAAACCTAATTTCCCCTAGTAAAGTACATCCCCAAGGGGGAAAAGCATCTCTATCATATTAGGTTTCTGGTTTGAATAACTGGGTGCCTAAGAGAGTCTTTTACTGAGAAAAGGAAGGACAGACAGTCAAGACTCAATTTGTTTGCTCTCAACTCTGAAGGTATCTGGAAGAAAACTAGGCTGAAACAAAAAAATATAATTTTTAATAAAACTTCATCAAACTGGTACACTTAAAATACATATTGTATGTCACTTATGCTTTAATGAAAGTTGATGTTTAAGAGTAATGGTTTTCAATATTTCAATATTGCTTTTATTTACTATTATATCACATATTCATTGCATATTTTCTCATGTTGTGGTTAGCAAAAATACACAAATCACTCTCTCTGACAACCTATCTCTACCCATAATTGAAGTCTCCCCAAAATATCATTTTATATTATAACCTTTAAGAGTTAAAAGCACAGTAAATTAAACAAGGGAAAAATCAAATAAGGGCTTCTTTTAATGCATTTAATTTTATCTTTAATTTCATTCTGAAATAATTTCAGACTTACAAAAAAGGGTGAAAATATAGAACAAAGAATTTCCACATACCCTTCACCCAGGTTCTTCAAATGCTAACATTTACCAAAATCACAGTATACAGTACAAATCTAGAAAATTAATATTAATGTGATACAATTAACTAATCTAAAGACCCACTTAACATTTTGTCAATTGTCCCACTAATATCCTTTATTTGGTCCATGATCCAATCTATGCCATTCGGTTGCCGTATCTTCTTAGTCTTCCTGAATCTGGGACAGTTCCTCAGTTTTTCCTTCATGACCCGGAGAGTTTTGAAGATTACTGGTCAGTTAGTTTGTAGAATGCCCCTCAGTTTGAGTTATTCTGATGGCTCCTCATGATTAAATTCTGTTATGAGCTATAATAGCACAGAAGTGATATTGTGCCCTCTAGAGCACAGGATGTTAATGTGACTCATTAGGGGTAAGATTAACTTTGACCCTGTGGTTAAGATGCTGTCTGCCAGGTTTCACAAATGTAAAGTTACTCATTTTCCCTTTGTGATTAATAAGTCCTTTGTGAGGAGATACTTTGAGACTATGTATATACCCGATTTCTCATTATATTTTCGTCCACTAATTCTGTCATTCATTGATGGTACTTCTCTGCAAAAATTATTACTGTAGTGTTTGGCAATTAGCAATTTTTTAAATTTCTATCATTTCTGCTACATTTATTAGCTGGAGTTCTACTATAGGGAAGAAATGTCCCCCATTTACTTAGTCAATTATTATATTATATTAGGCAGTAATTTACATAGTCATTTATTTGCATCAGTATTAACTCACAACAATTTCTTGTGTATATGCCCAGCAGTGGGATTGGTGGGTCGTATGGTAGGTATATTTTTAGTTTTTTAAGGAACCTCCATACTGTTCTCCATAGTGGCTGTACCAAGTTACATTCCCACCAACAGTGCAAGAGGGTTCCCTTTTCTTCACACCCTCTCCAGCATTTATTGTTTCTAGAGTTTTTGATGATGGCCATTCTGACTGGTGTGAGATGATACCTCATTGTAGTTTGGATTTGCATTTCTCTAATGATTAGTGATGTTGAGCATCCTTTCATGTGTTTGTTGGCAGTCTGTATGTCTTCTTTGGAAAAATGTCTATTTAGGGCTTCTGCCCATTTTTGGATTGGGTTGTTTGTTTTTTTTGATATTGAGCTACATGAGCTGTTTGTATATTTTGGAGATAAATCCTTTGTCCATTGCTTCATTTGCAAATATTTTCTCCCATTATGAGGGCTGTCTTTTCGTCTTGTTTATGGTTTCCTTTGCTGTGCAAAAGCTTTTAATTAAGTTTCATTAGGTCCCATTTGTTTATTTTTGTTTTTATTCTCATTACTCTAGGAGGTGTGTCAAAAAAGATCTTGCTGGGCTTCCTTGGTGGCGCAGTGGTTGAGAGTCCGCCTGCCGATGCAGGGGACAAGGGTTCGTGCCCCGGTCTGGGAGGATCCCACATGCCACGGAGTGGCTGGGCCTGTGAGCCATGGCCAGTGAGCCTGAGCGTCCGGAGCCTGTACTCCACAACGGGAGAGGCCACAGCAGTGAGAGGCCCTCGTATCGCAAAAAAAAAAAAAAAAAAGATCTTGCTGTGATTTATGTCAAAGAGTGTTCTGCCTATGTTTTCCTCTAAGAATTTTATAGTGTCTGGCCTTACATTTAGAAAAAACCATAATTCAAAAAGACACATGCACCCCAATGTTCATTTTAGCACTGTTTACAATAGTCAGGACATGGAAACAACCTAAATGTCCATCAACAGAGGAACAGATAAAAGAAGATGTGGTACGTACATACAATGGAATATTACTCAGCCATAAAAAGTAACGAAATTGGGTCATTTGTAGAGACGTGGATGGACCTAGAGTCTGTCATACGGAGTGAAGTAAGTCAGAAGGAGAAAAAGAAATATTGTATATTAACGCATATATGTGGAATCTGAAAAAATTGGTATAGACGATCTTATTTACAAAGCAGAAATAGAGACATGGACATAGAGAACAAACGTATGGCTACCAAGGGGGAAAGGGGTGGTGGTGGGATGAATTGGGAGATTGGGATTGACATATATACACTATTGATACTATGTATAAAATAGATAATGAGAACCTACTGTATAGCACAGGGAATTCTACTCAATGCTCTGTGGTGACCTAAATGGGAAAGAAATCCAAAAAAGAGGGGATATATGTATACATATAGCTGATTCACTTTGCTGTACAATAGAAACTAACGCAACCTTGTAAAGTAACTATACTCCAATAAAAGTTTAAAATATAGAGACTTTCTTTTGTTGTATGTATTATAATTCATTATTATCATTTTTTTTTTTTTGCTCATATTATCTCAGATTTGGCAATTGGGAGCTACTTTAATTTGGGTCTACAACAGGGTTCTTAACCTAGATGAGTTTCAAGTGGGCTTTGTTTTTCTTAAACGGTAAGTGTTATTTTCCCCTTAAGTACAATTTTCATGGTTTGCCTCAAATTCGTAAATAAATCCAAGACTCTAAAAAAATTCAAAACCATTGTTCTTATCTACTAATACATACATTATGACTGCTGTATTATTTTGATTAGTTGGAGTTTTGAGGTTTGAGGTGATGATTATGGACCAGGCCAGAAAATTAAGAAAAGAGTAAAAGTCAGCAGTATTTTCTTCACTCCTGCAAGTCACTATGATGTTACACAGTAGTTAACATTATAGCCTACTTTTTTGAGTGGCCCATTCGAAGCATAAATGACTACATATGTTCTTCAATTCTCATCACAAAGTGTCCTTCAAATACATTTTTGAAAACTGTGTACTAATAACTATTAACATAAATGTTGAAGTGACGTGGAATTAAAATGGGAGCCAGAGACAAAACCAGTCTGGCCCTGCAACCAGGTACTTGACACTAGGTAAGTAACCTACCAATTATCCTCAATCTCCATAATCTTCAAAAAGGAAATGTGAGAGAGGATCACCTCTATTGTTTCCTCCTGAGTTCTAAAGTGTGATTCTATGCTAGGACATATCAGTGGTAACTTTTACCTAAAGGACCTCTGGCAGAGAGAACAAATGGCTGAAAAGACAAACACATTAGAAAACAGACTTCTATTATAGTAAATCACACTAAACTCATTTCGTAGAAGGAGCTTCATGAATCTTGCTTGAGTTATAGGACATTAGACTTCAGCGATGAAAAATTTATAGGATAGAATTAGTCTTTGAAATTCTACTTTCTTTTGTTCTTGATCATTAAATAGCCTTCCACCTCGCCTTTTATGATTGTAAGTCAAGACCATTTTAAAAATTTTTAGGGCATTTCCTCCTTTTACCTTCAGAATATTGCCAGGAACCATTCTTTTCCATCATATATTAAGAAAGAAGACCTGGTACCTATTCCTTTCATTTCACTGGTTTTCCTCTCAGCAAGGTTTATGTTTTCCCCTGCAGCAGTTAAGACATATCTCATAAAAAAGAAATAGTATAAGGGCATAAAGCTCTTGAGTTAGTAATTAACAAGTCAAAAGACTTTAAAAAGAAAACTATATTCAGCTCAAGAAAAAGTTCTTACCAGCCTAGAAGACTCAGAGTTCAGTAAGCTGAGCTTCACGGTAGCTCAGATAACAAATTTCTGCCAACAGTGTTTGGCTATCAAGATACAAAGAAAAACAAAATTTGGGGGAAATTTCCAGGATAGTTTAATTACTTACATTTTTCATTCTAAGGAATTTCATTTCTATTTCTTTATTGTCAAAGATTCCCCCCCATTCTCTCCTCTCAGTTCTTGTCCTTTATTGTCCTACTGTGATTTTTAACTAGGGGTGTTCATCAAAATTACCCATTACGCTTGAAAAACAATAACTCTTAAGTCTGTATCCCAAACACTCCTGACTTGGTAGCTTTTTCTTGATTCTGCAGCTTTTTTCTTACAGTTCATGATTCATCAGACCAGACCACTCTTTCTTCAGTTTTTTGCCTGGTTCTCTTCCTCACAGAATGCCTGTATCTCTGCCTACATGATATGTCAGAGATGCTTTCCCTAACTTCCTATTCAAAGTAGTCCCTCCTTCTCTCTCCTCAACAATATCCCTTTACTCTTATCTATATTTCTTCTTGGCAGTTATTACTACCAAATATTACACATTTACTTCTTCTTTTGACTATTACTTTTCTCCTAGTCCAAGCACCAAGAGGGCAGAGAATTTCTATTGTGTTCATTGGGATATTTATACCCTACGTCTAAGGTAAGCCTTGCCCATAGTAGGCAATGGATCAACTTTTGTAGAAGGAGATATGTTCCACAGCTGAGACCCACTTTCCCAGCAAGTCAGCAATGTTACAAAATAGTAAAATGAAAATCTCTCAGTATAACAAGATATGACACGAGATCCTAAAAAAGTCTTAACTATATATCACATCTTTTATTTGAAATATAAAAAGCTTCTCAATAATCTAAGAATGGGCGTTAGTCATGCTCTTTTAAAATATATTCATATCTGTTAATTTTTTCTTTATAGATGAGTCTGGGAGAAATTTCGAGATCTACAAAAGGGAAGAGTTAAAAATAAAAGGAGATGGAAGGCAACGGACAATTCTCGCCTTCACTGATTCTTTCGCAAAGGAGCTGTGGGATGGGTGGAGAGCATCTGTCCCCTCTTAAGGAGTCATATCAAAATCATCTGGGGCCTGTTCAGACCTGTTCACTTGACCCTTGAGCCCCCAGAGAAAAGTGCTAATTTAGTGAGCTGTCTTTCCAGTGTTCAAATCCCCAGATTTGCACAACAAATCACCTATGGAACTTTACCACATTCATATGCACAGTCACCACTATCATTAGGCAATATGGCCCTAAAACAAAACATATTTGTGTCAAAGAGGTGGCAACTAGTATGGTTAATCGAAAACAGCAGATAAACCAAAGCTCTTTAACATTACTCGTGACATATAATATATTGTGTTTTAAGTGTTCTCCTTGGTTACACTTAAACTATGATTAATCTGAGTTGAAATTAAATATAACAAATTTTCTAAACAAGTTTCACCTCCCCATAACCCTACCTCCTCCTCCTTCTACCTTGTTAAAGCAGAGGCAATAATTTATTCTCTCACAGTTTCCATGGGTCAGGAATGTGGAAGCAAAACTTGGCTGGGTGATTCTAGCTTGGTTTTTCTCATGAAGTCTAAGTCAGATGTCAGCTGGGGCTGTTCAACTGAAGGCTTGACTGGGGTCAAAAGATATAAGGATTCCACTTTTGTTTTTCATTTTATTATTTTTTAAAGCCACTTTATTGAGGTATGATTGACATGTAAAAATCTGTACATATTTAATGTATATAACTCAGTGAGTTTGGGAATAAATACACACCCACGAAACTAACATCACCATCAAGACTACAGACATATCCATCACCTCCCAAAGTTTCCTTCTGCTCCTTTATTATTAATTAATTTTTTTGTGGTAAGAACACCTAACATAGTATCTACCCTCCTAGAAAATTATAAGTATACAATATAGTATTGTAAGCTATAGGCAATATGCTACATAGTAGATCTCCACAACTTGTTTTGTGTAATTGAAACTTTGTACTCTGTGACCATCTCCTCCTCATTTTCCTACTCCCTCTGTTCCCTGGCAATTATCATTCTAGTCTCTGCTTCTATAAGTTTGAATATTTTAGATTCCACATATAAGTGAGATTATGCAGTATTTGTCTTTTTGTGTCTGGTTTATTTCATTTAGCATAATGGCCTCCAATTCCATCATGTTGTTGCCAGTAGCAGGATTTTCTTCTCTTTAAGGTGGAATAATATTCCATTTTGTGTATAAACCTCATTTTCTTTATTCATTCATCCATGGCTTGATAATTAGGTTGCTTTCATATCTTGGATTTCACCTTTAAGGTGGCTTACCTGTACGGATGGCAAAGTGATTGCTGGCTGTTGGCCAGAGGTATCAGTTATTCTTCACACGAGCCTCTCCACAGAGATGCTTGAGTGTTCTCACAGCACGGCAGCTGCTTTCCCCCAAGACCTGTTTCTGCCCTAAACACTGGGGTAGAGTTTTTTTCTTCTACCCTTCCCCTAGACGCAATGAGTCTTTGTCTATTGCCTGGACACAACAGGCTTTGCTGCACCTCCTCCAGCAGTGTAAGACTCTTACTTTTTGGAGAAAATGGTCCCAGGAAGGGAGCAAGGCTTTGTGCCTGCCCCCCTCTCCAGGTTATTCTTGACAATGAAACCCACTCAGTGAGGTCTGCATCCCTCTCTCCAGATGCTGATCAAGGATCATCAGTGGCAAAAGGGAACAGGGTTCATGAGAATGGGGGCTGAGATGGGGCTCCATCCCAGGCTCCATACATCACCCTGAGAAAATCCCTTGGTGTTTTCTGCCCTGAGAGTCTGGGAAAATCAGGGGCATCAAATGCGGGTGAGAGGCTGTGCTCCTTATTTAGATCTCCCACAACAGTTGAGCAAATATCAACTGGCCATCTGTCAAGCACCTTCTCAGTTCTAGACATGCTATGTTCACACTCTCCTTTCTTCTTTAGAACTCTCCTGTGAGCATAGGACTGCTATCCTCATCGCACTGGTGAGGAAACCGAGGTATTGGGAAGTTGCTACTTGTACCTACAAGGCCTCTCACCTTGGGCAGGCTTAGACCCAAGACTGTCTTGCCTTTCCTCTATAGTCTGCCGCCTTCTACACATTTACAGGTGTTTAAAATAAAGGCTGCAGCTCAGGAACAGCCAAATGGAAGAGATGCATAAGGCAAGGTCTTGGGGGAGGGGTACAGAGCTTCCATGCTCTTTCCAGGCTGTCACCCTCCCAGCACTGTGATGTGTTCACCAACACAGAAGCTCCACCCTGTCTTCTTTTGATGGTTACCATCACCACATTATCATTATCTGAGACTCTCTTACAACCTTCAAATAATTTTAAAAATTTACCTCAATTTTATTGACATTTTAAAGCCTCTGTTTCCTCTAGAAAAAAAAGGTAATAATAATTCCCATCTTGCAATATACTTAAAAAAAATATAGACACCCAATAAATGCTAATTTACTTCCTAAACACTGCTTTCATAATATTGTTAAGCTGATTAAAGCCTTCATTTGTCATTTATATCCTCTTATTTCAAGTCCAAAGTTTCTGCCTCTCAAGATTGTTCATAATCTACCTCTATGTTCTTTACACTCATTTGTTCATTTATCCATTCTTTCGCTAAACATATGTTTAACATTTAATAATTTAAGAACCCTTTTCAAGATAAGAAAGTATGAAGTTCAGTTTAAATTAAAGAGACAACCATGAAGCAAATCACTGGGACCTCAAAATACTCCCTTGGTTCAGGAACTATGTGGTAAATATCACCTGGGTTTGATATGGAGACTATATTTGACTACCAGGTAAACTAAAAGAAGAGTGTATTTGCTGACTAGTTAACTAAGGTAGAGATACCAAAGGAGACTAACAGAAACTGTGCTTTTCCTCTACCATAGGGACACGTTTCTCCCCATATCGGTGCAAGGAAATACACTTTTTGCTGTCAATTTCTTCTACAGTTTCTGTCTGAACCTATGTGGCATGTAAAGAAAGCCTCTGTGTTTGTGTAGGGCTTGAGTTTGGTGAGCCATGATTTTAGATAACCATAGGAAGTCATAAAATGGCTAGCATAGGAGTTAATAATTATTCCAACATTGTTAGGGAAAAAAACCAATTTTCTTGGCTTCAAATTTCCATGAGGTAGTTTCATTAGAATATCATTATTGGTTTTCTTCATGCCTCCAACTCTGATTTAATTGATAAATTTGAGATAAGGCATGCTCATCTCAGTGCTGTAGATCTAACAGTCTACAATAGGGCAATGGGCGGAGGGAGGAAAGAACGAGATTCAGTCTTCTATCTGTCATGCTTAAAGCTCTCTACCTGTCCTATAAAGGAGACCTGAAATTATCCAGTCAGATAGAGATGGGGGGTTGTGAGTAAGATTGTCTAATTTAGAACAAGGTTTCTAAACCTTAGCACTGTTGACGTTTTAGACTGGATAATTCATATTCCTTTATTGTATAGGGCTGCCCTTGTGTTGTAGGTAGTTTATCTCCTACTAGTGGCAGTAGCATCCCTTCCCAGTTATGACAACCAAAAATGTCTCCAAACATTGCCAAATATCCCTGATGGAAGGGGCTGGAACAAAGTGCTCTCCACTGAGAATCACTGATTTAGAATAAGAAAAATCTTTGTGGCTATAAATTTAAGTCATGTGCAATTCAGCTCTTATAAATAATAAAACTATTTATTCTCCATCTGTCTGTTCACCATATCTTTCAGTTGGCTCTAAACTTGGGAAGGGAAGGGGGGACTGTTATTATTATCTCCTCAAGACCTCTACCTACATTAATTACTTCAGATGCAATGAGCTTATTAAGTTTGAAAAATTATTTTCTCTTTTCCAGTTCCATTCTCTGATGCTCAATTAGCTTTAGAATAATTTCTAGTATTTGAGCCAGAGACTCAGCCTATTACTTAATCTATTTAATGGTATTAAAAACAAAAGTCCTTTTTTGATGGTTATAAAACCAAAACTGCAGCACTTTATTCCTTGACACCTAAGCTTACTGTCTGGTGAATATATTATATTCATTTCTACTTTCTTGTCAATGGAGTCTACCCAGAAAACCTTTACAATTCCATGTGCCCTTTAAAAAACTAAAGAAAACAAATGAAAAAAACCCTGAAAACAAAGCCCTAAAGACCCAATTTAACCTCCAGCTTCCTGATGAATTAGAGAAATAGTGAGCATCTTGTACAGTCTTTCAATTTTATGAATACAGAAACTAAACCCCAGGAAGGGACATGACTATCTAAGGTCACGAAGTCAACCAGGTACAGAGCTAGAGGTAACGCCTCTGCCTCCTCTAAGTTCCAGTTTAATACTCTCAACACTTCACAACTTGATGACTGTTGCTCCCTCTAAAGTCTTGAAGAATTTATAATGCAGCGCCTCCCGATATATCTTAACAATAGCATGCCTTTTATCGCTCAACCTTTGCATTTTTTTGCATCTTTTTTTATCCTTGACTGAATTATAAGTACTGTGAGGCCAAGGACTGTATTGAGTTTCTGCTGCATTACTCCAAGAGCCTCCTGTAGGTCTGAGCACCCCTTAGGGTCTAGGTCTATCCTGATTGACTGCCTCACTAGTGGTAGGAGAAAGCAGCCCAGGGGCACAATGCATAATGCAAGTAAAAACAGCATCTCCACAGGAATTTGTTTTCTGCGTGATAATCAGTCTTCATAATGGGAATTAGTGCCAATGAACAAATAAAAATGTGTCTGAGTTTCTATATTCATTTTCCATTTCACAGAGACATGGTATGTGTAGAATTTTATACATTGGCATCTCAATGAACGAAATATATTTTTAATATATTGGCATCAGTATTAGGATGAATAAACTCATGATAAGTAAAACTAATAATTTTTCTTCTCCAGTATAATTGTTGGAAATCTAATTTTAAGCATGGAAAAAAGAAGGTAAAATACCCAAAGAATTACATTAAAAGTCAAAAAGCTGAAAGAGAGAATAGGCTTGGGTACTAAATTTGCCAGGTCAATACAATATGTATTTTACAATTCTAGAAAATAAAACATATAAAATAAAGTATACTACAGTCTCAATTATCTTTTAGAAGTAGATGATTTATATATTATTTCTCCTCAACTGCTCTCTGCCAGTTCACAAGGAAAAAAGAACACCAGTTTGAGAATACTGACTAAATTTCTTCTGGACAAGAGTAAGGCTAATAAAGAAGACATAAAGAACAAATTTAAAAAGAGTCCTTTATAACTTCCAGGGCAGCACTTGTGCCAAGAGCTGACTGTGCTTTGTACATATATTACCTTCAATTGTAATGTTGAAAAACATTGCTCTATTCAAAAGCTCTAACAATAAGCATCCACACAGAGTTAGCAGGCCTAAATAATTCCTCATCATCCTGGGATGCAAAATGATGCTGGAAAGAACTATCTTGTATGTTAAATATGTAGGTCAATATTTGAACTGAATGCAGTTATGGACACATTTTGGATGTGGGGCGCAGTCATGGGAGACGTCACAGAGGTTTCCAAAAGGCTCTAGCAGAACAAGGGAAGTGAATTAAAAGATCAAAAAAACCTCAAAAAGGAGTCAATACTCACAATGTTCATCAGGGTGAGGAGGTAGTTTTGGACGTGCTCCTTGCCATGGAAACGGACCACAGAGTCATCCACTCCCAGCAGCACCTCGATGTTGTAATCGTTTTCTCCCGCGTGTCTGCGTCGCCTCATGGCTTCATTCAACTGCTGGTCAATGTTGCTGTAAACAGTACCTAGATCATCAAGGCCTTCCAGATCCGATTCTATTAAGAAACAAAAGGAACCCAGGCATTTCAGTTTCCCCAATGGGCCTTCTAGTAACTTCTTACAAAAAAAGATCTTCTTGGGGAACTATAATTATCATCCATAGTCACCAAGATGTAGCTTTTCAGTTTATTCCTTAAATAATGTGCAAGTGCATGTGTTCAGATAGACCTCCTATAAATTCAACACAGAACAGCAACACTGAGGGCAAAATAATATTACTGCATAGAAAGCAGTGCCACCAGCCAGACCGACTGTTCCAGGAGGAACAGAGTATTTAGTCTTCCTCCAGCTGTATCCTCAGTGCAGAGCCAAAGGGTGCAGAACATACGTGGGCTAAGTAGCTATTAAATAAACGGAGACTATAAACTTAAAGTTCACAGCTTGATAAGTTTACAGTGGTTAAGTTACTTTAATTATGGAGTGTGGAATTTGTATCACATAAATCTAAACTGCTTCTTTTTCAAGTAGCCTTAACTTAAAAATCAAATTATAGCATGGCAACACAACAAACAGCATTTAGTGGTATGACTATCAGTGACCATATATTACTTTATTTCTTATGAGTGTGGTTTTCTAGTGAATGCTGCTAGGCAGACAATATAGGTCTTCCACATTTGTACTGGCCATCATCTGGATAGCAGGCCATTTCGATAGCTGTATATCTGAATCCGTGAGATACCAAAGTAAAAATTCAGTCAGAAAATTACCTATAACAGAAGAATATAAAAGTATAAACTATTTTATGCTGTGGAAGGAACTTAATTATTTTTACTTTCCAAGCAGATATACATATACATAATACACAGAGAGAGATATACAGATATACATGTACATATATATCTCTAGATCATCTATGTATCTATCTATGTACCTGCTTGCTATCTATCTATCTACCTATCTGTCTATCTGTCTATCTATCTACCTGGAGAGAAAGAGAGTGAGAGGCATTTTCAGGTTCTAGTTATCTAGATTATCTAATTACCTAGATTCAGATTACCATAGTTTTGGTGAAGAAAATGCTTTGGTGAATTAAAAAATAAAATATGTTATTTGAATACTAAAATAAAAGTTATTAATCAAAACTGCAGGTACAGAACTGAAAGAATACTCATTCCCATTTCAAATATATGAAACCTGGAAAGGATTTTATTTTACATACTGCCTTGATGACTAAAACAATCACATATCTAAAAAGAAGTCTGACAGAACCAATTCTGACTCACGCTTTATATGGAGGCTTATTTAGCGTTGTACTGAGGCCTGTAAGCCATTTGAAGCAATGTCTGACATTAATGAATAGGCATCTCCCTCTCCATCTTTGTGGTGTTAGTAAAGTTGAGGGGGAAAAAGCAGTGTCTCTTGGTCAAGAAGATTGATAACCAAGCCCTAGCCACATGGGACTAGAAGTAGTAGAAATAAAGATCTCACTCATACCCTTTCCACTTTTAAAAAATATAGAGAAACACCAGCACCCTCCCCTACAAGTATGGGCACAGCCTCTGAATATGACTACTGAGGTTTGAAAGCTATACTGTAATTTACTTTGACCCAAGCCCAAATGCTAGATCATTAACTGGGATTTTTCTGCTCATCAGGGAATCACATTGGCTCTACAATAAGTAAATAACTCTCACCACCATCCACATCAAATAGAAATCTTTCCTTACAAGCTGTTTTTAAGAGCTGTAAACCCACACTGAGGGCAAGAGACTACACCTGCAAACAGCTTTACTATTCAACCTCAGTCTCTTCACACACTTGAGAATGTGAAAGGTTGTGATAGCTAGCGTACAAATAGGAAATTCATACATGAGCTCCCAGTTCTAAAAATGGCTCTTTTTGGCAGAACTGTCAGTGGCAGTATCCAATGGAAATATACTAGCAATGTCATCATGTCATTAAGTCTGATGCATCAATGAAGAAGGCTGAATACTTATTTCAGAAGGACAGTTCATCTTGCTCTAAGATACCTTTGGTTTGGCCTTTGCATCCCTCCTAAAATAGGTGGTTTTTTGGTAAGTGAATCTATTTTTTCATTGCATGAGGAACCTGAGAAGGAAGAAGGACGTCTTTTTCTTTCAACCATTGCTTTCATTCAATCAAGAATACTTCTTACATTTAGGTCTTTAATCCATTTTGAGTTTATTTTTGTGTATGGTGTTAGGGAGTGTTCTAATTTCATTCTTTTACATGTAGCTGTCCCGTTTTCCCAGCACCACTTACTGAAGAGGTTGTCTTTTCTCCACTGTATATTCTTGCCTCCTTTATCAAAAATAAGGTAACCATATGTGTGTGGGTTTATCTCCGGGCTTTCTATCCTGTTCCATTGATCTATTGTTCTGTTTTTGTGCCAGTGTCATACTGTCTTGATTACTGTTGTTTTGTAGTATAGTCTGAAGTCAGGGAGTATGATTCCTCCAGCTCCGTTTTTCTTTCTCAAGATTGCTTTGGCTGTTCAGGGTCTTTTGTGTTTCCATACAAATTGTGAAATATATTTGTTCTAGTTCTGTAAAAAATGCCATTGGTAGTTTGATAGCGATTACACTGAAACTGTAGATTGCTTTAGGTAGCATAATCATTTTCACAATGTTGATTCTTCCAATCCAAGAACATAGTATCTCTCTCCAAGGAAGATATACAGATTGCCAACAAACACATGAAAGGATGCTCAACATCACTAATCATTAGAGAAATGCAAATCAAAACTACCATGAATTATGACCTCACACCAGTCAATGGCCATCATCAAAAAATCTACAAACAATGAATGCTGGAGAGGGTGTGGAGAAAAGGGAACCCTCTTGCACTGTTGGTGGGAATGTAAATTGATACAGCCACTATGGAGAACAGTATGGAGGTTCCTTAAAAAACTACAACTAGAACTACCATATGACCCAGCAATCCCGCTACTGGGCATATACCCTGAGAAAACCATAATTCAAAAAGAGTCATGTACCACAATGCTCACTGCAGCTCTATTTACAATAGCCAGGACATGGAAGCAACCTAAGCGTCCATTGACAGATAAATGGATAAAGAAGATGTGGCACATATATACAATGGAATATTACTCAGCTATAAAAAGAAATGAAATTGAGTTAGTTGCTGTGAGGTGGATGGACCTAGAGTCTGTCATACAGAGTGAAGTCAAAAAAAGAAAAACAAATACCGTGTGCTAACACATATATATGGAATATTTAAAAAAAAATGTTTCTGAAGAACGTAGGGGCAGGACAGGAATAAAGACGCAGACGTAGAGAATGGACTTGAGGACACGGAGAGTCGGAAGGGTAAGCTGGGACGAAGGCAGAGAGTGGCACTGACATATATACACTGCAAAATAGCTAGCTAGCAGGAAGCAGCCACATAACACAGGGAGATCAGCTCAGTGCTTTGTGACCACCTAGAGGGGTGGGATAAGAAGGGTGGGAGGGAGACGCAAGAGGGAGGAGATATGGGGATATATGCATATGTATAGCTGATTCACTTTGTTATAAAGCAGAAACTAACACACCATTGTAAAGCAATTATACTCCAATAAAGATGTTAAAAAAAAAAAAAAAGAATACTTCTGTCCCTATTTCCTCCTGTGCCATATAGTGTTCTTTTCTGTGATTCCTAAAGTGGGCAATGTCAAACATTTGAAAAAAAGACAGTGGTGGAATAACTTCTGGTATGTTTTATTTATATACATCCCTATTAATTAACCAATAGGTCTGAGGCTGTGAAACATCTTCATTCATAATGAATTTTTCGCAGTATACATACTTTACGATATAATGTTCACAAGCTTTGTAATCAGATATACCTGGCTTCAAATCCTGGCAGTGTCGCACCCTAGAAGTGTGATTTTACTTAAGATGCCTAACCTCTCTGAGCCTCAGTTTTCTCATCTGTAGAATGGGATAATAATACCTCTTTTGCAGAGTTGTTGTGATTATATAATTAATATTAGTAAAAACACTGTATACAGTGCTTAGATATAAGTGCTCAACAAATTGTACTTACTGCTATTACTACTACTATGATGATGATGATGATTATGATGATGATGCTGATTTCCCATTATGATAGGTTTTCTATACCTTTTAAAGCTTCCTACATTTTATTTTATATGTCACATATCAAATGGTTATAGTTCTTTTAAAATAGAGGTGAGAAAAAATCTGGAATTAATAAAGGAAAATCTGAATTGCTGATAATTTTAGAAAGAATGAGGGTAACAATATCTCATGAAGAGCACAAAGTAGATAAAGCGGAGAAGAATCTAGCATGTTTACTTTCAGTTAAAATTAGGATTAAATCCAATGAGACAAACTTGCTTAGTAGATTAAACATCTAATATCAAATTGGAAAGAGCTTATAGATGGCACTGATCTTCACTCAGTGCATATTTATTGAGTACCCACTCAATAAATGGTAGATCCTGAGAAGATTAAGAACTCTTTAGTTGTTAACTCTGGGAACCACACGGTTGTACCAGATTTATATTCAGAATGAAGCTGAATTTGTATCATGTAGTCACAGACAATTATATTGGCTTAAATCACTTCCACAAGTTCTACTTTAAACGGACCTAATCAGGGTATTAGAACATGCCTTTTAGTAATAGTTCACACCTTTCTAAAGCTTCAGAGTTTAAAAGCAGGCACACACTTTGACAAAATGTGTGTAATTCTAATTCTGTGTCTACTTCTACCATTCTCTCTGTGCCCCCGTAAGCATAGGAATAAGAACACTTAAAGGTGAATATCATGTTAATCATGTCCAAACACTCCCTATCAGATCTGTTTTCTGCTTTAAGGACTGAGGAATCACAGAGAAGTCAATAGGCAAGTTCAAGAAGTGAAAGCAGAGTGACATTTTGTGCTGGGTGTTGCAAACTATGGATCTCTGTGACACACTGTTGGCATCCTGCTAAGTAAGTGCATTCAAGGTGATTTGAAAGGCTGTGGCTGAGTTGGACAGCAGAGATTGATTGATGTGATAACAGAATTAGCAGGAAAACTGAGCATCTTAAAATATATCAATCAATAAATAAGGTCTTGCAATAAGTATAGTGTGCTACTTATTCCCCATGCTTCATTCCGAAAAACTGATGCTTAGGGTACTTTTCAAGCTTCACAGAAATATCAAAGGCAATCCCCTTAGCACTTAGAGTGAGTTTTCTGTTTTTCAAACTATTTGGGAAATGTATGTTTTTGAAACTTACCTTAGAAGTTACTGATGAGAATTAATTAATATTTTGGAAACATTTTGATGGTACCCTTTTTTGTACCCCGTAGCTTCCCAATGGCTGTAAAGGCACTTTCAGAAAAATAATGATTTTACTATAAATTTACTATAAAGCCTGTTTTTACAGAAAATATGAAATGTTTGGGGGCAAACAGGTGACCAATCAAGTCACAGTAAATATAGTTATTTTTAGAGTTAAAGATAGGATATAGTGTTAAATCAGAATTTTGAACTTACCAAATAGATAAAGTAGAATATAATTCGTTTTGCTAATTTATAACACTTGGGCCTAAGACATTTTCAGGATGGAATATGGCATGTTTACATGCTTAATTACATTTACAGGAAATCTAAGTGTAGATTGGTGAAATCACTTCTCACCCCAGAAAAAATTCCTATGGTTAAAAAATGACAGGAGACAAACTTAAAATTGGAAAGGTACAAGTTCTGATCAAATTCTGAAACTGATACAGATACATTTGAGGTTGGGATACAATCTTAAGCATACTGTGATAGGGAATGTGATAGAAGCATCTACCCTACATCCATTCTGTTATGCCTAAGGAATAGATTGTCATTCTATGTGAGGTAGAAATAAACCCAGTTAAAAGTCATTCGCAGACTCCCTTGAGACTAAGGACCACACATCTCTAGTCCTTCACTTAGTATTCCTTCCAGCTGCCTGGACCTTGGTCATGATATCAAGAGTTCTTTGAGGTAAGCCTGGATTCAAGGCATGTGCTTAGTTTGGTAGAATAGCTATAAAGAAGGGATCTGACCCCAAGGTGACTACGGAGCTGGCATCCCAGCCCTGGAACCGACTTCATTACACAAAGTGCTATGGAGGACAGCACTTCCATCCTGTTTAGGCCATGTTTGGGTTTTCTTTTATATGTCACTGAATCTAGTCTTAATAGATATGACATTGACAATATTTAATTTTATTGTGTAGATTCCCTCTGCTCTCCTACTCCCTTTGGGAATGCAAGTTAATTTCATGTTAATAAGAGAATGATAAAGTAAGATTCACTTTACCAAAATGTCCCACAGCAGCTTTCTCTGTAGTGTATCTACTTCAGAAAATGAGGGAAAAAATGTTTTGCAGTAACAATAAACACAGAATGAATCTATATGTAGAAATTTGGCATTCTTCATGAACAGACTCCTGCCGTGAAAATGAAGTGACTGGAATGCCAGCTGGATTTTCCAATGGTAGGTGGAGATCCTAAGATCAGAGCTAAAAATAGGCGTAAAATCCAACACATGTCATCTGTTAAGGTCAGAAACAGAGAGGAGTTAACTTAAGTAATTGTTTTGACCTGTTTGTATCATTGGACAGTGATTTTTCCATTGATATAATTTAAATAAATTTATATTGTTGTGATTCCAAAAAGATACAGTAACAGCATCTCCACACATATGGGGGTACCATTATACCAAGATTAATAAAATGTTTTTTTGAAAAGCAGCTGAATCCTTCAAGAACTGGGAAATTCCATAGTGATAGTTCAAAGAACTATATTCAGGCCAATTTATGATGCCAATTTTGAAGTTTCATTAAGTAACTGTTGCTCTTCTTAAAAAAAGACATTACCGTTGAATGAATATTAGTTTCCGTGATTTCTTTTCCCCAATAGTTCTAATTCTAAAGTACATGTTTGCTTTTGTTTTCACTGACTACTTTAAGGGGTAGCAGATGGCATTTTTAAACGGAAAACTTCTTACTTTTTAAGTAAAAAAACCCAATGTTTTCATGCTTTGAGTTTGTGATCATTAGCGAATGAACAAAATAGAAAGGTCACTTCATTGTCCAATATACAGAAACTCCTGACTGTTATAACAATCTCCTATATGTCAGTTAGAACGTTTTTAGCTTCAAATAAAGAAAACTTTATTTAAAGTGTCTTAAACAATCAGGAAATATATTAATTTGCACTACAAGAGGTCCAGAGGTAGGGTGATTCCTGGGCTAATCAGTTCATCAATAGATCAGGTACACGCTTCTTTCCATCTTTTCACATCCTGCTTTGTCTTCTAATTCACTTCTTTGATTATTTCAGAATGGCTGCACCAATTCCAGCATCAGAGCCAGGTACCACAAATTATATCTCTTTTGCATGTCTTTCTTAAAAGTAGGCAAAAATCTTTCCTAGAAGCCCTCTGGTACATTTAACTACGTGTTTCAGTGGCCTGAACTGAATCACAAGGCCATGTAAAAATCATTCAAAGATAACTGAACTCACACATGCCTTATTCCAATCAGAAATCAACTTCTGTAACTGAAGCCAGCCTCCTCTGAAGTACATGTTTAGGAAAAGTGTGGGTTCATGAATAGTACGGAGATCCTATTTAAAAAGATGAAGGGGGAAGGCCTTGAAATAAAAGAGGAGGGGGAAATGGAAACTGCACAGGCAATTCACATTGCTGAATCCTCCTTTTTTTTGGGGGGGGTACGCGGGCCCCTCATTGCTGTGGCCTTTCCCGTTGCGGAGCACAGGCTCCGGACGCGCAGGCTCAGCGGCCATGGCTCACGGGCCCAGCCGCTCTGCGGCATGTGGGATCTTCCCGGACCGGGGCACGAACCCGTGTCCCCTGCATCAGCAGGCGGACTCTCAACCACTGCGCCACCAGGGAAGCCCCTGAATCCTCCTTTATAAGTCCTCCTCTTCCACATTCCCTAGTAACAGTCTTCCATTGGTCTCTTTTACTCTATCTTAGTTTGCATTCATGCATTTTATGTTTCATTTCTCTTATTGTAATCTGCCTGCCTACAGATCACTTCTGCATTCTTTTGGCCCGGAAATGGCTGTTGACATTCAGTCCTTCGTTCCTATAGTAGTGGACTCATCACTGCTGCTTGCTCAGCCCCATTCCAACCATTTCTTGAATAAATCACTGAAATGTCTGGGTGTGGGCAGGGTTGTCAGACAAAGTACAGTATTTTCTGTTCAATTCAAATGTCAGATAAACAACAATTTTTTTTAGTATAAGTATGTCCCAAATATTATCATGGGACCTACCTAATACTAAAAACTTCTTCCATGTTTACCCGAACTTCAAATTTAAATGAGAATCCTGCATTTTTAGTTGCTAAATCTGGCAAATCTAGGTGTGGGGCTTCTGTCTTTCTCCAGGCAGTTCATGTAGGTACAACGACCTACACCCTCCTGCCTTCACTTCCCCACTCCACCCCTGGACACTCAGCTCTAGCAGTGGGCATTGACCCAGGCAGGGCCAAGTACTGTATTCCATTTCTTTGACTCTAGTAATTGGATGGGCAGATGGCCTAACTCATGACAATGAAACTATGACCTAGGACCATTTTATTTGGAACTACTAGGGAAGAGAAGTTCTCTCTACTGAGCTTGAAACTAGCAGAATATAACAGTGAAGGTGCTTGGGGAAAGTTCAGGACAGTTGTTGGTCTAAGGTTAATGCAAGAAGAGGAAAGTGAAGATTATTAATGGAAAGAATAGTTCTGTTCCAGTGATGACTCCAAGCCTCTGAATTCAACCATTCTTTTGATTTTTTCGGTTTTGTGAGTCAATAAACAATATTACCACCTGATTTTCTTCTCTTACTGCTTTCGAAAAAAATTCTTGCCGAAAACAGTTTGATGTTAGTTCATAACAACTGAAAATAAAAGAACCTTGATGAATAAACCCATCTATGTCCTTCCTGCTACAGTCACTGATTTTCCTCATTTTCCTTCCCACTCTTTAATAAACTATTCTTGGGATGTACAGTCCCTTGAAAATGATGATATATTCTGTTTATATTAAAAATCTCCCAAATTAATTATTTTATTCTCTTTATATCATTTTAAATTTAAGGGCTTTTCTACTAGTGATCTACTTTCTAGTTTGTTTCTTCCATTGCTCTTATTCAGGTAAAATCATAGTTTAATTATGGAAGATAGTGTAGTTTTTAATTTTCAAATTTTTTTTTTTTTTTTTGGTACGCGGGCCTCTCACTGTTGTGGCCTCTCCCGTTGCGGAGCACAGGCTCCGGACACGCAGGCTCAGCGGCCATGGCTCACGGGCCCAGCCGCTCCTCAGCATGTGGGATCTTCCCGGACCGGGGCACGAACCCATGTCCCCTGCATCGGCAGGTGGACTCTCAGCCACTGCGCCACCAGGGAAGCCCCTAATTTTCAAATTTTACTTCTCTCTACATTTAATAGCATTCTAATGAACTTTTCTCCTCCTCTTGAGTAAATTATATTCTTTCTTATTTATGGCTTTTGTAGTTCAGCTCTACTAAATCAGAGTAGAGGAAGCGGTCCCTACACCCAATTTACTAGATTACATTCTACTAATCTGACACTGCTAGAAGTTAAAGTTTTCTAAGTAAAATCAACTGCATAAAGTACACATTGAATTCCATTTCATAGCTGCCAGTTTCAAAGCTCAAGTTACTTCTATCAGTTGCCTCCTATATGCTACTTTATTAAGGGTAAAGGGATTTCTTTACCCAAATTTCCCCAGAAACTCTACTTCAGCATACTAAATTTTTCTCCAAGGGTATATGGAATGATTTAATAAAACTTTAAACAAGTCCTTAGAGCCAAACTATGAATATTAACATTAAGTATTTATTATTTCTGATAAATAATTAAAGAACAGGGCTGCTTGACCTGGCACTGTTCTAAGCACTTGGGAGTACAGCAGTGGACAAATCAAATGTGGAGCTTGCCCATATAGAACTTATGTTCCAGTGATAAGAATGATGAAGCAGTGTAAGAAGAATAAAACAGGATGAGGGGAATAAGAGTGACAAGGTGAAGTGTGCACAATTTTTAGTGAAGATGTTCAAAAGAAGGCAGAAAATGGACAGAGATATTGTAAAGTAATGGAAGGGGCCACATGAATATCAAAGTTATATTTGTGTGAGATACATGCAAACTTTTATACATATATGTAAATCTTTAATTTATATGTATATTGTAGATCTTTCAGAATGAGGTTGTAGAGTATAACACAAAGAAAGTCAGAATAGATTCAGAGTGTGGTAGGCAGACTTTCTAAAATGGCCCCACAAAGATCCCCAGAACTTGTGAATTTGATGAGATATGATCACATTATATGCACAGCTGACTGTGAGACAAAGGTGTTATTCAGTTGGCCCTGATCTGACCTCCTGAGCCATTAAAAGCAGAGAGCTTTTGCTGAGAGAAAGCGGGAGGAGAGAAGTTCTAGAGTGTGAACCATGAGAATGACATGACTTGCCGTTGCTGGTTTTGAAGACAGACGCAGCCTGTGCAAGGACCAGAGAGAGGTCTTCAGTTGCTGACATTGAACCCTAGTCAGCGGGGAGATGGTCCCACAACAACAGTCCCACAACAACAAGGACCTAAACTCTGCCAACAACCTGAATGAGCCTGGAAGTGGATTCCTTCTTTCCCAGAGCCTCCAGAGCAGAGTTCAAACTGTCTAGAACCTTGATTTTGGCCTTGTGATACCCTAAGCTTTAAACCCAGTCCAGTGACCTTAGTTTCTGATCTATAAGAACTTCGAGCTAATAAATGAGGGCTATTTTAAGCCACTAAGTTCTTGGTGTTTGTTATAAGGCAACGAAACAATACAAAGAAAACAGAGATCTAGGCCCAGCTTTGCTATGATCCATCTGTATGATTTTGAGAAAGATGTCAAACTTATCTGCACATCAGTTTCCTTATCTATAAAATAAATAGGCAGTGCTCGAGGATCTTTCTTCCTGGCTAAATTTCCATAATTAATAATTGGGCCATCATTTCACTATTTTAGATTATTAAAGTTGCCTATTGTTGTTATGGTTTTTTTTAACATACATGATGGATCATATGTATAATTAATCTGCTGCTAAATCCTTGATCAAGGGTACAATTCACAATTTAAATATATTTGTACATGGAAAAAGGTACTACACTATAAGAGATCCTACATTATGATATAAAATATTTCATGACAATGTAGAAGTCTAGTAATTTATCACAATAAGAAAAAAATCTTCTCATTCACCTTTAAAGAGGAACCGAGTGTCCATAAAGTCTGGAGGTACAAACAAATATACAGAACATTGTCAAGGACATCTTCAGTCTCTGCTCTGAAAGATAAAATATTATCTATGTTTCCAGATTTTATAGACAACCTATGAAAGGTTGAGTAAAGGTGACATTTAGATTATTTAGCTATTTACACATCCATAACACAGACCAGAATTTTATACTAAGTGATTAAAAATACACTTTATGCCTTTTTGTTGTAATGCAGCAAAATTTTACTAGGCTACCTCCAATAAATTTTCTTTTAAAATTTAGTTATAAGGATATAAAGTTAAAAACGTGTATTATCAGAACATTAAATATTGAAGAAATAGTCTTTCAACATGTTTTTATCTAAAGTGCTACGTTCATTTGAATAATACTGATCAAATAGTTTTGGCCTATGTTTAGATGCAAGGTCACTTTTCATAATTATATCTTATGTAGTCAGTATATTTGAGCCATAATAATTACTGCATATTTAAGACAAATTTACAATAGAACCACATTTGTTACCAAATACTATGAATGGAATAGTACAACTCCTAATCCACAAAAGACATTATCCAAGTTAAATTTAATAACATACCATTTTTGGCATTCGAATAAGATTGTTGAGCCATTCCTAGAGTGCATTTCCACTAAAGTCACTTATTTGCTAAAAATAAAACTATTCTTAGTGTAAGGAATAAAATTTGCTAGAGAAAAGAAACTCTGTTATATTTACATTTTTTAAAATATATGCCCATAATACATCCTTCCAGCTAGTATTGATCATGTGGAAGAAAAAAATTGGGGGTATTTTTCTATCTTCTATTTTTTTAACTTATGGAATATAGTTTTAATAGCTATTTAATGCTTTGAATTCTAACATTTCTGTCAGTCTTGACTGACTGATTTTTCTCACCCTTCTGGGCTGCGATTTCCTGTATCTTTGCATACTTGGTAATTTTGATCAGATGTCTAACATAGTGAATTTTACCTTCTTGGCTGCTGAATATCTTTGTATGCCTATAAATTTCATGACCTTTGTTCTTGGATGTGGCTAAATTACTTAAAAACAGTTTGGTCCTTTCAGATCTTGTTTTTAAGATGTATTAAGCAGGATCAGAGCAGTGCCCATCTAGAGCTACTCACCACTACTGAGGCAAGACCCCTCTGCACATGCTCCATCCAGTGCTGGGTGAACCATGAGATACTCCAGCCTGCCTCATGGGAACAAGCACTAAGCCCAGCCCTATGGAAGTGTGGGCACTGTTCCCCTAATCCTCTTGCGTGGTTTTTTTCCAAGCTTTGCAGTTTCTTCACCTGTATGTGCTGATCACGACTCGACTAAACACTAGAGGGGAACCTCTTCAGATCTTCAGAGTTTTACCTCTGTGTAGCTCTCTCTTCCTCCAGACTCAGTCTGTGAACTCTGTCCACCTTCAACTCCCCAGACTCTCAGCTCTGGCTTCTCAACTCTGTCAGGCTCAGCCGGGGTTCTCCTTCCCTGAGATTCAGACTAGAAATCCTCCAGGCAGTAAACTGGGGTAATGTTGAGTCTCACTGCATTTGTTTCTCATCTCTTGGGGATCACCGTCCTTCACTGCCAGATAGCCAGTGTCTTGCAAACTATTGTTTCATATATTTTGTTCGTTTCTGGATGTTTAAAGCAGGAGGGTAAATCCAGTCTCTGTTATTCCACCTTGGCCAAGAGTAGAAGTTCACTTAATTTGGTTTTGCTAAGAATATATGGTGGGGTTTAGAAACTTGGATTTATAGGCATGTTACTCTGTAACATGACTTAGAATTTTCTATAGCCATTAAGCTTTCCTTAGTTGACTTTCTATACACATTTAATTGGACTGACGGAAGTTGGGTAGTAGTGAAATGTTCAGTGTAAACACCCTGATAACACTCTTTTAATACAAAAATCATACTTTTATGAGATATTAAATCTCCTGGAATATGTCCTTGCAGCACACAGTATCAGATGAAGGGAGAGAAAGCTGAGCAGTATTCAGTAAATCTCAAAAAAAATTCTATTCACCTTTCTCATAAAACGATATGAGTTTCTTTGTTCATTACCAGCTGGCTGAGCCAAGAGGCATTCACTGTAACTAAGTTTACAGAAAGAAACTGTCTTCCAAGGGTAGCACCCCCCCCCAAATCTGCTTATTACTTAACACAAACATGGAGCAAGTTCAAAAAATTAAAACCTTAGCAAACACAGGTATCGCCTTACAGTCCAAAGAACGTGATGTTTGACATAGTCATTGAAAATGTTTTGCAGGCTTCCCTGGTGGCACAGTGGTTAAGAATCCGCCTGTCAATGCAGGGGGCCTGGGTTTGAGCCCTGGTCCAGGAAGATCCCACATGCCATGGAGCAACTAAGCCCGTGCGCCACTACTACTGAACCTGCACTCTAGAGCCCATGAGCCACAACTACTGCCTAGAGCCTGTGCTCTGCAACAAGAGAAGCCACTGCAATGAGAAGCCCGCACACTGCAATGAAGATCCACAACTAGAGAAAGCCACACGCAGCAACAAAGAGCCAATGCAGCCAAGAAATAAGTAATAAATAAATAAATTTATATTAAAAAAAAGAATGAAAAAGAAAATGTTTTGCACTGAGTTTTTCAGAGATTTACAAACTAGGTTTAAAAAAACACATTTGGATGATAGAAAATTGGGGGTGAACTTTAGGAAGTCATGTTACGGAAGTGAAGGCAAGAAATAAATTCTGTAAATCAGGTTCACTGTGGGCCATCCCTTACAATCAACAACAAGGGCCACAACAAGCAGGATGAAACCACTTACTCAAAAAAGGAATCATCTTGTGATAAGTGAAAAAAAAGGGAAACAAGGACGATTCATTGGTGTACTAGGTCTGATTGTATCTAAATTAATCTTTCTAGATTTAAAGATCTTTTTGCAATTTGAGTGCAAGAAATCTAAACATTTATATGTTCAACTCAAAGTGAGGAATGACATATTTGATAGGTTAACACAGATGGAGTGAAACCATTAACCACTGAAGTGTCATCAAGGTCAATAAATGCTGAATTTCTTCAAATATCAGATGGGAAATCCAGACTACAGGTAGCAATTCTATTTCTAAGTGAGTGTGTATGGATTTCATCTCGACTTATTCAGTACTTTTAAAGATCTAATAGATTGGTAATATAAGGAGAATTCTCACAAATGAAAATGTTAGAGTTACTAGAAAAGGCTCATGACCTCCTTTCCTCATGCTTCCCCTTCTCTTCCTTCCCCTTCTCTTTCTTTCAGTTCCTTGCTCCCTTCATTCCCTTGTTGCTTTATTTCTTTCCATCTCTTCCTTAATTCCTTCCATCCATCTATTTCCAAACATTTCTTGAGCACTTTTTCAGCATAGAATTCGATCTGGTTTCTAGGAATAAAGCACAGTTCCTATCACTGAAGTGGTTACAGCTTAATAGGAAAGAAGTATAAACAGATATTTTCATACAAGGTAAGTATGTAACTGAAAAAGAACCAGCTTCCTACCTGGAAGAGTCTGGGAGCATTTCAACAGAGGAGGTGACAGCTGCACTGGATTTTGAAAGACACTCAGAAGTTAGACACGTGGAGAAATAGAGAGGGCCGTTCTGGGCAAGGACATAGTGTGTGCAGAAGACCTGAACAGTACTGATATCCTGGGAGAACAGACTTTAAAGAGGATGGAGCAAAAAGTGAAGATTTGTGCTGACAGATGTGGTCACTAAGGGAGACTGAAGCAAGATCATGAAGAATCTTACATATTTTACAGACAGGCTTGGAGCCAGTTTTCTGGGGGCTTGTATGATCTCTGTATCATGCCTGTTATCCTGGCATAAATACTAGTAATGTTTTCTCTCCACTTTCAAATGTGGTCCAGTTTGAACAAATTAAGTGGTTGCCCTACTTAGAGGTCTCTCAGTATAGAGTGTGATTTCTAGAAGGAGAGCTGAATCTACGTAATTCTCTTGTTATGTGTGCACTTAGGTTCAATGATAACAGTGAGACTGCAAGAACAGGCCTCTCATGTTCTCGTTGCAGTGATGTGCTTTCCTAGTTGTGGATGCAGGTGTGTGAATCCAGTGATTTGTCAGTCGACATCCATTCCAACTTCCTTGTGTCCTGTAATGCTGCAGAAGCTGAAACTGTGAGCCCCAATGTGCTTGCAGCTAGGCTCCCAGGTGAGCATGGGGTTAAGCCAATTAGAAGCACTCAGGTGAGATTTGAACTCAGAAGTGGCAAATGCGGTTGGAGATGCACTGTGGGGACCAAGGTTTTTTATATTAACATCCTAGGTCTGGTTGCCAGCTGCGTTGATGCTGAGAGGAAAGTGCGGTAGCAGTAGTGCCAGTTTGTTATCCTCACAGAGCATCTTCGGTGGCAAGTTCTTGGAGTCAACAGGTCCAGCAGCGGCAGCTTGCCCCTCTTCCCCCTCACAGCAATAGCAGCTGCCCGGGTGGGCCAATCAGCTGCATCGTTCTGGGAACTAGTACTGGAGCCCAAGCCTAAGGGCCACTCCAATCCTTCCAACAATTTAAATGTGCAATTAATTCTTTATACTAAATCCTTTCATGCTTAAAATAGCTGGTGTGGTTTCAATTTCCTGGAACTGAACCCTGACACATATATAGTAAGTTATTTAGCAAAACTGGGCCTCAAATCCACAGCCATGTAATAAGAGGGTTGAGCTATTCAGTGACCTGCAAGATCCCTCCTACCTCTAGAATTTTGCTTCTGTGATTCTATACTTTTGTGGAGTTTGACGAATACCTCTATTTTTCTCTCCCGTATCCCTCAGAAACTGCTTCCAATATGGCGTCTAGCTTACATTTCCATATACAGTAAGTTCCCTACATACGAACCTTCAAGTTGTGAACTTTCAAAGATGTGAACGTGTCCCTGTATGCCAGCTGTTGTACTGTACTACTGTACTTTTCAAGGTACTGTATTGTAAGATTAAAAATGTTTTATTTTTTGTGTTTTTTTTAATGTATTATTTGTGTGAAAAGTATTATAAACCTATTAGGTACAGTACTACATAGCTGATTGTGTTAGTTGGGTACCTAGGCTAACTCTGTTGGACTTATGAACAAATTGGACTTATGAACGCACTCTTGGAATGGAACTCGTTTGTATGTAGGGGACTTACTATAACTGTTTCACTAGTATCACTATTATTACATTTTTAGTATTCGGAAAATGCACCAAAAGCCAGAGGACATGTTCAAGACAGGGATGAGAGAGGATTCATTCATTTAACAAACATCTAGTGAGCACCTATTATGTGACAGGTGTTCTTAAGTAATATTTTATAAACGCCTTGACCTAGTCCAGGCATTTGTTTACACAAAACATTCCTGGAAGTACATTTTCTCTTTGTGTGGTTTGCAATGTAATAATAAAGTTCACTCCCTAACCTGTAGATAGCCCTCCTTACCCCTTTCCACTCCAGGTTACAGTCACTACAGCTGCTTCTTTATAGAAGCTGACCCGAGTCAAATCAGGATTTCTTTTCCTTTGTCTGTAACCACCGTCTCCAGTTCTAGCCCATTTTGCTTTCTCCAGTTGAGTGAATCGTCCCACATTCTCTTCACTGATGCAGTCTTCCAACTCGACATTTCATTCCTCTCTACTCTTAGTTTTCCATATGTCTCTTTAGGTGGTCCTTTGCTGGATCCTGTCCTTGTCTCCAATTGGCTGAGAATCACCCAAGCAAGGCTCTTTTCTTTTTATACATGTTCCCTTGGATAAATCATTCAGTCATAGAATTTTAATACATTTTAAACCCTTGAGCTACATATCCTGAGTTATATGACATTTCTACATTGCTGGTCCAATGGCTTCTCATTATTATTATTCTCAAAACATTAACTTATCTCAACATAGTACATCCTTCAACAATCTTCTTGTACTTCCTTTCCAGGCAATCAAAACCCTGAAGTCAATTTTTACTTTGCCTGCCCCATCAAGTCATCGCCAAATTCTGATAATACTTGCTACACAATATTCTTAGATTTGCCATTTCTATCTGCACTTTTGCATTCAATGTCATATTCCATGTTCTATATATTGGACTATGTCTTCTCTTTTGCTGTTTTCTGTCCACACCCATCCTATGTTCAGTCACTTAAATTATCTACTTTAAATGTTACTCCAAGAGCATTTGGTAGTACAAATTTCCTTTCCTCATTAAATCTAAACCTTTTATAATTGGCCAAACATTTCACTACCTAAAGTACACATCTCTTTTTGTATCCTAGTTTTATTTTTTTCTCCAGAAGAGTTAACCTAATTATTGGTCATTACACAGTCTACTCATTTTTGCCATTTTTCTTATTTCATCAGCCTAGAATGTTGTCTACCTGAATAAAAGAATATCTAAAAAAATACTTAAAGGAATCGATCAAAGCCTTCCCTGTTGGAGGATCATCTCCTCTGACTTAATCAATATATTTAGCAGTCCCAGATAACTTTCCACTAACATTTGTCAAGCCAAAAATTCAAAAAAGAAAAAAAAATTTTCAAGGGTAAATTCATGTGCTATATTTTTCCTCTTGTTTGATAAAAGTCAGAATAAGTTCTTGGTAAAGCAAAGACTGATCACAGGTAATAAAACTCACCATAGCACATAACTTTATATAACAACAAGGCTGAAAACTAGGTATATACTACATAGTGTTTGTTAATAATAACTGTTGTACTCATATAAGAAGCATATGATATATGAGTTAGTGCACCTTTATCCAATTTGCTTTGGAATGCTTCATTATATTGATTCCATCATAAAGTAGACAGAGGGACATAAATAAATGTTCTTGAATGCAGAATATTTTTGTGGGTAAAAAAAAAATCTGATAACGATTGCATCCATTTTTTTAAATGGGGAAATGTGCTAAAAAGTAGTCCAATAAGCCTGAAACACATTAAGAGATCAATAAATGTTCATTAAACAAATAAATGAGTCAACAAATAAGCAGGTAAGGGGATTTAAATGGATCATAATGTATCAATGCACAAAAAGTGGAAGAATGGAAAAGCAAAGCATAACAACTAATTGTTGCTGAAGTTTCTAGTGGTACTAGAAGTGATAATATCAAAGAAAAACTGGAGACAAGTCATACATCTGAGAGTAGGTGTATAATTAAATAAATTACATCTCATCATAAATACATACAAAGGCACACACTATAACACTGTATGGAATTATATTATAGTTCATGTATATGTATACATTTATTTACATATATATACATATAAAATACAGTCAATCCCCAATATTTGTTGATTTTGTATTTGTGAATTTGCTTACTCACTAAAATTTATTGGTAACCTCCAAGTCAATACTCACAGTGCTTTCTCAGTCATCTGCAGACATGCACAGAGTGGCAAAAAAATTCAATAAAGCAAGAAAATAAAATAAAAAAGAATTATGATTTATAAGGGAGAAATAAACATGTCATTATTTCTATATGACATGATTGTTTTTATAGAAATCCAAAAGAATCTACAGAATTTATAAATGAATTAAGCAAGTCACTGAATACAAAGCCAAAATAGAAAAATATTACTTGAATTTTATATATTAACAGCAAACAAAAACAAATGAAATTTATCAGCAGTTAGGGAAAAAATCCCATTTAAAAGAGTATAAAAACTCAAATTCTTAGGAAAAAAATCTAACAAAGATGTGGTAGACCTCTACACTGAAACTATAAACATTAATACTTAAAGACATTGAGCCACAGAGTTGGAGAAAATATTTGCAAAACATATCTAACAAAGTATTCATATCCAGAATATAAAAGTACACCTACAAAACTATAAGAACAAGACAGCATCCAATTTTAAAATGTGTCCTTAAATGTACACTTCACAAGTATAACAATCTAATAGCCTATAGATACATACAAATGTTCTCAACATTGTTAGACATCAGGAAAAACAAATTAAAGTCAGGTAAAACATACCTACTACAGTCACTACAACTGGAAAATAAAACTTGACAATATCAAGCATTGGGTAAGATACGGATCAACTGGAACTCTCATACACTGCAGGTGGGAATATATGTTGGTATACTACCTTGTAAACCACTTAGCATTATCTAAGAGTTGAATATATGCATATCCTATGACAGCAATTCTACTATGCAAACACTAAGCAGAAATGAGCACATATGTACACCCACCACAATACACAAACAAGATTATTCATAGCTATTTATAATAGCTAAAACTGAAAAAACAGATAGGATGAATAAATCATGCTAAATTGTACAAGGGAATAGTATAAAGCAATTAAAAAGAATGAACTGAAAAGGGAATCCTCCTACACTGTTGGGGGAATGTAAATTGGTACAACCACTATGGAAAACAGAATGAAGGTTCCTTAAAAAACTAAAAATAGAGTTGCCATATGATCTAGCAATCTGACTTCTGGGCATATATCTGGAGAAAACTATAATTCAAAAAGATACATGCACGCCAATGTTCATAGCAGCACTATTTACAGTAGCCATGACATGGAAGCAACCTAAACACCCACTGACAGATGAATAAAGAAGATGTGGTACATATATACAATGGAATATTACTCAGCCATAAAAAAGAATGAAATAATGTCATTTGTAGCAACACAGACGGACCTAGAGATTATCATACTAAGTGCAATAAGTCAGAGAAAGACAAATATCATATGATATCATTTATATGTAGAATCTAAAATATGATACAAATGAACTTATTTACAAAACAGAAACAGACTCACAGACATAGGAAACAAATTTATGCTTACCAAAGGGGAAAGGTGGGGAAGGATAAATTAGGAGTTTGGGATTAACAGATAGTTACAAACTACGATATATATGAAACAGATAAACAGCAAGGTCCTCCTGTATAGCACAGGGAACTAAATTCAATATCTTGTAATAAACAATAATGGAAAAGAATATATATATATATATATATAGAGAGAGAGAGAGAGAGAGAGAGAGAGAGAGAACATTTACTTATATATAAAAAATGGAATCACTTTGCTGTATAACTAACACAACATTGTAAAACTATTGTTGCTTTATTATTCTGAAACTAACACAACATTGTAAATCAACTAGATTTCAAAACAAACAAACAAATGAACAAAGGGGTAAGAAGGAACTTTTGCAGGTGATGGGTATGTTCACTATCTTGATTGTAGTGGTGGTTTCATGAGTGTATTCATACGTCTAAATTTATAAAATTGAACACTTTAAATGTAAAATGTGTTCAGCAACTTATCAATTATATCTGAATAAAACTGCTTTATAAATGGAAAAAAAAGAACAAACTGCTACTGCACACAGCAACATGGACTAACCTCACAGATATAATGTTAAGTTAAAGAAACGAGATAAGAAAGAACAAATGCTGTAGGATTCAATTTATATTATATATATTAATTTCATGAAAGGCCAAAACTATACTATGTTGATGGAATTCAGAATGGTGATTACCTTTGGTGGCTTACTGACTAGGAGATGGTACAAGGTAAGCTTTGGGGATGCTGGAATTATTCTATAACTTGATATGCATGATGATTACGTTTGTAAAAATTCACTGAGCTGAAAACTTAAGACTTGTGAACTTCACTGCATATATACTACAGACTGAGAAAAAATTACAAAAAAAGACCAAAAAGATTTAAATATAAATTGAGTCTCTCATATACCAATACCTGTTTGACACATGAGTATGGCAATATGAAACTTTGGAAAACATCATGAAGGATGTAATACAGAAATCTAAATTGATGAAAAATAATTTATGTAAGAGTGGCAAAAGGCCCCCCACAAAGACTGACTTCTCTCCTCCCCAAAAAAGTGACTTGATAACAAAAATACTTTAAATCAAGCCACAAAATTTACTTCCTAGGGGGTAGAATGTCAGGTTAATGTAAGCCCAGCTAGAGTATAGAGGACATTTGCCAGATTTTTGCCAAAGAAGGCCTATGAGATCATTCTTCAAAAGGCCTCGCCTTCATACTCCTGACATGATATAAACTACTTTGATATTTATGTATGCTGGATACTCCTTTAGTATAGTTTATAGGTCTTTAAATAAAACCATCTGTCATTCTAGCTAACCTTAAGAAAACAAAAGAAACACGACTGTTCTATAGCATGCTTGTGTACGTAAGAATCACCTAATTCTTAGGGTCTCTACCCAGACATTTTACTGCACTAAGTCTACAGTGGGCCCTAGAATCTACATTTCAAGAAGTACTCCGGCAGATCCTGAATCAGGTGGTTTGGGTGCACATTTATGGTACACTGCTCTATATACTACAGTACGAAATAATCATTTTCTGTTGATCTGCTTGTATTAAAAATGTAATGTCTTTTCTCTACGTGATCATAATTAGCTTGGATGACAGCACCTAATACAATAAACAATAAACTACATATGTTCTTCTATTTCAAAAACTTATAAATGTTTTATCTGCTATTTAGATTTCATTTTTCTCAGTCCTATCAGTGTAACAATATTAACCTATGAAATAGTCCAAGAAGGAAAGTAA